>NW_024884978.1:3652938-4105387 GCF_019232065.1 Centrocercus urophasianus | reverse complement strand
CGGAGCGACCACGTGGTCTCCACAAGCCGGCCACGTGCAACCCCACGCGGCGGCCACGTGCAACTCTGCCAGGCGGCCCCGCGCACCCCGCGCGTGACGGGAACGCCGCTCCTCACGGGGCGAGCAGCGGCGCCGCCGAGCTGTGCTGTCCGGTAACGAGGACGGAACCCAACGAAAGCGTAAGGCCGCTCGAGGAGATTCCGGTTGGACACTGAGCACGAGCTTCTTCAGCGGGCGCTGGGCACGGCCCCGATCCGCTCAGGGAGCGCTCGGGCAACGCTCTGAGACGTGCAGGGCAGCGGGCCAGAACAACCGCCGCGGGCTGTGCCGCCTGGAGGAGAGCAAGAGTTCCGCGGGCGGCCGGGAGCCGCAGCTGCAGCAGAGGTGAGGCGGGGCGGGGATCTCGTTGTGCACGGGCGGTACGGCGCTGGGCGGTTGCAGCCGTCGTCAGACCGCGTCTCCAGTCAGGGCGAGGCGTGGAGGACGCTTTGCTGTGCCGTCGGTATCGATAGGAGGTGCTTTAGGATGACTGGCAGAGTTTTCAGGTAGAGAAAGGTGTCCGTGACGGCGGGAAGCTGAGAGCTCGGCACGCGGCGAGACCGGATGAAGCGCGAAGTTTGCATCGCGGTTTTGTCGAAGCGGTGAGGAAAGGGGAGGTTTGGGTTTGGTTGATTTTAGTTTTGGCACGGCGTTGTGTTTAGTTTAGGTCTAGCTGTGGGTTTAGTTTTGGCACAGCGTTGTGAGCACGGAGAAACTGCTGCAACAACGGGTTAATGAGGATGTTTATTTATTCACCAAGCGCAGCTGTGGCGGTGAGCTTTTTGTCCTTTTTTGCCCCCTTTGTCACGGACAGAGATGCCTTTTCACTGAGCCGTCTCTTTCTTACTCCCAGGTGTTGTTTCATATGTTGTCTTTTTTTGTTTTTTTTTTTTTTTTTTTGTACCCTTCTGCTTTCCCCCCGTGCTTGAGGACTTTCAGAACACGGTATTTTTCTTAGGTTGGTTCTTGGTAGCAGGAGCAGGTGCTCCTTCAGCTCTGCTGTGCCGTAACACAGAGCTTTCCTTTCTGTGTGCTTCTTTCGGCCGCAGCTGGGAATGGCCCTCTGTGCTGTTCTGTGCAATAGCATCGTTCCTTAGAGGGAGTTCAGGTGTCTGTAGGCTCTTCCTTGGGAGAGAAGCACTAAAACCCTGTGAAGGTAATTTCTTTTATGGAAAGATGACTTTTTCTGTGTTTCAAAGTCCATCTTTATCATACACATCAATGCCTGACTGTATTTATTTGAGGTCTGCCTGCCAGGACAAGGGGAAATGGTTTAAAGTTGAGGGAGGGAAGATTTAGGTTGAATTTTAGGGGTAAGTTCTTTACTATGAGAGTGGTGAGGTGCTGGAACAGCTGTCTGGAGAGCTGTGGATGCCCCATCCATCCCTGGAGGTGTTCAAGGCCAGGTTGGATGGGGCCCTGGGCAGCCTGGGCTGGCATTAAATGTGGAGGTTGGTGGCCCTGCATGTGGCAGGGGGGGTTGGAGGTTCTTGAGATCCCTTCCAATCCTGGTCATTCTGTGATTCTGCCACGCTGAATTCTTTTGTTCTAAGAAACAGGAGTGAGTGGGATTCATTGGGAGTAGTCAAAGAATGTTCCTGGTTTCGTGTGTGGGATGAGAGTGTTTAATTCATTTTTGGAACAGTCCATTCAAACGCATTGCTGGAATGCAACTGAATACATAAATAATTCCTTCATCTGAGATTCCTAGTCCTCATTTCTCTTTTTCTGACTTACTGTAATGCATCATCCTTAATTAGAGGGCACAAGACCATTCTAAGTTGTACATAAAAAATATATAGAAACGTCATTAGCAAAACGTTCAGTCTTTATGCACTTCTCTGTAGGATGTGATTCCTCTTTTGATCATGAAAGCATTCCCAGATGCGAGATGTAACTGCGGTATCTGAGCCTTCTGCCAATGGAACTTAAATTTTCTGTAGCACGCATCACTGGTAGAGGCCCTGAATCTAGACTTCTTAAGAGCAGCATATTGAGTTTGATGGCTGCTACATTCCTGAAGGGAGACATTTAATGACTTCTGTACCATACCTACTTTACTACGTTAAAATGTTTAATTATATAGAAATATTGCTTTTGGTTGTTCTGATCTTAATGGCTCACATCTGCAGAGGCAGATGATACCTGAGGAAATAAAGCTGGCACACAAAGGAGCCCATTTCCCGCAGCAAGAACAGCGCTGCTGTATCTGATTTGGAAGAATGGGTTGAGTGCTTGCTGCCTCTGTGGTGAGGGGCTGGCATTGCTTACTCTAATGCTCAACAGAAGACCAGGATTAGAAGAAACGTTATTTACGAAGCTTTTTCGTGTTTTTTTTTTCTGTTAATAGAAATCCCTCTGTGAAGGGGATGACTGATGTGTCTTGTTATGTTTTATGCATCCTTGGCACAGGCTTTTCATTCTTTAATGGAATCTATATTGCTCTTTAAGGTTTTTCCTTTATGGCTCACCCACAGACATGCTGAAGTGCTCACTTCTGATTGCTGCCACCTCAGGAAGTTGCTTGTGGTCGTGTACTTTACCCATCGGGGCTTTTTAAAGGCTTCAGGTGTCTTTCTGAACCACAGAGCTCTCGTGGTGCCAAGCTAGAGCAGTGCTGAGGAGTCCAGGCCCCTGGTTTTTCACTGTTAGCCCAGCTGATAGGTGGGTACAGTGCCTCAAAAGCATCACACCAGGCCACGTTCCAGCTGCCAGGTGGGTGGAGTGGTTCCACAGGTGCCTCGGATGCTCTTGGTGAAGCTGCCATTAGCGGGCAGGCTGGCTTCCCCTCCCTCCCTCTCTGAAAAGTTCTGATGAACTGAGGCGTACCGACACCGAAGAGATCTGAAATGTGTGTGTGTGAAAGGAGTACTCGGTGTGATCAGTGAATACGATTCTGTCTTTCAATTTCTTTAGGAATAATATAGGATAAAGGGAGTGTGCTTTTGTTCTTTGCCTTTTCTTCCTGTAACAGCAAGTTTTTGACTTCAGGAAGTGAAGCTCAAACTTATTTTATGCATTGCTTTTATCATCTACGTAGCGCCAGTCATCTTAAATGTGCTAGATTTACATCTCATGTATATGCATAAAAATAGGAGACTATATCCAGAGCTCAAGATAGAAATCCCATTTCTTACAAATCAAATGCTGTGATTTTTCGGCAGGGTCAGATACAAAGTGGTGGTGGCATTCTTATCTTAGTAATTTAACAAGCTGTCCTTTCCCCACCCTCTGTGGTGCCTCATTGACCCTGGGGTGATGGCTTTTGGGCAGCGCTGTGAGTGGGGCTGTGGGCACCCAGCTTCTCCATTCGGCAATGGGAATGTTGCTCGAGCCCACTTAAAGCTTGTGGATTGCTACAAATCAACACAGAAATTTTAAGCCATTTAACTTTCTTTGCTTAGAGCCTGGTCCAAACCCCGTAGTGGATAAGGGGGAGGAAGAAAAAAGCCTGTTGAAGAATCTGCCCCTGATCATCATGTGACCCCTTTGATGCCATGTACATGTCGTTGTTTTCAGTGGCCTTTGGATCGGGCCCTAAATCTCACAGCAAAGGAATTGCACTTTGACTGCTCGTATTGAAGGGGTAATTCCAATTCATTAGTGTTATTTTATTCAGTCAGAATTGCTGATACGCAGCAGCTGCTCTGCAGTCACTCAGCAGACACAAGGCGGCTGTAAACCTGATGAGGGCGGGTTTGTGGCTGCAGTGCATTGGCAGGATGATAGAAGCAGCCGAAGCCTACAGGTAGATGTGACCTGGTGTTAATTGCCATGCAGTGGTAATCAGAGATTCCTTATTCTTATTTTTCTCATGGGCACATAATGTGCAGCTAAGAGTTTTTAGGTTGCATTTTGCAAAGATGGTTTAAATCTTATGTAGTGCATATTGAATTTGAGTGAATTATGGCAAGAACGTGGCTAAAATTTGTGCACGCGGTAGTTTTAGGAAAACTAAGAAGTAAGGATGGAAATCCAGATTTGGTCAAATACCAACACCCCAACTGCCAGTTGTAAATGATAGCCAGATCTTCAAACAGTTGCTTCCACGAAGCCTTCTCATTTATTAGTATTGGTGCCTTAATTTCTGGTACACTTCCCAATGGGCTTCTGAGCTCTGGGTCACTTTTATTGGTTCCTGTGGGAGCAAAATCAAGGCTTTATAATACTTTGAAGCTTCATGCAGGAGTGGGACTGTACCTGCAAGGAGTGTACGTGTCCTGCCCAGCAGGGAGGTGTGTAGAAGAAGTTGTCAGAGGTTTGAAACAGTCTTTCCTCACAATTTATCTTTTAGCAATTCCTTTTTCTATTCCATATTAATTCATGGCAAAGTACCGAGTTTCTCTCTAGATCAAATAGTTATATTTTTTTGTCTGTATAATAACAAACAATACTGCTCTGCTTATTGAAGTTTTGAATGCACAGAAAACTGTGGTGATTCTGGAGTCCTGGTGTGGAATTTGATTCTCTAGAAATGGAAATTAGAACTTACATGAAGGAAAGGCTTGTTCTTGCTGAGAGAGAAATCAGTTCATGGCTTTGGCCTAATATATCGAGAGGCAAGGTAACAGCATGAGTTGGAGAGGTGGATTATTCACATACAATGTACTGCAGATGGCAAAGCTTTGGAAAATTTCTTTCTTGCTTTTAAAACTCATGTCTATGTATCTTGGCCTGCTCTAAAGTTAGTAAGTCTATTGACTGGCACGGTGGGTTTGTGCCAGGAGAAATCAGGCAGCTTAATTTTCTAGTGTCTGTGGTTAAGAGTTAAATGCATGTTTTTCAGCTCCCCGAGAAGTCACTTTGTAATGTGATATTGAGGGAACATAAGATCAGCAGGTGTTCCTGCAACTGATTTTGGTAAAGAAATAGAACAGAAAAAGGGAATTGTCCTTCAAGCGCATCATAGGGGTGTAAGACGACAAAAACCACAGGCAGGCTTACATCGCACTGGGCGATAATAGAGCAGCTCTTTGGGGACTGAGCCAAGTCCCTCAACGTAACCCGCGGGTTATGCTGACGTCACACAGATTTTTCAGTGCTAATAATATTTGTAGAAACTGCTTTCATCCAGAAGAAGAGATTTCCTTACTAACAGGGGTAATTCTGTTCACGTTGCTCAGACAGCCGTCCCGTTAATTCGGTGTGGAGCGTGGAGTTGAACCTCACGCTGTGTCTAAGAACTGCTGTCTTCTGAGGACTTCTGCCTCCAGCTGACCCCACCAGTGGGGGTAAAATATGATGTGTAAAAGTAATGCTATTTAAAAGTGCTCCGTCAGTTTTATTGTAAGTTTGATTTCATTATTGTTTAAACCTTAGTATATAGGTTTGTATATATTTTCTGTCCCAGTTTCACAGAAACATATGGTATATGTCTGACCATCGATCTGTCCTGAAGTGGCAAAGTAAAACACTTTTATTATAGCAAAAAATATTTAGAAAACTCCTGAGCTCACCCTTTTGTGTACAAAATTGACTTCTGGTGCAAAGCAAGTTTTATTGCTGCTTAAACCAGTATTGATCGAACTATCAAAGATTGTGTTATGGTTTGAGTGGTTGTTCTCAAGCTACCTACAAGAATGATTTTTTTCTATCTGAATTCTGCAGTCAATCCAATCAATCCTGATCCTGTTGAATATCCTTTCAAAAAAAGCCCTAACTTTAAATGTAGTTACTTTTCCGACCTTTTGTAAGATAAAAGAATAACTCAATGCAGGGTGTTGCTTTTTTAATTTCCTCTTCTGAAAATAATTAACAGAAATGTTAGCAGCTTTTCTGCACACCTTCAGAGCAGTTCTGATTTTGAAACTGAAGCTGCTGCTTAATGCACGTGGTGTTAGGGCCATCCTTAATAGTAGTTTTTTCTTAATTTAGAGGTTTAGTAATACGTTTTTTACAAAATCTAGGTGTGGGCAAGCCAAGGTGTTCCACGTTTAACCTTGAAAGGTTTTTTTCATTTGTTTGTTTTCTTTTTGTCTTCTTCCTGGAAATATGATATAGAAAAGGAGAAAAAAATCTCACATGTATCCCTGCTTCAGAAAATGCCTTCAGGTCATTTTACAGAATGTTACAGAATAAGTAACAATATATTCTCATTCAGGAAATAGTGTTGAAAAACAGTCTTCTTTATTTGCATTTCTCTTCAATGTTTTAAATAACTCCTCATGGAGGTGAATCCCAGGACTTGAGGCTCCTTTCCCCAAATGCAGGTGCCAGGCAAACAAATCCATTGATTTTTCTGGGGCCTAAATATGTACGTTGGTTTCAAGTATTGCCCTTTGGCCCAGCCTTCCTGAGCCAAGAACTGGAACTTTTTCCAGACACAGCGATGCCACGAGCAGGCAAATAAAAAAAAAACCAACCTGTTGCACACAGCTTCTCTAGCCTTCTCTGGGCCATGTGGCTTGGTAGGCTGTGCATGATGGCACGTGCAGCCTCTGCCCTTCTACACAAATGTGGCAGGAACGCTTTGATGTTACAAGAATAAATACTGGAACAAAAAGTGAAGAGTTTGTCTCTCGGATCTGATTCTGTCAGGAAAACCTTGAAGCAGCTTGCATATTTTCTAGTACAATGGATATGATTAAATTATTGCATGTGAGAAACTAAAGCCCTGTTTTGTTTGTTTTTTTGAGTGAGAAATCTCACTGCTTAGACGTATATATGGTTTTAGAAGAGATTTAGAGAGCTTTTAGGCTTGAATCTCTGAGGTAAGCTCCAGCAAGGCTTATTTCCAATGACAAAAAAGTGGGTTGGAGAAGAAGGGAGATATTAGTTAAAAATCTCTAGAGAACCGTTCTCCAATGTAGACATAACAAGGTAAGAAAGAATTGAACTGAAAATGTCAGGATTTACACTATTTTAAATAGTGAATGCTACCACGCATCTGGGAAAAGCGATGTGAGCACATGAGGAGGGCGGCTGCTGGGCAGTGAGCACGGGAAGCTGCTGCTGCCCCGCAGGCTGGGATGTGGCAGTGCCAGCTGCACTTCGCATTGCTTCAGGAAACGGGGGCCCTCTGTGATGGACCCTTGTGTGCCGGGCTGGATCCCAGTGCTAAACCCTGACCTCTTCCAGTTATTTTCAGAAAGGCTTTCTAGGATTGGTAGAATTTTGTGATTCGAGGACTGAGATAATTGCTGGATAAATATTGGTGTGGATTACCCAGTGCGATTTCAGTACTTGATTAATGGAGTGAGTAAAGCCGCTATGATGCATTAATGTTTGCAGCTGTAGACCTTGAAATGGGAAGTGAAATATATATTATCCAAAGAAAATTAGCAGGAGAATTCACATAAGAGAATTGTGCAATGCAGAGGGGAGCTCATGCAGCCTGTGTGCGGATTTCCTTTTATCCCACAGAGCAAAGGCAGCCGCCCTTTTCTCACGTACAGAGGGATAAGTGGGGAATGGCAGCCAACGGTGCCAGATGGAGATCTGCCCCAGAATTTGAGTTTGAGGAACAAATAATTGAACTAAAAAACCCATGCTTATTGTTGAGGGGAAAAGCCTGTGGTTAATGTACTGGATACTGTTTTCTCCCTTGTGTTAAACTTGAGGCAAAAGTAGTGAGAAAAGAGTCTGTGGTTGTTCACTGTGCATGTCATTATACACAGAGGGTTTGTTCCACTAAATTTACATCCAAATGACCTGAAAATCAACTCTCTTTTGACTGCCTTTGTGTCTTTTCCCAGATAGATCCACAAGCTGCAGATTTAGTAAGGAAAATATGCAAATATTTGTTGAGGGGAACAAATGTGCTCTGTTTATTTTCTGTACTAAATTGAATTTGCTGAAGATTTAACGGAGCAAAGCAGCACCTGCTAGTCTAATATTCCATTAATATCAGTCATGCAGAGTGGGGGCCCTGCTTAATGACTAGGTTGCTGTTTGCCTGTGCTCCATAATTGAGATGCGATAGCTCTACTCTGCCTTGCTAGGGAGGCACTATGTTTTGTTAATCACTAGCTCATTATGTTTGGATTGCTATTCAATAATCTATTTGATATAGGGTGTGACTGACAAATGAAAGAACAAGGTTAAGTCTGGTAGCGTATTTGCTCCTGACTTTTGGCTTCTGCAAAATCAACACAAAAGCAGATATTAACCTCTGCTCTGAGGAGGAAGAACTATATTTTTGCTTTGCTGCTAAATTGGCCTATAATAATATAAATTCAAGAAAGAGATTGTATTTAAAGCACTCCCGGGGTGCTGGCTTCTGCTCCTATTTCATAGCGTTCAGTTGAAAAATTCCCTTAGATTTCAATTTGTGAGGAGTGATTTTTATTTATTTATTTATTTTTTTTTTCCTCCTCAGTGATGTCATGCATTGTTCTGGAGTAGAGAGAATTTCTGTTGTCTTGGTAATGAAAATGCAGTCCTGTCCCTAACCTTAATTCCAACCTCCAGGTGCCATGGTACAAGTTACATGCGGTAAGGTCTGGACTAACAAAGTACCCATAAGAGAATTAATTAAGATGCAAACTTTTCGGTCAAATGCTATTCTAAAGATAGAGAGGAAAACTATGGTAAGCATAGGAAGTCAAATAAAAATTACAGGATTTCCCATTTGATCTCCAGTCACTTTTCATATTTTTTTTTTTTCCCTCAACATTAAAAAAAATTTCTATGCTATATGTACACGTAGAACACCCAGGTTTTAGGAAAACAGTTTTTTTTTTGTTTTTTTTTTTTTAAGTGTTCCTTGCCATGACAGTTTGTCCTCAGGTTAACTTGCTCAAATTCTGCTCCATTTGGTTTTTGTTTACAAGTGTATGCTGTAGATGGAAGATAGTTTTGCCATGCACTCACCACCAGTGCTGACCTGTTCCTGAGGCTGCTGTTCCCCTGGCAGGTCAGCATGTGGGCATTGTTACACAGTGGCAGACGATGGAGCCTGGGAAGGAGGAAGAACCACCGAACTCTTTATTTACAGATAATGGGAGTAATTAATTTTCTTTACAGTCAGTTTAAACTTACATTAAACTTGAGTCCTTTCTCTCAGGTTTGGGTTGCTATACTTACATTCAGCTCCGTCACCAGGAAGGGAATCTCATTTCTATGGAAATTAAAACCAGATCTTCCATCCAGGATTAAAGTAGAAATACATCTTTGTTTCAAAGTCTGCTACAGGAAATTGTCTTTACTTAAAGCTGTATTTCCAACCTTTTATGTTAATTACATTTTTGGGTGATGACACTAGGAAAAGGAATTGTATATTCAAAGAAGATTCCTCTAATGTATCTGATTTGCTATTGCAATTTACTCCTGGGTAATAAAAATTAATTCTTGCCATCACCTGAGGCTCAACCCTGTGTAAAGGTCACCAGTAAACTCCAGAGCACTTCCATTCGCAGTGAAATCACTGCATTGCCTGGCTGCTGGTCATGGGCAGCTCTGGGAGTTTCCTGTGGGTACAGTGCAGTTCTGGTGACTGTGTTGTGGAGCCCCTTGTAATGGACATCGTGCAAACTAAGCATGGCAGGTGTGGGCAGTCTTTGCCTGTTAGCAGTAGCTTCAGTCTTGGGAAGTTGCATATATAGTTCTCTAGTGCTTCAGAAGATAAAGGTTATATATGCATAAATATATTTAACTCGTAAGAAAAGAGGCTGGGAGAACAGATAAACGATCTCCCCATTTATTAGTGTGATGCCTTGCTCTGATTTGGGCTCAGCTGCCTGCTCCAGGTGCTTGACTTGTAGAGAGTGCTCTGGGTGCTTTTTAAGAGGCATTTGTTCCTCTAGAGGATATATTATCAGAAACCCCAATGAAAACTCTAGGGGTGGGTGAGAGAGCACTTACCTCATGATGGATGGACCAAATAAATAAATACAGTGCTTTTTTTTGGAGTGAGGGGAGGGAGGAAAGGTAATTTGTTTCACAAATAAAGTGCAGAAAGAGACAAAACAGGACCATAAGCCATGAAAGGCCTTGTGGTTCTGTTCAGAAGTTTCCCAGGTGGGTGCTCCTGTGCTTTCTATTAAGCTGTCTCTTCTCTGAAGTCAGGTGCTAATCTTAAGATGAATGCTGGTTACAGTTGTTGCTTTGAGTGGGCTTTCACCAGATCTGTTCAGAAGAGCAAGGCAGTTAACAGCTGGTCTCCAGCTAAGCAGCACTTGTAAGTGCGTGTCTAAATAACAAGAACAGAATACATTGTTGCTGAATCTGTGTGTTAAACAGCAAGCATCGGTGCCTGTGCTGCAGAATTGGTAGAAAATGGCCAAGTGAATTCCTTTCATCATTAATCCTGTGATATACTGTGTGCATCCTAGCATCCAGCAGAACAGCTTGAGCCGTGCTGTGTGGAGCCTCAGCTGAAGGTGTGCTGTGGGGCAGGGAGCCAGGCGTCACACTCGGGGTCTTGTTTGCAGCAGGAGTGCTGTGTTCACAGGTTGGCCTCACTGTGTCGCTGGCTGATGATCACATGTGAGTCTGGGCACACGGGTATGAATGTGGACTTGGGTATCCTTCTGCAGGCCGAGTGCTGTGGGTTGGATGTGTGGCCTCGCTGTGCCAACCCAACAGCTGAGCTGGCGGGTGGGGACCCACCTGCATCCAGGTCACAGCAGGCAGAAGCACTGCACTTTCTGGGAGGTGCTCCTTCTCTTCGCTGTCCCAGAGATGGCACTGGCAGTAAAATCACAAAGCACAGATAGAAAGAAGGGAGAAGTCTGATTTTTTGCTGCCCTGACTGCTTGTCTGATTTGCTTGGGTTTGAATATGCCTCTGCAAAAAAGCCCGTTTGGAAACTGTGCTTAATGAACTCAGTGCCTGTTCTGTGGGCTGGGGTTGAGCTGAGGAGGATTTTTCCCTCTATCAACATGTACTATCAACATGAAGAATCATATGGAGGCTTTGCTTGTTGCTTGCTGTTCCTTCAGGTCGCTTATTGTTCTCCTGGTCTGTAGTGATGACAAGAGAGAATCTTAAAGATAACTAGGGAGAGAGGTAGGCAGGATAAGAGTTGAAGGAAGAGATGGAACAGCATTGATCTGTATGATTGTATGCAATGGTGTGAACAGGTGTATTTTGGCACTTAGATTTGTGTAGGTAATCACTTCAAGGCCTTTATTTTCTTGTCTTTTGGGTTCTACTAACAAAATTCCACTAACTACACCCTCAACCTTGTGCTGCTGTACAACTGCATGAGCAAATATGCTGAGGTCTAGCTGCTGGTGGTTAAGTAATGCATAGCATTGTTATCTCAGTGCAGAACTTTTCCATGCCAATTCCTACCAGTGCTTTTTTATTATTATTAATATATATATATTTTTAATGGAAATCTACTCTAGTTTCTGAGAAAGCTGAAGGTGGTCTGGAGGGGATTGTAACAGGAGAACTTTGGGAACTCGGACCCTTCCTTGAAAAAGTTGTGGGCTTTTGTTTGTTTTGTTTCTTTAAGTTTCTTTTAGTGCTAATTAACACTATTAAATCCCTGTATCACTATCCTAACTTTTGTATGTGCTCTTTGTCAAGTCAGTAGCACTGTAATGATACAGCAGAGTTGGGTTTTCCTTGCTTTTTCCTAGAAGCCACAGCATACTGAGAAGAAGTAATGAAAAGATACAAACTAATGGCAGGTGCCTGAAATACTCCTGGTTTTCAAAATAAAATAATGGAAGCATTGAATACTCTGAAAATTGCTGGGAAGAGCGCACAGGTAGAGGTGTGCTGCTGGAACCTGCTTTGGGAGCAGAGTTTTGAGGTTGTGATTAAAGATACTGGAATTGAATAGGTGTGCAATGCCCTTTCTGTTTAACTTCCTGATGCTATATATTGAGAAACTGGCAGTGATGGTCAGAGAAAAGTTTCTTTTGTGATAGGCTTCAGATAAAGAGCTGCTTTCTCCATTATCAATTATTTGTAGCTCCTTTCCAAGACTAAATTTTTATCAGGATTTGACATTGTTGCCACAAAGGGAAGAAGTTGTCTGGCTGCAAAAAGCCATTCCTGTCTTTAGAGAGGTGCTGAGGATTCAGTAAAGATATGTAGGACATGCATATAATTACTAAGAGTGTTCACAGAGTAGTTTGAAAATAAGTTTTAACTTCGTCTTCCTGGTGAAATACGTTCACAAATGCCTCCTTGAGCTGATCTGTTTTTAAACGTTGAAGTTTCAATTTACAGTAGCTTTCCATTTCAACTGCAATTTGTGTGGCAAGCATGGCAAGAGAAAGAAAACTTACGGGGCACAGAGAAAGTTAAAGTAGATTCTATTTTCAGTTCAGTCTTTATTGGCTTTAACCTGTAGACTTTTCCCACTAAAATATGGTGGTTTATTTGAAGTATTTTTGTTGTGACAGGAATCCAAAATGATTCCTGGTCAGATTTGTGCCCGAATATGACTCCTTTTTACCTTCTTTCACTTTTTGTGATGTTTTTTGTTCATTTGGAATTTTGAGGTGTCACTGCCTCCTTCTGTAACGTCTCTGGGGTTTTCCAGTCAGTTGGAAAACCTGATAGTGCCGGTACCCTTCCTGATGTTGCACACGCAGACAAGTGACTTCAGCCTTAGGCTGCTCAAGGTTGGAGTCTCTCAAGCTTGGCCACAACTTCTGCACTGTCCTGATTCACGACCTCAAAGAAGAGAGTTTCCTTAGCTTCTCAGTTTTTACCTTCATTCACCTTGCCCCTGAATGCTAGACAGCTTTAATAGTAAACAAAGAAAAGATTTAATAGGAGTGAAGGTCAAGGTTTTCTGAGCAAGGTTGAAAGTGAAAGATCACAAGTAAAGCCTGTGTAAAGCACAGCCCTGGTTTATAGCTGGCAATATTTCTTGCAGCCTGTTCCTGTATGTCTCATCTAGAATTCTCTGCCATAGCCTCTTTGCAAAGACGGAGCTCCCAGGTTCACGGAATCATTTTACTTTCCAGAGGACTTAATACCTCTTTTAAGGCAGTCACACTTGCATTTCATGGGAGCTGGCGGTGCATACTGATGTACAAGGCCTTGATGGCTCTGTAAAGCAAGATGTGTTGGTACCCAAAGAAATCCCTCCTTGCCTCAGTTAGTCTCTGTGTTCATACCAGAAAGAACTATGTACAACTGCTGGTCTCATTCCAAGGCTTTCTGTTTCTGTAGGCCTTTATTCCTGGGCAGCTTTGTGCTAACTGCCAGTGTGAGCAGTGTATGGTGTTCTCCCCAGGCCTGCTGAGGAGTGTTACGTTCATATTAAATATTAATAATGTTCAGCTTATAGCTATATGTTCAGTCTTTGAAGCTCATGATTTTTTTGCTGTATCAGTAGCCTTCAAAAGAGCTCTCATACCCACTGTCATTACGGGCTGTTCCTGTGTTAGTGAGTTACTTCAGTTGGACATGTTTAGGAGCTTTTTTCGCTGTACTTTCGTTTGGATTCTTATGTTATCTTATACTCCTCCTGTCCTCTAACTGCTGATCCTGTTTTTGGGGAAAAGCATTGCCAGTGGAATGGAAGAAAAAAAGCTGCGAAGGAAGAATATTGGAGAAAGTATTGACTGATACTGACTGTAAGCAGCGTTGGAACTGCATGGATTGGGATGGTGAAACATATCTAAGGTCCAAATAAAATTTTTTGAAAAAAGGTGGGTCTTATAAATTCTGCCAAAATAAAGTGCAGAAGAGTTCACTTAGGAATATTCTAAATTATTCCTTTAGAAGATTTTATTACCTTTACTTTGATGAAAAACCAATAAGATCAGTATTTACAAAAGAAGGAAGCCTCTGAATTTCCTTTCCACTTTGATTTTTAAGATACATATCTGCAAGTGGTCTAGGCAACTTTATTATCCATTTGATAACCTTTCAGTAAAAAACAAAGCAAAGCAAAACTACGACCTCTTCCCCCTCATGCACATAAAAGCAAAAAAAAAAAAAAAAGTCTTGTAATGTAATTCTTGCATTTTATTGTCGTCTTTTGAAGCCTTCAGTTATTTCTTTTTTGAGATGTCCACCGAATCATTGTTATTCTAACAGTTAAGTTTCTCTAGGAACATCTTGGAGTATTACATAGGTTTTTCTTTGCTGTCTCTACCAGTCTGTTGGAATCATTTCTATGCAGAAATGTGCCAGATAACACAGCTGACTATTCCCTTGTGCAGAGAAAGTGCAAAGGTGACCTATATGCTTAAGGTTGAGGTAGGAATGAAAGTAAATGGAAAATGAACAACAAAACCACAAGCTGGCATCACATAGAGTGGCTCTGTGCTTTGTTTTTCTTTAGGATTAACTCTATGACACTGCCTCCTTGGGGAGGCCCACAGTGGGAAAGAAGTTTGTAGTGCTGTCATTTTTCTTTAGCCCTGCCTTTTGGGATATGGGGGCATAAAGGGAAGGGGGACCAAACCTGTGTTGACTTATGTGGATTTGGAACAACATGTAATACAGGATGGCATGGAGATGGAGGGCCTTGGACTATTCGCCAGCTAATTAATGATGTCTCAAAGGATCACTGCTTACACTGGTCTTTCCTGCAACTTTGCTCCCATGCAACCTGTTGGCAACGCTAGAGCAGTGGAAATTGCTGACTTTCTTGTCACAGTACAGCTTCATCTCAGGTACTTCTCGCTCCTTTTGAGGCTTAACTTTGTGGTACTATAGGCTATATCTATGCTCACTGTAGGGGAAAATAACCCACAGCTTTAATTATTGGCAGTTCTGTTTCTGCCCTACTGAATCACGTAGCTTGGGACACTGGAAACTGTCAGATGGCAGAACGAAGCTGTCTATGGTAACTTGCCTTTCTTACGGGTACTCTGACCTCCCCACACACTTACCCCGTTTACTTTTTAAATGACCAATTTAATCAGGCACGTGTACATACAGAAATGGGTGTGTGAATATCTAAATATATGAGAGAGGGAACTTCAGATGTTTTATCTTTCATTAGTTAATAACAGCAGTAATGACCTCAGCAGCACAAGATGTCTTTTGCAAAATTAATAACCACATGAGGGTTAATGGCCCAAGGCGATGAACTCTCTCAGACAATCATTAATCTACCTTGATGATTATTGCTTCATTACCGAACACTGGAGCCTCCTTGGTGTACCAGTGAATGCTTAATTTTAGCCCTCCCTACTGATCTTCATAATGTTCCCTCTTATCTTTCTTCTGGGTATGCAGAACATGAGTAAGGCTCCCAGATGCAAATGAAGGTAACCAGCATGAGAGGTATGAAATTCGTTTGAATATGGGTTTGAAGAACACATCTCCCAAATGATTATCTGCTTTCAATCTATGTGGAAAAAGAGCTGTAAGGACTATTTTTTGTTTATGTTTTGAAGTAGTAGTCTGGGAAGCAATGCCATGGCTCATGAAGCAAAGTGTTTCTGAGAAGGTTACGTATATAGACTGTTTAATTGGTTGGTCTGTGTATTTAGATAGTGCCTATTAGTACAGAGTCCTTGTTTTCCTCCCTTGGAACAGCATGCTGCAGCTAAGAGCCGCAAACATTTCCCTCTCATTGCAGCTATTGATCTGAATTTATATCTGTAAACTCAGTGTGAAGAAGTGGAAGCTGAGACATCCGAAAGAAAACAATTCGTCAGGATATTTAACGCAAGCAGAAATTTGTATGGCAACTTACTCCTCTGTTTTGAGTAGTCTCATTTTCTGGAGCAGTGCCATTGTCTGTAGAAGAGAAGAACTCCGAAAGCACATCATCTTGCTGGCTGCAGAATATAGAAACTTGCACAGTCCCACATCTAGCCTTTTTTCCTCCTTGTCAGCCTGTGACAGCTGTGCACATTAACCTTCAGAACCCGTTTTTCCTTTTTTTTTTTCTTTCTTTATCATCTCTGCTGCCAGGATTAGTTCTTGGTGGATGGTGATTAATAGAGAGGAGGTGCTGCACACCAGCTCAGACTTGGGCGGGTAATTAGGACCTTTAGCTACCAGTTGCAAGTTTGATACACATACCATTTGTTTGGATATTTTGCAGCAGAGCTCCATTGCAGAGTGGAATATATGTTTGAAATTTCCCTGCCGTAATGGGATAGAGACTCCATAAACTGCTTACATGTCTCTTGTTTTGTTTTTCGTTTGCCTTTGTGGAATATGGGAAGTACAGTCAAGCATTACTGATGCAAAGAAACTGTGATTATCAACCGCTGTGATTGAAGATGGCTTATTGGAGGTGAGAGAGCTCAGTAAAACTCCTCAGGATTAGTCTGATACTAACAAGTGCAGCCTGCCAACCTTATCGGAACTTAAGAAACCACTGAACTGTCTGCATCTCAGACATAAAGTGTGGACTGAGAAATTGCAGTTGTGCCAATTCATAACCTTCATCTGCAAGGTGTATTTCCTGCATCCTTTGGTAGGTGGAGGCAATAGAAACCTTCTTACCAAATCTTCATCTGTTCAGCTTGTCCAAGCTTTACAGATGCTTTTCCTGCACGTTATAAGGAAACCAAAGTGCACCAGGAACACAGTAGTGATGGCAGCAGTTACTAAGGACTCTATTCTGTACGTGGCTTCACAGTTTGGGCAGTTCCTCTTTTTCAGGAATTTGATAGTCATCGGTGTCCTGGACCTTCGCTGACTCCTGATCATAAGCCTAATGGGTGGTCAACAACAAATGTGATGGGGGATTTCCTTTGCTGTACTCTCTAGTAAGAACTCACTGTGTATCTAGTGATTACAAAATCTCATTCCACTACACTACTCATTTACAGGGAATTAAATTATAAACAAGGTGATTACTGAATGTAATTTATGGCCCATGTAATTATATAGCTGTCAAAGCAATGGATGCAATTGAATTGGTTTCTGGTGGTTTTTTTTTCTTTTTCTTTTTTTCCAAAAGCCTTAGTGTGCACTTTTTTTCCAGTCTGCTGAGTTTGTTAATTGCCCACAGCTGAAAAAATATTTTTTACATTGCAAGATCACCAGTCTCTAATCTAAGAATGGAGCCAGTTATAATTAAGTGGAGATCTGATGGGAGACGTTGCCTGGACCCCTTCAAGTAATGAAAAACAGTTTTTGTGTGCCAGTCGATGAAGAAGAGAACTTCAGTTTTCTGAAAAATAGCTAGAATGCTACAGCAGTAAATAATGAAAAAATTACTTGTCATAACTGCTGCTTTTATAAAAGATACCTTGTCTACAAGCTGGTGGGAAGTACAGTCATATATAATGTGGAGAGTAAATCAGGATGAAAATACTGAACATTTGCCTTTGATAGGATTACTGATAGAATATGCATAATTTTATGATGGATTAAGCAACAAATTTGTAGAGACTTACGTGAAATTGCTTTTCCCCAAACATTCAACTAGTGAAGAAAAGTGTCAATAAAACAGCATCTCCTCTGCTTGAAGACCCCCAAGTACACTTTGGAAATGATGATAAATAAATTATACTAAGCAGTGTAATCCACAAATAAAGAACAAAGCAGCATAGCAGAGAAGTCTAATAACCAACCAGATATATGTATTTGTTTAAGATCAGTGAGATCTTGTTCAACTGTTATTTGATAGGAAAAATAGGTATAAAAATTGAGAACTCACAATGTTCCCTTTATGCTCTTCGTCAGACCACATGAATCAGACTCGTCTTCTGACAGGAATTCTGAATAACAAAGGCAGGTTTCCTTTACAAATCTGCGTTGGTGTGTTTGGCGTAGTGTGGGCAGTGTCTCCTGCTGAAGGTTGTTGAATGCTGTGCACGGCGCTGCTCAGTGCACGTTTTCTATTGTCTGTGCAAGTGTACAGCTTGCTCTGGGGGCAAAAATTTCATCTTGGTTCTATTAGCACAACTTTGCTCTAAAATTTGTTCCAAAGCGTCGATAATGCCAGGCTGCTGTACCTTCAGGCTAATTGTCAGTGATGGTACCATATGTCATGTGTCATGGGAGGAAACGAGAACATTTGTCAGCTACTCACAAGAAGCTTGTGGCAGTGCCTTATAATATTTTTTCACTTGGTGCTTGACTTACCATTTCTGTGTTTAGTCAACTTTGTCTGCCACGCGTGAGAAAGCATCAAAAACTAAATCAAGATTTGACCAAAACCCCTGTTCAGTTCTTTCTGCATGTGCAAACACACACACGTATGCTCACTATGCATCTGTAAACAGTTGCCAAGATTAAACTTTCTGTACTTGGGTAGCGTCAAATAAGGCTCACCTGTGTCTCCCAGAATAAATCTGCTGAGTCTTGAAGAGTCTGCAAACACAGAATGGACTGTGTGAGTATATCTTTTTTTTCTGTGTATAAAAGTCCTAAGCTGTGTGTGTAAAAGGCTCGGGTAGGCTGATGGAGCCTCTGGAGCTTGCGGATTGTTTACAGCACATGCCAATGTGGAGGCTAAGTGCCCTTGATTCAACTATCAAAACTGACAGACAGCGTTTGCTTATTAACATCCCACCTTTGCCCTTCCATCCTACCTGCTTAGAGGACATCAAATACTGACTTAAGGAAATGCCTTAGTGTGGTGGTTTTAAATTAGATTCTGAAATAATCAACCTTTTATGTAAACGTCTCTCGTGTACTTAGCTTCCCTGATTTCCTCCTGCAGGAGAAAGCTCACTCTGATTCTCATCCATTATTCCCCTTCCTCCCCTCTTTCTTAACATTAATACTAGCTTGCTGGCGATTGAAGTTCTGTTGAGAAAGGCCTTTTGATGTGTGACTCTATTTGATGAGTAAGATGGCAGAAGGTTAAACAAAACAGACTTACCTGCTTAGCGTATGGTGCCAGACAACGGCAGGATAAAGGAGCAGTGTGTTACACGTTCTGTCTATGGAGCTGTGTTTGTAACCTCGTGGCTATTCCCGTGCCCGACTGCTGGGCCATCAGCAGTGCCGTCACCTCGCAGCAAGTTGTGCCCTCAGTTCTTTGCAATAGAGCCTGTATCTGAGACCTCCAGGCATGAAAGAAACGTAGAAAGTGGAGTTGCTTGTTGTTACTGTAAAAATGAATTTTATCAAATAACAGGTATTTTTTGACCATGACAGTATTATGTTTGGGAGCAAACTCAATACTCAGTAGAAAATATTGTTTCAGTGCTTTGCAGCTGTGTATTTTGCTTTTCTGCTTCTGTCCACTCAACTTGTTTTCAGCTGAAGCTCTCTTACTCTGATTGTGACTTGCAGGGAGAAAAGTATAAACCAAAAGCAACTGGAAGTTACATCTAATAGTAGAACTTGGGTAAAAAGCAACAGTAAGTAAAACTGGTACCTGGTGAGTGGACTCTTGTCAGCAAGGATGCTTGCATATAGCTGAAAGAGATGCTCTTAGGTGGTGCAGAGAGTGGGCTGAGCAGGGTGTGCTGCAGGACTCCTGAGCAGTTTATGGTGTTCAGCAGGAAAAGGAGGAGAAATTATGAAGCAGAATATATAGGAGGCTTCTATGAAGAGATGAAGAGATCTGGTGTTTTAAAACTGGATCCCAACGTTAAGCTTTGTAAATTTCAGACATTCCAGAGATGTTTATGCTGCTTTTCTGCCCTTAGCCACACCCTTCACAAAAAAAAATGAAATTAGGTGTTTCTTTGTTTTTGCTTGTTTCATGAATGGAAATAAGTGTTCATGAAAGCTTTATTATTCCTTCTTGCTTTAGAAAACTTTCGTCGGAAATTATTTAGAAAAAGGAGAGGAAATCCTTGCAGCAAGAGATGATAAAGAAATGTTTCAAATTATCTTTAGTTGATCTCAAAAGGAACAAGTGATATGACAGTGTGATAATACAGAATATCATTGGGCTCCAGCAATCTGGTCCAATTAACATGTTTTACCATGATGGATTTTGTATTAGTGAAGCTTCAGTAGCACGGTGATGTGAAGCAGGGAAAGTATCTGCAGAAAAAAATCTATTCAACTAATGATAAAATTGTTTGTGCTGCTTGGGTAAGAACGCGAACAGTCACCAAGTAGAAGGAAAGGAGAGCACAACTCAGTCTGCTAAAGTGGTTGGAACAGCCCTCAGACACGGCGATAGCCAAGCTCGAGTTCGCAGTGCTGTGTATAGGGACCACAGGGTCTGCACAGCGGCATGTGTGTCAGTCTGCACCTTTTCTTTGGGCTGTGTTGTTCATGGTATGTTAGTACGGATAAATGCTGTGTACCTGGGTTTTTCTTTTAGTAGAAGTGGTGTTTCTGATAAACAAAATCAGATATCCTCTAGTGCAACAGCAGAATTATGTACACCTGTATTCCCCAGTGAATAAAAATCTCAGAGGAGAAGTATGAATCACATTTGCCTATTTTCCATCAATGAAGCCCAATTGATGGGTGTGAAAAATGGCAGAGATTGTCATGTGCAGGACGTTAGGATGGGATGCCATCTTGGCTCTAAAATATATCCAAATAAAAGGTCTCTACCAGAAGAAATGAAGTAGTACGATGTAGACTGTAGCTCTGGAGAGGGATTGCAAGTTAGTGGCTGGCTGTGCCATGCTGGCAGAAGCACCAAGAAACGAGGAGGCTCTTTTGGCCCATGGGATTTTTTTCTTGTTTGGTTATTGATTCAAGGCTATTATCTTGGATGATGATATCTGGAGTTTCACTGCTTGAATATCTAAAAGGCCCGTTTAAATTACTTTGAGAAAATTACTAAGACAATTATGGGAATGTGATATAAAGTACCATAATTAGGCTTTAATGCTTCTCATCGATTGTTGAAGTTTGCACTTTGCAGTAGCATGAAACAGCGAAACTCTGTTTTCTTTGCCCATCCCAAAAGTTAATGTTTTAATACCAGTTTTATAATGACAGCTTTTCAAAACCCAGCAAGTAGGAGCTTCTGAGCTGAGAGATGCGCAAGTATATGAATGGACGTATCTATTCATCGTACTTCGAAAGCTACATTTCTGTTTCTCTTTCAAGTTCTCTTCAGTCTCCGGTAGCAGTGCTGGGGGAGGGACGGCTGTGCTTGTGGACATGCAACAGGGGAGAACAAAGCTTGTGAAACAGAGGGGTGAAATAATGTGGTGCTGGCACTCCCAGGGGACTGGGAAGCGGAGGCTCTGTTTTGAAGAAATACTTGATGGAGGGTTCAGAAAAGCAGCTCTGCCAGCTTTTTGGTGGCACAGTTTTAAAGGCGGTGTCTGGACAGCCTTTTATAAACTAACAAGAGACAATTCAAAGAAGCCACTTCCAGTTATTTCCAGGGTAATGTGTAAAGTTAAATATACTACAAAGAAGGCAGGAAAAAAGTGACACTGTAGCTTCTGGCTTAGTTTTACAAATGGAGAATAATAAAGTACAATTTGCTTCTTTCTCAAAGGTTTTCTGGACAAGATTCTCTCATTATAATAATAAAGGAAAATAGCAGTGTTCTATCGCTGCAGTAATTCCTTAGCATTGCTGTGTTTTCAGTGGCTATTAATGCTTCATACCTGTATCTTCCTTCCCACGATTGATATGGAATTTGGCGAATTCTAATGCTTTCTGTTTACAGCAGATGAAAGCTTTTGCACAGAAGTATGTCTTGGCCTTGTGGTTCACTTGTGATCATTTTGTCTTTGAAATTACAGAAACGTAGGAAATATTCTATGAGGCCCTGCACGACAGCATAGGGTGTGAAGATTTGCACTTCCAGGCCTTCCCCTCCAGTCTGAGCTCAGTTATTTCCTACCAGCTGTCTCAAGGCCGCAGGAGGCTCCTGTGACATTTGGATTAAGCTCTGCAATAACAGTATTGATTGAAGTGTCTCACTGGTCAAAGAAGCAAAGGTGTCCTCTTCTGTAAATACTATATCATTATGTTATTAGAATCTTACATTTTGAACTGTTCTGGAGTGCAGTGGATTTGTCCTTCACTTGCATATTACACATGCACTCCTTTCTTTATCTGAGCAGAGGATTGCTCTGTCCTCTGTGAGCGCTCGCCTCTCCTGTGAGCAAGCTATGAGCGTGCTGCCATCTGATGGCAGGCCACTGCTTAATTAGACCTGACAAACAGTGCGGGACAAATGAGTATTATTATGTAAATCTGACCTGCCCAAATATATGTGAATGAAAAATAAAAAGAATCCCATCTGTGTTTTAAAACTAGGAACATTCTGTGATTTCTGTGTAGCAGATAACAAGACTAAGTGGCAGAGCAGTTTGGCGGAACCTACTGTTTATCTTTTTACACATAGAATTTTTTGAGCTTTCAGAAAAATAAAGGACCTTGGCTACGCAGTATTAATATTAATGATGTCTGGGATAATGCAGCAAATCCCACTGAACGTTACTATTAGTGCAATTCTCTCCTCAGAAAAACATCTTTCTTTACTTTCAGCAGCAGATATTAGTATACAAAGAGAAAAATGTAATTAAATCTATTTAGATGACTTGTTAGAGTTGGATGTCTGAATACTTGGTGGAAAAAGAAAACATTTTGTCTTTCTCTTCTGAGGGCAGGTAGATTTATGTCTCTCCATTCTTATTTGAGAATTCTCGGTCTATTGAGGTTGTTCAAACACCTGACATATTTGTGTTCAGCTGGGATTTCTATTCTGTACCCTGCTCTGTGATATCTAGCTGCCATCATGATGGATGTTTTACTGCTTAAAATTGTGGTCCCTTGGAGTCTTCAGTTATCATCAAGGGTATTTTGGCACAGGACTCCAGGGACAAAAACATGATTTCATTGTCTGAGTTTCACTTTTGAGATCTGTATTTTAAGACAGCAGTTTCGCCACATGAAGTTAATGTCACTGTTCGGAACACCTGAAGTCTGAAATATGACCCAAAAGAGCCCCTTCCCTCAGTGTCCTGCTTCCAATAGCAGCCATGGGTGGTCTAGCTCAACTAGGAGGTGCTCCTGTGCTTGTGACAGTTCACAGGATCTCCCCAGACATCTCTCTTCTCCAGGCAGAAGTCCTTGTGCAGACCTTTGCTGTGAAGGCATCTGCAGCAGCAGGGAGAAGTGTGGGCACTTTGCTCCTCACCTCTTCAGTTATGCACCCCGATCCACAATGGCACAGACTTTCATCAAGTACAGTGCTGCTAGGAAGCATCTAGCAGCTCCTTTGTGTTTTCAGGAAGTCAGACCCTGCCACCCATTCAGGATCTCTTTGCAGTCCTCCCACTTCGTGTTTTGGGGACTTTAACCCTGACCACTGCTCCCTTCCACATTTACTGCCCCCCATTTCTCAAGTTTTCAGTGGGCTCCTTTTGTAGGGTTTGCTTTTAGATTGACTTGGAGAAGTCTAAGGAAGACTGGGTGTATGCTGACACCCAGGAGCAGCTCACAGGTTAATCTTGAGCATTAACTTGGCTTGTCTGCAGTGGATGTCTGCTAAGTAGAGAAAGGAAGAAAGGATGTCTGGTATTTCACAGTGAATGATTTTGTGTGGTATACTGCATATCTGAGTTTCCAATTAAGAAGAGTTAATGGATGGAGCTTAGCAATACCTAAAGTTGCATAAATTAACAACTGAAAAACATTTTTAACATTCATGCAATTTAATCCTAACGCACCAGCAAGCTTATGTTTCTGAGGCAGAAAATCGTTTTTGTTATAGTCTTCCAGTCAAACATGTTACTCTTCTTATTAATGTAAGCCCAACTTTTGCTACATTTGCAGTAAGAGTTTATTTTCTGGAAAGTTGATTCCCTGTTCTCCAGCAGTTTGTAGCTGCATACTGATAGTTGCAAGTCTGGGCAGATCTACTCAGATTTGCACCTACATTCATCTTGTGAGCACAGAATTGCTGTGCGCTTTCATACTGCCCTTTCATCTGCAGATTTAGTGCTGTCTGGAAAAGCAGGCATATAAGAACAGCACCAATCTCCCCGTGTTATGTTGATAGGGGAAAGATGAAGATGTGGTACACTCTTTCTGATGACTGTTGTGGATAGAGGAGGGATTCTGGTGCTGACTTTCTTTGTTAGCTCTAGAACTGTCTTTGTTGATTTGTCTCTAAAATAAGGAATATGGTGGTTTTTCCCCTCTGATACGATTGGGGAATTTTGCTGACTTCAGCTGATAAAATGCCTGACCATGTCTGCTCAGTGAAAACCATGGAAGAAGAACTTGCAGTCTCATGGTTCACACATTGGTGAAGTGTTTTACCTGCTATTTCCTTGGGGAAAGCAGGAGAAAAGATATTTTAGTATAATTATTTCTCCCATCCATCTCCATGTTCTGAGAATTTATCTGGGTTGATTCAGGTCTTTTATGCACAGCAAATAAAAAGCATGTTACTCCCAATAGAGCTGCATGCTCAGGTTGAGATCCAAGAGAATGCTGGCATGCTAAGATCTCGTTACAAATCCAGTGTGTGAAATATATTTTAAACTCTTCTGAACTTTGACAACCCGTGTCTAAGAGGCATGCTTTTTTACCTACAAACCATCTCTGTCAAAATCCAGCTCAGCCACGTGCTATTAAAAGATTGGTGGGAATTGAGTTTTATTTTCCTTATTCAAAAGGAATCTATTCAGTCAATTGGATTACAATCCGTGCTACTCCCCAAAGCAAAGGGTAACAAATGCTGCCTACCACCTAAACCTTGCCGTGGGTGTTCTTTTTAGTGCCGAGTGGGGACAGATTTCTCTTAGTGTGTGTGCAGGGAGAGTAGCAGCCCCTAATTTGATTCCCTCAAAATGAAAAGAAAAAATACAGCTCTGAAAATGTGCAAATTGGTCCTGCGTATCACGCATCTACACCCGCTTGCCTTTATTGCTGTTTTATCTGTTTTATTTTTCTCTCAAAGTTGTCTCAGCTTATTTAGGAGCCTGGTGACCTGCTTCTTGTCAGCTGAGGAGTGACTGATGCAGTTTCTGTCCACGAGTGCTCTTTCCCCTTTGTACAACATGTCACCCTTTTTCCTTCCATGCCCCTGTTCTTATTCTCAACCTGGCATGTGCTGCCATTTAGGGCAAATGTGATAAATAGGCCTTATCCTCTCCTTTCTCATGCAGAACCTCAGGTTTAAGGCTCTCTGGCGTTAACTTACCCTCTTGTCATCCAGCTGTTCTTCTCATGATGCTGTATAGAGCATGTATATGGTCGTCTTGTGTGTATGTGTTACAATATTCATTATTTTTCAATCACTTTTAGCTCTTCTGAGTGGTCATATTGACATCATATTATGCAGGGTGGACTTTGTGTAGACAGTAATTCTTCCAAAATCTTTTCTTTACCACAAGCCTTCTTTTATCAGCTTAAAGGGATCATGCTGTCAGAACTATTCAAATAAAAATATTCTTGCAACTTTGCTTAATTAGTCTCTTTGTACTTTCTATAACAATAAGAATTATGAGAGGTTATTCATTGGAGCTGAGGAGAGAAGAAATTGTGGGAGGCATCTGTTGTTCCCCCAGGATGATGCCATATGAATAAAAGATGTAGGTGCATCTCCATATAATACATTGTCTTTTTTCTTAGATATTCAGTGCTGATTGTGATATTCTGAATGAAGATTTTGGCATTTCCCATTCCAGCTTTAGGCTGAAGAACAGGAGTTCCTAATGGCTTACAGTCAAAGAAGCAGGCAGCGCTGTGTCTCTTGCTCCTGAGGCCATGGTCTGCCGTTGTAATTGTGGATCAGATGCCAAAGATTAGAGACTGCAGCAGATTCATAGACTTTATCACTTCATGATTATCACAGAGATTCAACAGGCACTAGGAAGATTTGTACGTCAATCCTTTTAATGGATGCCAATTCATTCTCTGAATTTTTCCGCTGCCCAGCTGAAAACAAATGGATGAATTGGTAGTTAGCTTGTTTCTGTTTTCTTTCACTAAGGCATTTTGGATCTAGATTACCCTGCATGGGGATCATAGTGTCTTAAGGAGAGCTTAAAGATTTTCTTTGAACTAATGCCTCCAGAAGTATTCCAGATGGCAGGACTGGTCCAGCAGCCTTGGTACAGTGATCACCACTACTGGTCTGCACCCCAGGCCCTTCGTTGCTCTGTGGGACCTGATGCTCTTTTGATATCAATTCGTAGGTAATGAGCTAACTCCTAACTATTCAATTCATAAAAACTGTAAAATGTTTAGCCTGCTTTTCTCTAAGTGTGAGTTTAAGTATTGTAAGGAAATAGAGGTGGTCACCTCTTAAAGTCAGAAAACATTCTTTTATGAAAAGTTGCAGTATAACATTAAAGAAATAAATAGAAGGAAGCCAGATATAGAGATGAGAAGTTATGTAGCATTTTTTTTATATGGAATATATCTCGTGCCATCAGAACTTGAGGCTTTTAGGCTTTTAAGAATTCTGAAGCTGAACATAACACTTGAAGGAATTGGATAAATGGTGTCATTATTATATCCCTGACACTTTCAGATTCATTGTATGAGAGAGCCTATACAGAAGTAAATGGAATACAATTCAGTTCATTCTTTTCCACTGTAAGGAGACTGTTTGTCCTTGTTTTGTTATAGAATTACTAAACCAAATACAAGACGAGGGGCATATAAGCTATTGTAAAAATACGAGAGCACAGGAAATTGATTTAAACATTGTTTTTATCCCCAAAACTGATTCTTACTGCTTTCTAGGAATGTATGTTTCATTTTGTAAGCAATTGTTCTGGTTTTCACTGATGTTAAGTGTGCGGAAGGCTTTTCTGTGTTACCATCTTCTAGAGGTGAGATACATGCTGTGGACAAAGCTGTCTGAAGATACTATTTCATTCTTAAATGCCCAAGTTGTTTTACATGGTGCTGCAGTAAGTTGGGAAAACCACAACTGTGCAGATCTCTCTTTCTCACAGCGTATGGCTATGATGGTAGAGCGTGGATTGACCTGCTAGTGGTCAGGGGCTGCGCTCCCACAGGTTTCATTGGGCACGTGCTGAAACACAGGAAGCTGCATACAAACACAAGGAAAAACCTCTGTTTGAGGGTGACAAAGCCCTGGACCAGGCTGCCCAGGGAGATGGTGGGGTCTCCTTCTCCAGGGGTGTTCAAGGCCTGCCTGGACACTTTCCTGTGTAACCTACTGCAGTCTTGTCAAGTTACAAAAAACCTGAGAGATTCTTGTATCTTTGCTTTCCATCAACAAAATCAGCTGTGCTTCTTGTACTGTTGAAGTCGCGCAGAAACAGTTGGGTAGTGTGTGGTCATTGCTAGATGGAGAGAGAGAAGGCTGTGGAACACCTTTTAGTTAATGCAGACAGCAAGGCAGTGATGTCTTGATTATTTTTCAAAACTCATGTATTATAATTCTTTCAAGTCAATAAACTAAGATTGTATATTCATGTCAGGCTAATGGCATTAGAGAAGAGTTTAATGTAATTTGCCAGATGTATGCAAATATTTCCACTGACTTCAGCAATATCAGCTGGGTGAGTATGGCATATTACCTCCAAGCTCACCCATCTCTTTCCTGCAAATTTTTATAGCAGAAAGTAGATCGCCTGAGGCCAGCTTGCAGCTAATATAGCTGATGGAAGGAAGGGAGATGCTAATAATTCATCCACACATGACAATATACAATCTCAGTCCTGACCCCCTGCAATATCTATCAGACGAGCTTTTCCTTTCCTGGAGCTCTGTGTAGTAAGAGGGGCTAACTGTTGCTGCTCTCACAAGCTGCCTCTTTACATTGATGGGCTGTGTCCTCCTGTTAATACCTGCTTCCTTTATATGTCAGAGTTCACTCTTACAGTCCTTTCTTTTTCAGTCTTTCAAACTTCTTTTTTTGTTAAATAGGAAATAGCAGATCCTTTTTACTTGCTCTCCTTGTTAGATTGTTTAGTTATCTTGTTCAAGACAGAACTTTTGGGTATTTGTGATGGACCAATGAACAAAGTTTGGGATTCTGATTAAACTGTGTTTGGTTGTAGTTTGAGCAGGATAATTAAGTAGATAAACCTGCACTAATTCCGTGAAAACTTAATACCCATTTTTCCCTAAATAAAATTTTTGGCACTCTCTTAAGTATGTAATTTTTCAGTGTTCAGTCATCACTATGGACAGGTTCCTCCGCTTCTCTTGGCATTATCTTGAAACATTCTAAAAGGCACTGACGTTTTCTCTTAAGGCTCTGAAGTCTTCAACAGACTTAAATCAGGCCCTTCTGATTTAATCTACTTCTTCCTGTAACTATGATGATTTGCAGCGTTTCTTCTGCTCCTTTGCCTTTAAAGGAAAAAATGCTGAGAAATTCAAATTGGGAATCAGTTATTCATCAACATTTGCTGATTATGCAGTTTACCAATTGCCTACAATTAGTCCTAAATTTTTGCTTTCCCCTGACACTACTGTCCTGTAAATTTTCATCATAAATTCTGAATAAACGCTGCTAAAATCCCCTTGATAATAAGCAGGATTAATAGCAGCAAAACTCAAATTGCTGTTGTGTGCTTTATAAATTAACACAAGGGTGAAAGCTATCAGAGAGCAGCTTATTTGTACATGAGCTGATTCTCGATTGTTTTGCCACGAACTTTGGCATTAGCACTTGTTCAGTGTTACCACGTAAAGTTAAACAGTATATTCCAGTAATAAAACTTGCGCCTTATAAAAGGACTCCGTTGCATCAGATGCTGTGTGGCCCAAATTACAAAGAGTTTACCATTTAAAAGAAATAATGAGTGTGTAAGCAGAGACGTGAACACTTCATTAAAGCCACGTGTCAGATAAGTAGCAAAGCTGGGGGAGAAGCTGGCTGTCCTGCTCACTGCATTGTCATTGAGGCAGAAAAATGGAGCCAGCTCCTTGTACCCAATTAAAGAAAACGTGTTGCAGCCGCATCCCAGGAGTCTGAGTAAGATTCCTCTCTGCTTTCCCACGGGAGCAAAATTTTTGTAGGCTTCTCTGAGTTTTCTTTGAGTTAGTACAGGAAAACTCTTCTGCTCTTACAAAGCAACATGGAGTCTTGCTCATACACACTACTTTTTTTTTTTTTTTGCTGTTTATGGATAACCATCTTTAATAATAATATGAATTCACAATCTGTACAGAGTATTCTCTGGGGTCTCAATATTTCTGTCTGAATTCTGCCTGCCTGAAAAAGTTATCCCAGCTACTTTTAGAGTAATTTGTGTGGGCTGGTGAAGAGAATTTGCTCTGCTGACAGTTTTGTAGTTCTTTTTCAATTGTGTTTCTGGGTAGCGTTCTTGGAAGTGATGAACATTTTCTTCAGTTCTTCTCATGTAGGAAATGGAAACATTGCTATTGATTTTAGAGGAAGCGGCTTGGCGTTGGGGAATACCCCTCTGCCTCTTCCTGTACAGCGTGGTATTTCTTTCTCCTTCCTGTGCCAGGTTGCTCGTGTGATGTTTATATGCTTTGTCAGAGTACCTTGGAATCTCTAACAGCTGTAAAGATGTTTCTGTATTAAATACCTGTGGTATGCTCCCTTTCTTCATCTTTTACGTGTTACAAAGGTACCAGGATGGTGAGTTATTTGCCAGCCTCTTAAAGATGCTGGTAGCAGCAGCAAATTGAGAGCAGATCTTCTAGATGTGCACACTGAAACCTTAATCTCTGCCTCAGCCTTCTCAAAAGACTAAGATGGCTCAGAAAGTGACCGCACTTTAACATTTTTTTTCCTGCGTAGTTACAGGGATGTCTTCCCACAGCCATTCCGTATGAAGGGAAGTTTGCAGATCACTGCAAAAATAGAAAATTACGTAAGAATATCTGAAGTTGATATCTTTTTAATCAGGTGGTATAACCACATTTCAAATGCTCAGCATTTCAACTGTCTGACTTCTTACTTCTCAACCATGAGAAGAGACAGTTGTGTCTGACCATTCCTCTCCTTGACCAAGTGCAGCACGTGTCAGGGAGAGGCGGCTGTGCACGACATAAGTGCTGAGTGAATGAGCTGAGTAAGGAGTGCTAGTCACATCTGAAGAAATATCTTAATTATGGTTAGTATCTCCTTTATTTTTTCTTGAAATTAACAAATTGATGCTAGTTCTAGATAACTTCCCTATGTTCTAGAGCATTGGGTTCTCCAATTGCTCTGTTGATTAGTCTACAAAATATCAGTGGGAAGGGCTGACTGTTTGGAAGTAGAGTGTGAAGTTGCACAACACGCGTCACCAGGAATGGCGTCTTCTACTGAAACGTGACTCTGAGGGCTCGTAAGTGTTGGAATTTGTTCTTGGGTGGCTATGCAGATAAGTATGAAGGCTGGTTCCTGTTTGAGGACTGATTATCTGAGTAGTGCTTTTCTTCTAGTGACACTGCATAATCCATTTTTGAAAGTGGTTAAGATTAAACGAGAGAAAGGTAGTCCAATTCCAGCCTGAAAGTTTACCTGTAGCACTTTAAGTTCACACACCTAGTTTTGTTCCAGATTACCTTTCATGTGTGGATGAGTCTGTGCTTTCCTGCAAGAGGCTTCCAATCAATGAGTTCTGGCCTATGGGCTCTCTCTGTGAGGCACTGCTGCATGCAGAGGACTTGCTGGGTTGGATCCATTATATCAAACCTTCTTCTCACCTTTCAGAGTAATTGTGAAAACTCACTTATTGCACAGAGCATGCGGCTACGAAGCCCATCCCATGCTGTGTGCTTTCTCTCTTTGTAATCCGCTTCGCTGCATTGAAGCAGCTTCCATCCTCCGATTACAAGCCCTCTGGGGAGGGGACATTTTTTGATACTTGTTTTGCTCTGCTCATCTACTATAATGTTCCTTGTTCTTCTCTTCGAACACAATGTATGCTACACCAAAATAATGTTATGTTAGAAGAACTTGACATTTTGAGCAAGATGATAACCTTTGTGTTTCTCATTTCCTTACATTCTAACTTGATTATTCTGAATGGTGGAAGACACACCTGAGCAATGGAAAGGCCTCAGCTTCAGCACTAGGGTATCTTACATTGAGCTGGGCTGAGCTGACATGTACTGCCTTTGTTACTTCAGCACCATAATGGCTATACTGCAGATTCCAGCTTTACCTTTTGTCTACCATCGTGTGCTGATGCTTATACTGTGAGAAGCTGCCAGAAGAATGCAAGGTACAAGAGTAGTTCTTATTGCCCTGCAGTACCTTGGTTCATCATTTGGCCTAGAGGGTGTGTGTTGCCTTTAACATTAGGTGACTCTAATGTAGCTTTTTAAAATATGTATTGCCTTTTTTTTACTTTGAAGATCTGTATAATGACCATTGAAATAGTATGGAAGTCTGGATCTTCCGATTATTAAAAAGCCCCATAACATACAGAGTATTTTTCTACTCAAGAAATATTCTTGGATCTGATTTTGCACCCTGTGATGAGTTTCCATCTATGAATTTAAGCTGAGGGCTTCGCTTCTTTTCAGTCTCATGTGGCACTCTTTAAATGATTGACTTTGGTTTCGGGTAGAGTTTGGTAGGATTCTTTCTATACTTGTATATGCAAATATATGGTTCATATACATTCATATTTTCAAATATTTGAATCTCCAAACTTCTGAAGTGTTAGTGTACATTCAAACACAAAGACGTAAAATATTTTTTCTGCTGTATAGAAGGTAACAAGATGTAATTTTTGTATAACTGAACTCAGAATGCTTCTTCTATTGTCCATTCACCTAGAAATGTGAATTGCTTTTCCTTTTGTCCCCTTTCCCATTCTTTTTTATTTCTTGAATAAACTATTTTTATTATCTCCTTAAGCTTTTTATCTAATCCTATTCACTGGCTTTATTGTGCCCATTGCACAGCCTTTTTATGATCGTTCCCCCTCTTTCTAAGGTCTTTTATTAATGCAGTGCATATGTATATTCTTTCATTTCATTTCATTGTGTTGCCTTTTTTTTCTTGCCATCTCTTTTCTCTAACTCATTGTGATAAATACCATTTTTGCATTCTGTTTGTGATTCTCAGTCTTTACAAAAGGCAAAGATACTCATTTGACATCACAAAGAAAATGTCAGTGCTTAAACATCAAGGGCTTCGTTTTGTAAAGGTTGAGAGTGCTCACAGTCTGAGGCAGTTCCACACTGAAATATAGGGGCTCACTTTGGCAAATTTGGTCGTCTTTCTTTCTTTTTTAGCTGACAATAAGCTGATACTGAATGCAAGTCACTGCTGAATAAACATATTAATCATTTAGTGGCTGTACAGGTCTTCAAAACTTGAAAGTATCAAATGAAACACATAGATAAAACTGGGCATCCTTTATGGGTTTAATTTTTACTGGGTCAAGTACCAGCCCCATTTAAACACACATGAATGTCACCATTACTCTTAAAATGGATGGCAAGAGGCCGTGGATGCCATTAGCACAAGAGTTACTGTCTGTAGAATTAGCAATATTTTCTTCAGCCAATACACATAAAGAAAACACTTCAAATGGAGGGAATGCTGTGTCTGTTTTTTGAGAATGCCTTTGGCATTCTGCAGATGGTGACTGACTGCCTGGCAGCAAACATGCGGCTGCTGTGCCTGTATGGTGGGTCTCCATTAAGGCTCAGTCATGAAATCTGACTAAGTTTAATGACGTGGCCATAGTCTTCAATAATTCAGCCACAGGCCTTTGTAAGGATTATTTCCCTTATCACATGCACTTCAGCTGCTTTGCCCTCTTTGTTTTGTTTTGCTTGTTTATTTGTATTAATCATGAATCTCTGACATTGCTCCAGCAAAGCAATTTAGCATGTGCTGGACTTAAGCTGTCATTAGTCCCACTGACTTTGATGGGATGGAAGTGTGTACTTAGCACAAATGGAGACAAGAGCAGATTATTAGCTATAATACAGTCATTTCCAGTGTTGCATTCTTGCTAGGACCCATAACAAGGCCAAAGCTCTGATGCACGTAAATAGCATAATAGACATCAGCAGATGTTTGGGAGTTACAGTGAATGGAGTTACTCTTACTAAAATATATCTGTGGCTTTATTCAAGTGAGATTGTCTGTGTTTAAAATGAGCACTTAGCAGGGCAGTGCTTTTGCTGTGCTCTGCCAATAGCTGTCATTGTCCCACTGCTTGGTGCTTTCTGGAGCAGGCAGGTAACTTGCTCAGCTGTAACGCATCTGATGCACGTTCTGCCCTGGCTGTACAGGTTGTGCTCAGGTTGTGCTCCTGTTCTGATGGGGGTTGCTCACCACTGAATAAAATAAAGATGCTTTATTTATTTTTGAAAAGCCAGATAGTTATGATAAACATGCCACCTACTTTCCAACTTTGTTTTAAATTGCTGTAATATTTACTCAGGTAAATTAAGTTGCCATGGAAGCTTTGCTAAATATTGGGTCTTTCCTTACCATACAGCATGATATTTCTGATTTTTAAATAAAGTGGTTTGTTTGTTTGATTGTCACGCTTTCTGTCTCTTCTTCTAATAGAACTGCTTGAACCAGTGATGGTGTATTTATCATACTGTGCTATGGGGGGAAATAAATGGGCAGGTAGTGGGGAAGGGAAGGATTTGCAAGCACACTGGGTTTATGAAACCAGGTTGGTTTTTTTTTGATGCTTTATTTGTTTTACCTACTCTCTGTAGCTCTTAATGATTTTTATTTTTCTTTTTGCTATTTACAGAAAAAGAATTCTGTAAGTATTTGAGCAAACAGGATTAGGTGAAGATTTAAATAGAAATCTTTCAGGGCTTTTTGATTTCCAGTTTTCTTGTTTCAAAAGATTTTCCATCTGTTTTGTTGTGCTTCAGGAAGGCACTTAAGTGCATACTTAAATCCATCAATGCTCGGAAGATCCAAAAGCCTGGATCTGACTGTATGTGTATTTCTGAATCAAGGCATCGAGCTGTTTGCTCAGCGTGCAGGAAATTCCGTTATTTTAGTCACACTGACAATGTACTTCCTTGCTAAAATTAAGCTAGCTATAGTGCAATAGGAAGTATGTTTTCTTCAAGGAAAATAGCAGCTTGGGATGTAGGTGTAGTAGATACTTTATGATTAGGAGAGGATGTAGGACTTAGGTTCTATCCTTACTGTCATTGACTTTCACTTTGCAATGTAGGTTTAAATGCCCACTGTGCTTGGAGCAATTTGTGACTGGATTTGATAGATCTGGTGCCATGGAAATGAGTGGGATCTTCCTTACCTGCTCAGCCAGTAAGAACGGCTCTTTTTGCCTCATACTCCCCAGTTGTTAGATATGGCTTCTCTCTATGACAGTACTTGGAGAAAACAGCATTTGCCATAATGATACTTCTCATTGCAAACCTAATTTTCTGGTGCATTTAAATCTTCAAAGAAAGAAGTAACTGGGAAGGCTTTCTGTTTTATTTCTCTTTAAGCTAACAAAATGATGATCTTTAAAGATGTCTGAGAGTCTGAGATGGCCAGATTATTTATACTTGAAAGTAATTTCTGCAAAGATGGCTTATTCACAAAAGATTGATAACTTTTAAACACTTCCTTGTAAAACATACTTTGCCATGGCACCTTTATAAATATTAGAACAAAAGGCTTTGCAGAACAAACAGATCTAAAACCACAAAATACACAACAGTACATTGTTTATATCAGTAATTCAGTACATTATTAACTTCCCTGTGAGTGGGAGGTGCACTGTGATTTTGTGCCCTAGGAGCAGAAGTCAAAGTATTCCCAGAGCAGCAGAGAGACTTGTATTTTCCAGGTAGTGGCATTGCATGTATTTGCAAGGTGCCAAAATGCAGAAATCTGAACTCAAATCTGGAATGAAATCCAGCATTGTACCCAGTTACATTTTCTCCTGCTGTAGCTCACAGCTACAGGAGCCAGCAGTGCAAGGGGAAGAGAAGGCTGCACAAAGCCCCTCTGTCCGCAGTGTCAGGGCAGTCACATTTGTATTTTTCATTAGGCAAAGGAAAAATCGTTTCTAATAATCCAGCATACAATCAATTCCTTTTATTTTTACTTTTAAAATTATTCACAGAGCACGAGAAACATCTGTGTTGAAATTTAATGTCACAGTTCACTCATTCTTGTGCTTTTGTAGGATTAATTAGCGTCTAAACAACATTTTTTTCTTGTTGCAGCTCTAAGCTCAGCTTATATGGAAACAATTATATCTCTGCATTTCAGTCTGTTAGAAGCTGGTAGCACAGCAGTTGTTCTTCTGGAGGTCAGCAGCGGTAATAAGTTGTTCTTAAGGATTTTTTCCACTATTTGCATTTTGACAGTTGTTGTGCCTTGTGTTTATGCTGACAGGTCCTCATAGCATCCGCAGGTAAGAGGCAGCTGTGTCCTTATTCTGCCTGTGCTGCCTTGGCAGAGATGTGATGCTCAGAGGACCTGCGTAGTTGGAGCTGTTACTTGTGGTAGTGCAGCATGAGCACGAGGTGCACGGAGCACCATTCCAATGGGGTAACACTGTTCTAATTTTGCATCAATGGAAAGTGTATGCAAAGTACAAGTCAGGCAACACGTAGGGCTGTTCTCCATGCTGGTCTGAATCAAACCCAATTCTGTAATGGGCAGACAGCGTTTGAGATGGTATTTGTTGGTGTTAACGTGCAACAGAAATCAACCAAAAGTTGAGGACTGGAGGGGTTAATTCAGAAGTGACCTGGGCTGCAGTAAGGCTGGGTGCTCTAATCCCTTCTGACCTGTGGATCTCTAAAGCATCGTGTTGCTTGTTCCTTGTGCAGGTATGAACCACAGTAACATCACTGCTCATTTAGAAGTCACGTCAGAGATTAGAGGAGATATCACTGAGTCACTTCTGATGGCAATTTATAAACCTGTAGGTTGGGTGGAGTTGTCATGGGGTGAGGCAGTGATCCTATGGGTAGGAACTTAGAGCAGTGCAGAGCCAGTTCACTGAGATGATCAGAGTGAAGCAATGATTTTATTTATTTGGGGTAAAGATGTTTGTAGCATTGGATGGTTGGCTTTCTTGCTAAAGTCTCTATATGATTAAATTATAAATTCCATTTGAAGTGATCATCAATAATTATGCTAGATGTATTTTTTTTTTTTCCACTCTTTAGTTATAAGTTGCCACAGTTTCTTGCCAGATACCCTGGTTAATTACAGACAAGCTAATTACTCCCCAGCCATGATTTACTGTGGCAACTGGCTGCTATTTCCACTTGATTGCTGCCACATCTCACTATGACAATGAAAAATTATGCTCCAAATTAGATGTGAAAAGAAAGAGAAATCCAGTTTAAAATGCAAAACTGAAAGAGCATCAAACCTTGGTAAGCTCCCTCACAATGGAATGACTGGAGAAAATCATTAATTATTTTCCTCTGCCATTTGTGTGGATACTTGAGACTATGCTAATTATCAAACCCATGAATTCAGAAAAGCACATTCGTTTTTGTCCCCCCCCTGACCCTGTGTGTCTGGTGCCGTGCTGCTGCATCTCGTCATAAATTATGAATTCTCTGCGACGGGGTCTGCATGTGGATCAGTTCTGGCAGAGCAGAGCACGTCTTTTTGGTCGCCAGCAGTGATACCTGCAGTTGCAAACTGCTCCATCATATCCTAGTGGCATCTGTAACTGTAACTGATAGAAGTTTCGTGACTTACATCACTTCTGTAGATTCTCACTGCCTGTTGCTGGTTGGATGTTATCATTGTGTAAGATCTGTGTGTTGGCCAGAGGAAATTGTGTGGTGGGTTTTGTTTTACGATCAAAGAGCGAAGAACACCTGAAAGCCCAGTATTGATGTGGGGGAGAGAATGGGGAACAGTCACTTGTGCTGATGGAGGGGAGCTCTGGGCATGGGGGAAAATGTTTGTGGGAAGGTTTGTTGTTGCAGTGTTGTGAAAGGGGATGGGAAAAGAAAGGCCTGAAATACAATGGAGCCAGTGAATATGCAGTGGTGTGAGTTGCTCCCAGTGGTCAGTGCTCTTTGCTGGCAGTGTGTGCCATTTCTGTGCCTGGTACCTGAATTTTGTGAGTTTCTTCGGCTCCTGAGATTCTTGCTCCTTCTGGTCTCACTCTGTTTGCACGCTGCTGACTTGAGCGGTTTTGCTTGTTTTTCCAGCATGAGGGATCAGAGTTAGAAGTCAGGTTATGCTAAAGCAAAGATTTGCTAAGTGTGGGCAGATGTGGAGTGTTTTGCTTTGTCATCAAATTTTGCAATTCCAAGAGGTTTGACCAGTGAGACTTTTTGGATACCAGCCTGTTTAATCTATTTTCTCCTCACTGGGTTTCTTGAGAGTCATTTTGAAAACAAATTAATAAGAATGTCAGCTCCAGCCATCACTATTGGTTACAATGTCAAAAATATGTCATAAAAAGGCTGAAAACTCAGTTCACCTTGAGATTCACAAGGACGTTTATGTCTCTTCTAAAACAGGCTGAATTTTACCTTCCAGGGTTGTTTCCCTTGCACACAAGCACACACAGGAGAAAATGTTTGTACAGTGCTTGCAGCATCTGGGCACATTTTGTATGAAAAAGAAAAGTTGGGTCTCCTTAATTACTCTAACAATAAAGTCAATTAGAGAAGTGCATCTTGTTAGGTATCTGCTAAGATTCTTAATGGCTCATTACTTGTAAGCATGCATTCTTTTAACACTAAAAGTGCCACATATAACAGTGAGTGCTATGGAAAAGAACATGAGGGAGCAAACTTTCCTTCTACAAACTTCCTTTTTTTACCACTTTTTGTACTGATGGAAAAAGGAATTCTAGTCTGAAGCTATTTGACCTGTCCTGTCGCATTGCTTCAGTCCAACAAGCGCAGTATTTCTCGTTACTGTGGCTGAATATTCAGGATACCAGGATTCAGAGCCTTGTCTGACTGCCTGGCAGTGCTCACTTCGCACCTTTATTCCTCACTCCTTCACTTATTTTGTACTCGTTACACAGAGATGTGGACACCTGTGAGTAAGAACCCAAAGATGCCCCAAGGACTCCTGTCTCCCTGCCTTGGAGAAGCAGGGCAAGGCATGAGGGTGATGGTTTGTTGGGTTTGTTAGCACTGAGGAAGAAATGGTTTCCATTCCTGTGCAGGTCTTTTTTTTTGTATATCTGAATATTGGTGATCATTACCTTGTTTGTTCAGACAGGGTTGAGCAGCAAAGGAGACTCTTATTTGGAGGTTATTGCTGGCTAATGATACAGTAAGGATCTTGCAATTATTAAAACCCTCTGTTTCCCTTTACCATTGACTGCCTTCATGCTTTTCTGCACAGGCAGTCAGCCACTCCATTACATTTAGCTCTTAGATTTTGTGTGGTGGTTTGCAACCAAGTAACTGTTGGATAGACAGAGCCTTCTGAGCAGCGGCCCTTCCTTTGTGCACGGGGCTCTTGCTGAACCAAGGCAGGGAACAGCTGGGGCCTTACAGTCCCGAGAGCTGCCTCACACAGAGCTCCTTTGAGTTCCAAGTATTAAGAGATGGATCTTAGTCAACTGACCTGGTATTTGAGCAGCAATTATCCTAAGGAGCCCCATGAGTTAGGCTGCAGTATTTACTACAATTACCATAAAATAACACGGTGCTCTTTCTTGCTTTAAGGAGGGTAGTGATGCTTTAAAATGAGTGGCTGCTAACAGGTGCAGTCCTATAATCAGGGTAACATTTTGTGCACAAGTCTATTTTTGTACAATGCCTCTACAGTAAATGAGCCTATCCTGATAACATTGAACAAGTACTACAATTTTCCAGGTGGGCAGTTTTGATTAGACATTGGTCTTTTTCTCTGCGAACCTGAGGTTATGCTAAACAGCGTACTGTGCTAAATTAGTTAACACATGGAGTTTTAAACAAGGTAGTTTTTCTTTACAAATACTTGTCTTTCCACTTTGTGCCCAGAAAGACATTTCTTTTTCGTCCATCAGTGTGGAGTTGTGAATGCTTAAAATACCTGCTATCATTTTCAGAAATGTAAATTTGAGAACATTACACTTTTTTTGAGACTTATCTTGGCCATAAATATATGGTTCATGTTGCTTTTTCACCTGCTTTATTGAAGTTGCTTGTTTTGGAGCAAAAGCAGTTCAGTGATGTCATGTTTAGTTCTTGAAGCCCTGAGGTCTGTGGCTTCCGTGTGTTTTCAGTGATTGTGTTTGCAGTGAGGAGATCTGGGTTGCTCTGGATGGGACTTTTGCACTTCTGGAGCAGACAGCTTCCTTCCTCCATAGGAACCAGTAGTCTGGGAGGATGGAGCCTGCAGGTGCAGCTGAGCCAGCTCACCCATAACCTTGGCCAAGCTCACCCGCAACCTTCAGGGCTTTAGATTGAAGATCAATCACTTGCACTTGGTTCAAGTGTCTGTGGGGATCCTTAGCTTTTCAAAATGGTGATCCAGGCACCTTGTCCAGAAGAGTGCTGCTCAGCAGAGTGCAGGGAAATCAAAGCTCGAATTCATCATCTTAGTTCCTTTCAAGATGCATTGCTGCTCTGTCTTTGTGCTTTATGAGTGTGATTTTCATGGTTCATTCTGTAAGATTTTGCTTCCCAAATTAACATCTGAATTTGACATTTTCTTGATAATAAATAGGTAGAGTTATGATGAAAGTACCCAGGAAGGCTGCATTACATTCTCTGGCAATTTATTTTAAAGACACGTGAAGTGTGTCCTTCTTCCAAGGCAGAGCTGTTGCTATTCCACGTAGTGTATCTCAGTGTCTTTAAGTCCTCAGGGAAATTATCTTTTAAATTACTTAAGGGGAAAAAAAAATAAAAAGACAGCATGCCTTGAAACCAAGGATTAACTGCTCTGACATAAGTTAATTTGGTTTAAATACGTGATACTTCCTGGATATTGATTTGGATATTTTAGCTCTGTAACTCATAAATTACAGGCAAATGTAGCACATTATGAAGGTACTTGGCTGCTGCAGTCATGATTGTGCTGATATTCTGGGATCTTTTAAATAATGTAAAAAGAGGGAATAATACAGGATGAGTGGGAAAGAAATTTATTTCTAGAAGGAGAAGCATCATTCCTTAGAGCCAACAATTCCCACGTTTGGGACACGCTATCTTTGTGGTTTCTGTTTGTCTCTATGGTACAAGCTATGCCAGGTCTTCTCTGAGCAATTCCATTGAGATATGGGAATGTTTGGTGTGGAAAGTTTAAGCCTGTGGAATATTCAGCTGTGAGAAAATAGTAAAAAACCTTTCATCTCTTGCACAATCAGCGGTAATCCTTGACACATCTTTTCATTAAAGGCACTTTTTTAATTCACTTGAAGGTGTAAGTTGGAGCTCAGTGAAAAGTGTACACTTTCAACAGATTATAGAGTCTGGGAAGCAGAAAGGCATGGCAAAGTATCTGCAGAATGAGTGATTTCATGGAAATGGCTCTTGGTAAGTCAGGTAGCTAATGACAGTGGAAAACCTTTGTCTAATGCGAGCCCCTAGGCACTGACAGCATTGACACGTGGAGTTTGGCATCTCTAAATGCCCAGCCCTGGGTGCCACTACCCCAGCTGGGCGTTTGTGCCATCCTTTTCATACACTGCAGGGGCTGTTCGGATGCTCTGCCTCGCTCCAACAAGGCAGGGGGTGAGGGCAGTGCCCCATGGGAAGGGTTTAGCAGGCCTTCATCCTGAGGATGATGCGGGTTCACAACAGCAGCCTGAGCTGGCGATGTGTGCCCAGGGATGGCTTTCAGGAGTGCCTAAAGGAGAGGGCTGGGAAGTGGAAGGAAGGCCCAGAAGTGCATACCTATTGCTTTCTACTTTTTTAATGATTCTGCTGCTTTTTCAGTCCCTGTGGAAATGAAGTTCAGCTAATTAATGATAATGAACACCATGCTGTGAGCAACGTTGCAAATAAGTGAAGATTTATAGAATGGAATCTAAGACAAAGTCATGTTTTTCAGCGCTAACAAAACCTACTGATCTGAGATCTATAGGTTCTAGTCTGTAGTTGCTGACACTTCCTTTCTCCATGTCTGTGCCACCTAGATTAATAATTCCCCTATACTCAATTGTAGTCACTTATATTTTTTTTTATATCAGGGACCCTTTGATTACATTTGATTTTTCTCTGTGCTGAAGGCAGAGATTTTGGTGTGCTGGTGCAGAGACTTCGCACTTCAGACTACTTGCCTACTTTCTTCTTAATTGTCATGTGCATAAATTACTGTTGATCTCCTCTCATTTGTAGATTCTTGCCCTGGAGTTACATGGTCTCCTACTGACATTTCATGTTGCTCAGTTCTGAAACACCTGTCACTTTGCCAAGGCGTAATGCAATGTCTCAGGTCTTCCTTTGGTTTCCCTATAGAATTAATGCAACTTTCTTTTTAGTGAGAATAACTGTTTTTCAGTCTCTGTGTCATTGTAGTTCTTTCGCTGAAATGCCATTAGAATTCCCTCAAACAAGTCATAAGGTCTTGCCAGATACTCTGGGTGACGTACAGATCATGAATAAATAGAGTAGTGCTGACTTCCTTCTTTCTAATTTCCTCTTTGATTCCACAGTGTTATGTGAGTAATTGTCAAAATCTTTTATAGATGCAGCGACTTTTTTTTCTGGCACTTTAAAATGTGCTGGTATTGCAACAGCGTGGCGTAGTAAGTTCATTTTCTGGAGTTTCTGAGGCGAATTTTAAAGCCAATAATATGTGAATCTCCAAGGTTTTTTTTTTTTCTATTTCTCTTTTCAAGTCTAATTTGTCAAAACTCTCTATTGCAAACATGTAAAAAAAATATGAAAAGTTAGTGAAATTTAGAACAAGCTCTTTATAGTGACATCATCTCTCCAGCACAGCACGTCCTGCACTGCAGTGCTTTAAGCAACACCCTGAATTCAGATATCGAGGAACTGAAGCTCTCCATCAGATGCAAAGTTCCTGGAGAGGAAAGGGGAACCTGGAGGCACTGCAGCATGTGGCTTCAGGCTCTGCTCAGGTGGTCACTGCCTGAAGCCTTTGGGGTGATGATCGGGGCTTTTCTCTCCCGGGAAGGCGATAGGAGCATAAAATAATGGTGGGTATTACCCACGTCAGACTGAGCCCAGTTGAACAAGCGGATGGAAGTGGACTGTTCTTCTCTGTAGAATAAAGTCTAATAGAATTCCAATATTTCAATTAAATTAAGTGAAAATCATATTGCCCTTGGAGTGTAATGATTAAGGCTGCCTGAAGTTGCATTGATCCGAGACTGGAAATGACATCTTTCACCTTCATTTTATGCTTACATTTCTCCCAGCCATTAGTTGGGATTTTCTTCAGGAAATTTGTGAAAATTTATTTGAGAAAGAGCTAAGACAGGAAAATTATTTTGCTTAAATCTTTCTTGTTCATTTTCTCACGTTCTTTCTTCCCCTTTAGCACCTTAATTACAAAAATGTTGATGTAACTTATGGCCTTATGGGCTGTCTGAGCTCCCACCTATCAGAGGACTGACTTTTCCCAGAGCAGGAACTCATCATCAGTCTCTTCCTGTCTTCTGTGTGGTCACACAGTTTGAAACATTTTCCTCTTAAAAATTCTATTGTCATACTTCATTCTTCTCTTATTAAAACAATTATGAAGCTCTACTATAATTGATTGTCTTTTTCCAGGTAGGCTTGTTTAAATAAGTGCCTAGTACTCTACTTTCAAAGGATCCTTTGTTTCCTCACTCAAGGTATGCTGGAGTGTTCCCTGAAATAGCTCAATTAGTTTTCATTCTTCTTTTCTTTTCTGTCCTGCAGCCCTATCCGATCACTTTCAAGTCTGTAGTTTCTTGTTCTCTCTTCAGAAATTACGTCTTCATCTACCCAACTTCTCTTTTTCATCAAACAGCCTTGAATCAGTGTGATGTTGCAATGAAACTGAGCTGCTTTGCTGTGTTTGTACGTGTTCCCATTTTTGTATATTCTGTACAAACTTTGTTTCAAAGGAGCCAGTAACACCACTTTTCAGAATAGTTTACAATAGCTTTTCTTCCCTTCTAATGTGAGGACTTTGGTATTTTTATTCAGATTAAAGACCATGTTCTTCAGAATACTGTATTCCAGGTTAGAATATCCAGTAGCCCATTTTAGGCCTTTTGTCTTAAAGCCAGAGCTTTAGATTCAAGCTCAAGCTCAGCAAGGCTGTGTGTTTGTGTGGGTTGAAGGTGCTCTGGTACGTTGATCAGTGGGGTTCTGCAGCATCCCCAACCCTTCCCTCTGACTGAAACTGCTGAGACTTCCATTGTGGCAGGAGAAAGTCCTGTTTCTGTTTATCAATTGACCTTGTTACTAGAGGACTTATCAGTCCTTTAATAACTTATTTTACTTCTGATTGCTGGTTTGCAAAATATCTCTCATCAGATCTACAGAAAAGGAAGAAAATCCAGCAGGTCTCCCCCATCATTTTGAGTGCTGAAAGAGAAATGCTATTCTTCCACAACTGCCATTAATGCCTGAGATATTCGGGAAACCCCGGGTAGGTTTGCAGACTCGTGGGTATTACTGTCCTGGCCTAAGCCACTGCAGTGTCAGCAGCTACCTGAGTAAAAGCCACATTATTTTTGAAGGACTTTTATAGGTCTTGATGACTGGCAGAACCAGTTTGTTGCAATTATTGGACTGTCATCCTGATGTTGCTACTTATGATACCTCTCTACTTACCTCGTTCAGATTTACCCATTAAAGAAAACCAAACAACAGAAAAACACTAAAGCACACAAACCAAACACAGAAGTTGTGGATAGCCACTTGTCTTTCATATCTTAACGGTTCTTAAATAATGATTTTTGCTTTCCAAAGTGAGGGATAATGGAAAGGAAGTACATGCAAAATCTCTGCTGTTAAATTCAAGCACCCCAATAATAGCGTTGTGTACTGAGAACACTGAATTGCCCAGATAGAGAGGTGTGGGAAGGAGGAGTTCAGCGTAACTGCTGCGCTGCGAGAGGGTGAAGCACTTACTGCTGTCTGCCCTGTGCTGATGGAATTCCTCCTCCTCGTATAAAAGAATGCTGAATTCAAAAGCAATAAGAAAGCACTAGAAAGGTATTACAGTGACATCGCTGATAACACTGCCTGTAAAATTTAAATACGCTTAAATGGATTTAAATTAACAGCTCTTGGAATCGTACCTTGTAAAACTCATTCATATATGACTTCATTTTATTATATTCCTGTCGCACACACAGCACTGAAATTATACATGTGAAGAACATTCAAAATGGAAAAAGTGAATTACTGTGTGTGTTTAAGAGTTAGGATGTAGTGGTTAAACAATATGATTATGATAATCATGGTGTTAGAAAGCTGTGAGTCCATTACTGCTAGCACTTGGCATTTTGTTGGAACGCTTCTCTGTGAAAGCCATCATCAGCACTGACATGGAAAGAGGAAAGGGAGAGGGGAAGGAAAGGTGTATTGCTTAGAGGTGTGTCTCATTAATGCAAGTACACTTGCATAGAAGTGTATGTATTCTCAGGCTGCAAATTTAGCAAGCAGAGCAGGTAAGCAAATAGTTAACCCAATAACGAGCAGCACTAATCCTTTAGCAAGGGTAGGGATTCTCGTAATGAATAATTACCTAAGGAATATCTCATAAACCTGATTTAATTAGGATATGAAGTGACCCATTTCTCTTAGAAAATGTTTGTCCATCCATTCCTAAGCAGGAGTGTGTGACCCAAAATCCTAGTGCTGGTGTTCTCTGTGGTTTGGCAATAATTCTGCTCCTGAAAATCCTTCTACCCTTAACAAAAATGCTGAAAGTGACATAGGCATCCATGGTGCCTTGGTCAAATGGTTGTTTTCTTTGAAAATATAGAATATACAAAGTAAGGGGGTGTAATATTTTGGAAGCGAGAGCTGCCCAAAATATCAAGGTTTCATTACCAATGTATGAAAATTTGAATGGCTTTTTGATTCTGCTTTATGCATCAGAAAATCTGGCAGATATCGACTATGTCTTTTGCTCTGCAGAAGCATCCAGAGAGCTTTCACTGGTAATGAAACACTTGATAAAAACTAAATAGGATTAACAATCCAAAATCTAGTGAATATTGTTTCTCTCCAGTAGTAATGTGGGCAGAGCAAAGGAATAATTTTCTCTGGTTTATTTCTGTGTGTGAAGTAGGTGTAAAAAGCTATGCTGCAGACACACACAGTTGTGATTTTCCTTTCAAGTCATACATGGTCAGATGCAAATCTCTGCCAGCCTGGAAAGCAGTGAAATCAGGCCCTGTGGGGACGCAGTTCTGACTGCGCGGCTGGGCAGTGCTGCAGGAGCACCTGGACAGATGGCTCTGCTGCCACAGGATCTCTGAGGATCTTGTTAGTTCTTTGGAAGGAGAGATCTTTCCATCTCTCACCGCTCTCTGCTGGCAGATCCAATCTCTCTCATTCCCATCATCACGTCGCCTGCATCCATAGTGCAGTGAAGTCAAGGACAGGCTCCCATTCTCAGTGCGGTATCTACTGGTCTTGTCTTTGGGGAATCTGGAAAACATTAACGTGGGCCACCTTCTGGGACAGTGGGGGGCATCTTTTCTTCCTCTTTTTCATGATATATCTTCTTGTGTAATAGCCATAATCCTTATTGCTTTGTGGTATGTAGTCTTTGCCATCAAGATTGATTAAATGCCTCAGCTTCGATGTGGCTCCCATGAATGGCTATAAGGATTGATTAAATGCTTCAGTTTCAATCAGACTCACCAGCTGCCTATTGCTGTATACTACAAAATCATGAGATTATTCCTTAAATGTGATGCAGTAAGACAAATTGTTCACATATCAGACACAGTATGGTATTTCTGTATCTTATTTTTTTTTAACTGAGGAAGAAAGTCAACTGCCCATGATAATTTTGCATGGTATTTTCTTTTAATTTTTTTGGGGGGCAAGGATTTTTGTAATTTAGAAATGAAAAATACACTTTTCTTTAAGAATTTTTTGTATATCCCTAAAAGTAATGGCAATTGTTTCTTTTTTTTCCACTCATTTGGGAATGTTTTTATGGATTGGCTAGGTTAGACACTGAATTAGCATTGGAGACATACTTAAACTTCCATGTGACAGGATAATAATATTTAGTAGATGTAATGTTTTCCTGCAATCTAAAGAGATAACTGTGTAGAAGGCTATGTTTGTAAATGGGAAGTTGATAAGAAATATTAATGTTGTTAAGTCAGCAGTTATTTTGGTCTTCTGGTTATCTTTAGGCAAAGCTCCAAAGTCTTTGCTCGAACTGAAGCACATTCCTGCTTCCCCCCACAACTCAGTGCTTCAGGGAGCTTTTGGAAGGCTTTGTTCCTTGCAATGATGTTCTTTCCTTATAGATAACAAACAGCAAGTTGAAAAAAATACTACAGTAACTATTTATAGTGATAACAACATTTTGAACAAGAAATATCAGATAGAGCATTTTAGATGAGATATGAGTTTTCTGAATTGGAGAAAAAATGGACTATGTTATTTATGAATGTATTCTGTTTTCTTAATCATGTCACTGCCAAGAAGTAAGACTCCATTTATTTTTACATGGGTTACTATCAGTTGTTGATGTTATCATGCACATAAATAGTTAAGCATTCCTTCTCATTTAGACTCCATAAATGAATTCCTCGCTCAGAATTTGCATTTTCTTTAAGTACCTGATGGTTGAGCATCAAGATGTGTTCAGCCAATCCTCCAGACTAATTGGTAAATAGGAAATACTAATTGTCGTTTATATGAACATAACTAGGCTAAAAGCAAGCTTGTGATTTTGGAAAGACAGAAAAAATAGTCAGTAACCATCACAGTCCATGTAGGTCAGGGCGACCACCTGCGCATGGTTCAGGATTCACCTGCAGTTTGTCTGCAGGCTAAGCAGGAGTCATACATCTTGGAGGGTCAGGTAATGTCTGTGGGAGTGGAAGCAAAAGCATCTCCTCAGCTGTCCTGCTGGCCTGATCTGCTGATGAGGCTCAGCCAGGAACGATCCATCAACCAAAGTCGGTAGCTCCACAGGGGATTTGGTCCTGCAGTATTTTATTTTAGCACTGCCAATTGCTAACAAGATTGCTGTTGAAGGAGAGGGAACTGAAAAATAGGGATGACTTTTGATCTTTCAAAGAGGAGAAGATGTTAGTGGATGGATGTTACTGGTGCTGTGATAAACATGTATAGGTAATAGTGTTTGAAAATGGCAATGAAAATGAGTCAACGAATAGAAGGAGTGTAAGCAGGGAAGCAACGCTATGAATTGCTCAGTGCTTATTTAGCAGATTACTGACCTCACAATCAAAGATTAAATCCTAGAATAATGCTGTGTTTTGTAAGATTTGGAGGATGTATGAATAAGTTTGTAGGAGCAGGATTTGGTATGGCTTATACTTTCAAAACAGAAATTGGAATATCCTAGCAAGACACCAGGGACTGAAGATGTAAATGACAGAACGGTTCAGACACCTTGGTATTTGTGTAGCTCTAATCTCAGCTAATAACTATACTGCGTGTGGGGAATTGCTAAATTCAAACAAAAGTCATCCTGTTTAACTGGCATTCTGTTGTAGCAGAGATGAGATAAGAAGTAGAGAAAAAGGAAGAGTAATCAGCTTTGAAGAGTGAAGTAACCATCATAGGCTGAAAGACGTGTTCAGGGAGATGTACAGCTCACCGCGCTTCTGCTGGGAGCAGGAGCAGGCAGGGTGCTCAGCCAGCAGGAGGCCAACAAGTACTGACTGCAGGCAGGCGTTACTGCTACAAATAAAAAGGGTCGAGAATAAAATGGCTTAACTTAAACCACATGCCCAGCTGGTGGCGGAGCCGGGATTAATATCCTGGTTTATGCAACAGCGCAGTTTGCGTCGAAACGCCTAAGATTCGCTAGCTCCTAATAAGGCAGCTTATTTCCCCATCTCATCCCATGGTACACGTTGTGTTTATTAACGTTCTTGCAAGTGTCAAGCTGTTAGTTTTTTGTGAGTTCTCAGTGATGAACTGAAGGTCATTTTCTTCCTTCTACACCCTGCACCGGTGTAGCGTTGGATCCCTCTGTCCCAAAGGTCTCTGCAGGCCTATGTGTATCTGCAGAAATGCACACATGCAGTAATGCGGCCACATTTCTTTGCCAATTACCATCTGAAATATTGTCTAACTGTACTTTACAGTCCTCTCTCTTACATTTCCTGTACCGTATGATGAGAAGCACGTGCAATAAATGTGTGTAAATGTATAAGTTACAGTTAGGAACAATTGTTATTTACTGGTTTGTGGCAGTCTTTCTTCCTTGAAATATTTTTGTGTCATGAAGTGATTTTTGCCTGATTCAGAGTTATGGAAGAAAAGTACTTTTTGCTTTAACACATTTACCGAAGAAGTGATTTTCAATTGAGGAAGCACTGTAAATGCTTTTGTAAGTCGTCTTCTTTTAAACTTATGGAGTGAGTATTGCTGGTACTGCCTACCCCAACTATTCGTTGTGTGTTCTTTGGGCACAGTTTTGCTTTCTTCTCTCGTGTGAAAAAATAACAATCTGCTTGTGGTACAATCTAGGTAAAAAGGAACATCCACAAATAACGTTTAATAATGTACTTTTTATACATATTTCTCTCTGGCAGTGAAGCTAAAGAAGCACAAAGCTATTGTTCTAAAGGATTTAAGCAAGGCAACTGCATACTTTTTTTTTTCTCTTTTCCCCTGCTAGAAATTGTTTTTTGTTTTTTTTTTGTTTTGTTTTGTTTTGTTTTGTTTTGTTTTCTTAAATAAAGGTCTTAAGTATGCTTGGCTTCTGATAAAAGAGGCCAGAGCCAGCATCCCTGCTTGTCCAATGAGGAGGTGGCGGAAGAGAGGTATGGGAATGGGTCTGCATGGCAAGCAGGCATTTCATCTGCTTCCATCTCTATGTTTAACAATGTTTCTGCCACTTCTTTTTAAATCAGGAATCATGGAGGCCTTGTATGAGCTCCGTAAACAGTGGCAGATAGCTGAGGAGTGCATGATATGGCACATCTATGACATTTTCTCCTGACTGAACCTTGACTATATGGAGAAATACCCAGACAAATCAGTTTCAGGTCTCTTTGTTTTCCTCCTTTTCTCCTCACTAATGAGACAGCTGAAGAGAAGGGAAGAGTTCCCATAGTTAATTGATGATTTTCTAACTGAAAGCCATAGCAAAGTCCCTAGTGTGAAATGCTGGGAGAAGAGAATCCCTGAGTGTAAAATAGGAATAAAAAAATAATTTTAAAAAGCAGAATCACTGGGAATCAGGCTCTAGAGATTGCTTCTCAAATAAATATGAAACAAGTAATTACTTTGCATCTTCAGCAACAACTGAGAAGAAAAAATGAGGTTTCGTAGGCAAGTGGGAAGGAAAAATATTTTTGATCCTGTGGATAAATTTAGGACCAAATCTTCAGATAATAGAGAATCAAGTAATTGCTTTCAGCTCCAAGAAGCTGCAGAGGGATGAATATTTTCAGACCGTGAGCTGTTGAAGTTTTGCATGATGTCTGCTGCTCTCTGAAACGTCATCAGTTTAGGATTCACCCAGTAAACCAGGAAATGTCCTCCCCCAATTCACACTTAATAAAGTCAGCATGGCAAATGGTGTGATAAAAGAATTAGACCCAGCAGGTCTTGCTGCTGTGCTTCTGAGCTGTTCAATTGCAGAGAGGTGATATTTTTAGTTCGTTTCCTCACTACTCGTGGTTGACTTAAGCATGTTGATATGACTTTGAATTAGGTTTAATAAGACGTAATGCTACTTGTGCTTGTATGACAGTAGTTTTACACTGAGGCATAAAACAGCCTGACTGTACAGTCTGGAAATTGGCACCGTACACTTAGAACAACTGGCGGCTGAATTTTCTTTCCTCGCCTGAACCATCACCTGCAGACCCTCACATATAGCATTCCATATGTATCAATTTTTGAGGTTTATTTCTACCTTTAAGAATCTAGAATCACACGCTGCTCTTGCTTTTCTATCACCTTCCCTTTAAATTAAAGTGCATTAAAGTGTTAGAAATTCAGTGCAAATTTCTCCTCCTGGGATTCTACTGAATGGTGATATTCAGTTGCCGTACCTTGATGTCAGCCTGACTTTGGGGGAATCTGCTCTCTCTACGTGCACTGAATCCCCAACTTGGCTATTACCACGAGGATCTGAGGAGGAAAGTTTGCCTCCAATGTCTGGGTGCCACTGGGATTTCTCATGCCATGTATAATGCATGATGCAAGTTGCTGCAGTTTTTTCCCCTCATTTTAGTCAATAGCCCTAATCCTTTCAACCAGATTTCTGCAGCACAAATACCTATAAAATGCTGCTTACTAACACTTAGCAACTGCTAATGAGTGGGGTGCTTTTAAATTTTGTAGCTGAAGTGCTGGGGAGGCTTGACGAAAACACAGTTTGCATTTGTGTAAATGAAAGGCCAGTTACAATGGAATTTTGACCATTGGAATTTTTGGATAAAGGAGTGTCCAAGAGCTTCACCCTGCTGGGCACTGCTAATTACGGCACACAGTTGTATTCTTATGTATTTAATGATTACCCTTTCAGCAAATTGCAGCGCTTTAACAACTGCTCACACCCACAGAGGGTACTGAGCAATGTTATTCATTTGACAATCGATCTCACATTGTGTCAGGAAAGACAGGTCTAATTTTGAGACTCAGTATCATATTTTGTATGTTCTGAGACAGCAAAACTAAGTAGCATTAAACGCAAGTATAATTCCCTGCTTTACACAACACAGACCCAAAGAGCATCATGTGCTGAGCTCGAGGAGTAGAGACCTGCTGCGGGCTGGGGCTGGCTGACCTGCTCCACTCTGCAGGGACAAAGCTGGTGTTCTCACTGCTCCTCTGCTCCAGGACTGAATGGCCAGAGCCCAGCTCACCTTATCAGAGCAGTCATTTGTGAAGTGTAAGTAAAGGTTTTCTACTCTCCCCACGAGGAATTGGAGTGCTTGTGCTCTGAGAAAGGCAATTTTGGAGTTCTTTGGTGCTAGGTTAGTGGTGACAGAATAAGAGAAGACCATTGACCTTCTTGCATGCATCCTGATGTGAATGTAGAAAGGCAATCATTTGAACAAAAACAAGCTAGCATCTCAAAATTACAGAATTGAGTCTTGTTTTAGCAAAATTCGAAGGGTTTTTTTACTCAAATGCCAATGAAGCTGTGCAGGTTTCTGGGGTTTCACCTCAGCCAGACTTCAGCAATTGCAACAGGACAGTGAGCCCAACAAGCTGCAAGCTGCATAATTACTGAAAGGACGTTCCCTACCTGTTGCTCCAGCCATCTCTGATTGGTGTCTGTGAACTGAGATTTCCCCTGGGGAGTCTTTGTTCAGACTTGCTTAGTATAAAAGGAAGGTTGGAGAGAACAGGCAAATGCCTGGCAAACTGAACAGGCTGGCAGGGGGACCTTTCTCTTACTACAGAGGCAAATAATGGAGACGGGTAAAGTAAAAGGAAGCAAAGTGTATGCTGAAGCTCTTGGGGGGGAAAAAAAGCAGCTTGGAGAGAAGGGAGTGAGCTGGGAGTGGCTTTCAAAGCTTTTAGTAACTTTCTGACCGTGAGTAGATTTGAATAGAAGTTTGGCAGAATATTTATTTTTAAGGAGTATTTAAATATTTGGTTTGCATGGTGAGAAATGCTATTTTTTGCACTTCCACTTTCACGTTCAAAATGAGGAACTGTTTTTAAAAGCACTGGCAAATGTTTTTCTTGTATAAAATCTTAAAAGCTAAATGTTGTCATTAAGTGCCTACGAGGCTGGCAGCTTCAGTAACTGGAACCAGATTGTAAAATGGTTGAGACATTGAATACAGAGAGAGAGGAAGAAAAGTTTCTCTGGGAAATGCCAAATCATGTTCCGATGAAACACAGTTCTTGTCAAAGTTGAGTATGGGCACTCAATAAAAGCAGTATTTACTGCTTTTCAAGGGAATTCATCTGAAATGTCAATGTGTTTGTTAGCTGCTTTGAGGTGAATATCTTAAAATATGGTTAACAATGATGTTCTGACTTCCTGGAAGTAATAAATACAGTTCTCCTAGAGTACTTGGCTTCCTAGCTTTGGTCTAGGGAATGGATAGCTATTTTGTCTCACTGGGAGCTCAGTTTACCTCCTGGCACTTGCCTGTAAGTATCGCCCCTGGACTGACTCCCAGCAATCATGAATTGTTCAGTCTCTGGCTGGCCTGCCTTAGCAGCTCCAGTACTTGAAAATGGTCTGCTAAGCTCTTCAGGTGCACTGTTCTGTCTTAGCAGTTGTCAGCTTCATGTGTAGGGAGTTCAGGGATTTATTTTGGACTGAGATTTCAGTGAAAGAAAATGGCAGGAGTTTAGGTGTGTGTCTCTTCCTCATTTTTTGTGCCCTCTTGAGAGGGAGGAAAGCTCCTGAAATTCAAAGCATCTACTGTGCACATCTTTGATGACTGAAGTCTTCAAACTTGGACATAATGCATGAGATCAGCTCATGAGCATAACGTTCTTGTCTGTTATCGAAGAGACAACTGAGTGTTGCTCTTGTTCTTTCACACCTACATCTTCTGTCTCTGCCAAGATATATTTCCTTCATCTGTGGCCTTATTTAGCATGCTGTCCACCTACTATCTGCATTTTCGTTATGTATTTTAAATGAGCAATAAAATATCCATTTACATAATGAATACATTTATATTGATATGTTATATAATTTAGAGATGTACTTAATTATAACTGTTTATAATTAGGTCTCTTGCTATGCCAGCTAGCTCTTATGTTATTTATAAAACGTCAGGAGTAGTAGAAAAACATGAATATTTCAATGTGAAAATAATCTTTGATGTTGCCTCATCTGTAACCCTTCTGTGCCTGGATCCATTTATCTTGGGGTGTTCCTGTTTCTCTGGGACGGAATGAACTAACACAAAAGTTTTGGGACTTTGCTGCTTTTGAAAGCTCAGGGCTGGTAGGAACAAATGCTCCCCGGGGAGCTGGAAATCCAGGCATCTTTTACATTTCTTTGACAATCCAAATTTTTATTTTTATAACCCCACTAATTGTCATCTTGTAAAATCTTTTTTCAATGCATTACAGTGGATGCTAAATATGACAGACTGGGTATGATGCATATATTGAAACCTTCTTCACATGAAGATTTTGGCTTTAGAGATAACAGATTTTGAAGACCTTATTTTGTTAAGGAACCAGACGTCAGACCTTTGAAGGAATCATGCTTTGGTGAGAAGCTTGACACGTTTACAAAATCAACTCTTTTAAAAATGCCAAAACCGTGCCTTCCAAATTAGTAAGAACTATTGGAGCATTGAGTCTACACTGTTTGCATGTAATGTAAAATTATCACTGAGGGCAAAAACACTCTTGTTTAAAGGGGAAAATAATTTGGGTTTCACACATTAGCTGTTCCCAGCTTATTTATCTTTTGTTGAAGCACTGACCTACAGTGTCTGTCTTACCCAGTGAGGTTTCCATAGAAACTAGCTGACTTGGAGCATGTTTATGTTCTGGCAGCAGCCTAAAATGGTCTTCAGCTGCATATTGTGAGAGGAAGAGCAGTAGTTCTGCTAAACACCAGAAAGCTCTCAATGGTCCAGTACTGAAGTTCCGTGTAACCAAGATGGAGAACTGCTGTGCTCACTTGCTCGGGTTATGACTGATGTGTCGTGTGAAAGTAACCAGAAAATGCAGAGGAAGTTGAATTATAGAGTTGAGACTTGAATGGTGAGAATTAATTTTGCAGTGGCCATAAACACACACATCACTGCGAAATACAGCACACCAACAACTGGAATTCGCGGGAGTTCTTGTCAATGAAAAGTGGCCATTCAGAAACACGAATGCTGACGTGTTTTGAACTGAATTGTGAGCTCTCTGTGACTCTTCTAAAATTAAAAAAGGCAGGTTGGTCTGGGTAATCAACAGGAAAACAAAGACACTCCTATTAGTTTGTATTTTATCTCTTTTCCTTCCCATAGAAAAAGTTGTGTAGCTAAATGTGTAGAACTTCTCTTTGAAACGTTATTTCTCCAGAGATAAACTGGAGGTGTGGGATTACTTGGTGAACAACCCCCCATCTGGGCAGCGTGCTCCAGAAAGGAGGTGCAGATGTTGGCTCTCTAAAGTAATTTTGTGTTTGAAGATTAACGTTGGGAATTTAAGGAATTTTAGTTAATCTCATGGTACGGTCAGTGGACCTCTGTTTTAATGACAAAGAAGTAGCAGATACATAATAATCAGTTCAGGAACCACTGAAGCAGTCTGCTCTAATTCTTAAAGAATTCTGCTTTAATTTTAATTCCAATTAATTAATTGGTTGTGGGATTATCGCGCATCATTTTCTACTCCACTGCAGAGCTGTATTTCTGAAGAGGCTGTGCTATCATCTTTATGTAGCATAGACATCCTTGGTTTTGCTTCCAGTATGCAACTTTTGGCTTGCGTGTTACAGTATCTTAAATGCCAATCTATTTTTTAGCTATTTTGTTTGACTTTGACTTTCCTGTATTTGTATTGGTTGCTTTGTTTCTGTTTTTCTTCTTGGATTGGTCTTCCAATTGTCCAGTATTCCCTGGTTGACTGCTTTCATGATTGATCCCTTCTGGAAAACGGGGTGCCTTTTCTTTGAATCACACAAGCAGCACTTCTTGGATTCAGTTTAGGGGACCGCTGTCAGTTTTTGACCCAACCTCCTATTCAGAGAAGGCCCTTCAGGTCAGTTTTGTCTGCGTGTGTCTTGAAAAACCTCTGAAGAGAGGATGCAGTAGACCTCTCTTAAAGCTGTGTGCCCATTTGGTACATTACTTAGCGCTCCAGTTCTCTTTGAAGTACATAAAGCTTTATTATTGATGCTTTTCTTCTTCTACATGCATCTTCTTCCTCAGTATTCATGGGGAAAATCTGGAAGTCTCTTTGCATATTTGAAACAAACTCTTAGAGATGTTTGCATTTCTGACCGCTGTAGCAGGAAGACATTTTTATTCTTTACTTGAAGAGGAAACAAGACTCCTTTGGTGTTAGCTGAAGATTTGTATTTTGTTTCTAAAGCTTAAATCTGAATACAAGTTCAATAGAAATCAACCTCTTTCTCTCCCTAAACATGCTCTGGAGAATTATGGCCAAAATCCAGGGCTATGATATGCCTAAGTTGGCAGCTTATTTATTTCTTTATTGATTAACATTCAGAGAACATCAGCACTAGTGAAACACTCAGTGCGGTATTCCATCTCTTCAGTCTTATTTTTCTCTCTGTGGATTACCTCATGTATAATCAGTAGAAAATGTCAATTGTTCTGGAATCTTATATTTCAAAGAACAGAGCCAAGATTTTAGGCTACTTAGCCGTACTTCCAGCCTATCATGTCTGTAACAAGGTACTGGAAGAAAAATGATTTGTCTTTCTTAGTTTGGTTTATTTGAATTATTATTATTTTTTTATTACTACAAAATATCAAGTGTGTAATACCTTAAAGAATAAAAACAAAAAAACTAAGTGGAAGGCATAACTGCTGTTCTGAATTGGTTATCAGGCTTTGATTTGGTACAGTAGTATTACAGGTATTGTCTAGGAGAGCCAGCACAAATATTTGCCTAAGAGGTGTTCTCCATAGGAATGATTTGCAAGAGCAGAAGGGAGGCAGTCAGTGAAAGGAACAGGGATTCTCTCCATGATACCTCGTGGTCTGGAAGGAGTTTTGTGCTTGAGTGAATGTGAGAAAGACAAATGGAGCTCTTGTGAGAGAAGTTTGTATGAAATGTAGGAACAGGACAGGTTAGGCACTTGAGGTGTGGGACTGCTGTGATTGTTGGCCTCTTCCCTTTAACACCAAAATGGAACAAAGAAAATTCTTGGGATTATGTCTGGAGGAAAAACCATTTTCCTGCCCACTAAAAGTTTGAAATTAAAATGTGCTCAGGAATTGAACATCTGCTATCTTTATGATACCTCTGCACTGAATGGAGAAATCCTATCTCATACATAAGTTGCAATTTTAGAAGCTTTAGGAAGGTTGTTTTAAGACACAGTTCTGTGCAGCTTCTTCTGATGCTCCTGAAGCAGTCCTTGTATTTTTAGTAAGGAAAGATCTCCAAGGTTGGTTGCTTTTAGTTAGATTGCTGCCCTGGCTTTTTGATGAATGGGAGTACACCATGAACTAAATATGCACGACTAACGGTAGCACTGAAAAAAGGACTGGAGCATAACAATAAATGCATGATTACATGAATAAACACTTCAAGTCCTTGTTAGCAGGTATGTCAGAGTGACGCAGGACTCGTCTCATCGGAACAACGCAGACATGGCGCTGAATAGGGCTGCAGTGTAGTCAGAATAGAACAAACTGTACGCTGTACTTCAGAAGGTGAGATGCTGTGCTGCACCTCACATAATGGGGGAAGGATATAACCAGGTTATTGTTTAACGTGTCCCAGAAGTACTTAAACAGGAAGAGCAGAGGAAGCTTTCCCCATCAACCACAATGTAGGGAGTGGAAGGAAAGAGATCAAAGTGCCTCACTGGCTGGTTTTGAAGACTGTGAATTAGCTCTGAGCAAGGTGTTAATTAAAAAACAATCCAGAAGAAAGTTTCAGGATTTGCATTTTGCAACAAAACTTGAGTGATTTGAGAAGTTGATCGCAGGTTAAGAGAATTTTCCTCTAAGCTTGGCTTGGTGCACATTTCAAATAAATGATGCAAAACAGCTATCAGCAAGGATCAATGCATCTGTCACATCAAAACTGCACTGTGTGATTTACATTACCTGAGACTGATTTATCAGGGTAGCCCAGACATAAAAGCCTCATTCTGGAGTTCAGTTTATAATTTTTCTAAACCACTTATTGAGATCTTTGTACCTTTTCTCCCTGTCACGCTGTCTTTCAAGAACGTGCAAAGTGGAAGACGAGGCAGTCGGAGTTCAGGGGAAGTTTTATGATCCAGCATCAAGAGTTTGCTCTCTTGTTTGCTGTTGCTGCTTTTTGTTGGTTTTGTGACTTGCTTGTTGAGTAATTTGATGTTCTCAGTGCTTCAAGAAAACCCGTGAGCTTCATCAACCCTATTTGAAACTTGGGACCATTTCATTGCAAAGATCCCATTTTATCTGTTTTGAATGTATAAACAATACAGGTTGTGTCATGGGATGCCAAAAGGAGCTTCTGATTGGCATTGTGCTCTTCTCAGTTTTCCAGAGGAATGATAAAGACATTGCTGTGCTTGTCTGGGCTGTGGTTCTCTGTGCAAATATGAACCGTCGTCTCAGTGTCTGACTTTTGAAGCCACATGGAAATAGATGAACAGATAAGCAGGGAGGCACTCTGCTTTTCAAGAAGTTAATAATAAACTACTTCTATGTTTTCAGTGTGATACAGTAAATATATTGAAGAAGACAAGATAGTAAGTATTGCATGCAGTTGATATCGTGTGTTCAGCATTGTTTCTGCAGTGTGTCGGCACCGGCTCTCACAGGAAACACCCCTTTCCATTAGTTGAGTTATAACCAGCAGAGCTTCCCAACACACTGTGAGATTTATGATCTCATCTCTTTTCCAGTGTCTCAATAATTAAGCAAACCTAAGGGTAAGATTTAGTCAAATGAAGCTGAAATTAAACTCATTCCACATGTTCTGAAAGACTCGACTTTATTGAAGCCAGGGTATTGAATGTAAACGCTCTGCATTTTAGCCTGGTTTATTCTTCCTCTAAGGCTGACATAAATAAATATTCTTTAGCACTTCTGGGAAGTAACAGATCCACAGTAGTAGAAAACAGCTCCCTCGTACGTGAAGCCTCCTATGTGTTGTTTAGGATCCAGAGGTGCTGTTACATCTTTCCATCTGTTGCTGTGCTTATTGAAGCATGGTATTAATGCATTCTGCTGCAAAGACTATGATATAAAGCACTAGCCTGACTTCAGACCTTCTACTTGCATGCTTTATTGCTTCAGTTTGGGGTGATTCTAGTGCTTCTTCGCTGCACCATGAGCATGTTGATTTTGCAGCGTCTTTAGAGTGCAAGTTGGAATACTTTTTCCTGCTGCTTTGAGATGAAAATAGTTGCTGCTATTGCCTGTTTTATTGTTGTTAGGGTAACAATACTAGCTGATGATAGAGTACATCATGCCACTGTAATTGGCTAAGAATATTTGTGTCTTGGCAAATGAGTAAATTGAATTGTTCATTCTTTCTCTTTGTGAAGCAAGTGGGAATAATGGCCTCTATGAAGTTCTCTGAGGTATGCAGATACATGCAAATTGCTATTTCTAACTAAATTCTAACTAATGTAGATAACCCAGAGTTGAACACAAGATTGCTCTAGGTATTTGAATAAAGAAGCCCACATTTCATTAACTCAGACAGTAAAACTTCTGGAGGATACCAAGTCCACCAGCGTCTGCAGGATGATGTGACTCACTGTGCATTGGAGAAGAAGATTTGAAAGTGCTGATAGGTGACATAATTTTAAGGCATCAACTGGACAGAATTAACAGCAAGTTACTGCTGAATTTCTCAGAGTGGTCATCATGGAGATGAGGTTCCCAGTGTAACTGTAAGAAACAATGTAAGCTCTCTGACTGCCTTGGAAAATCTCAGTTTCAAAGTATGTATTACCATCTAAAACGTCATTTTATCTATGCTGCTTTTATTTTTCCTCTTTTTTCCCCCCCTTTTTTCCCCTTGCAGTGGGAAAGTAAGTAAGTGAAATTGCATATTCATATGAAACTACTAGTAGAGTCTAGAAGTTTTGGGGCAGTCAGTTTATGTGTTATGCTGAGTCCAGAACCTTAGCAGTAATTCTTCAGCTGAAATCTGAAGAGATTTGGCAGTCTGCTTTTGTGGGAAGTTCTGTGGGCACTGCAGTAAACTGGTGATTGTCATGGTTATCCCAGTCCTGATGCACTGCCCTTCTGAGACTGACTCTGTAACCATAATCAGCAAGGCTTTGTTCTCTTCTTAGGAAAAATGTGCTATGGCATTGGGTGTGAAATTGTCTTTGATTTTAGGAAGATTCTTTGCTTAAAAACCACGGTTTTCAGACAAACAACCTGAGCTTCTTAAAACCTCAGGATAACTAATTCCTGGATGTACTAGACAGATGTGACTCCGTGTGAGGTTTCACAGCTTTGAATGCTGGATTCTGAGCTCACTGCGATAGGCAGGTATCTTTCCATTTAATTCAACAGAGCTGCAAAGGGAGAGCAGGGCGGTCTTCACCAGCTGAAAGCAAAATGGCAGTGTCTGATGAGTGCCCAAAGTGAAGTAGTTGCTTCAGCTTTCGGTTCAAGTTCTGTGGGGAGTTGGTTCTGTGTGTTTCTGTGGAAGAGACAATAGTTCTCCACAGCAAAAGCTGTGAGCTGATTCCACCTGTCTGTTTCAAGGGAAAATGGTGAGACAAACTGTCAGCATGTTTCAGTTCCTGGTGACACTGCATGGGATGCAGCAGTTGTGTCTATTGCAGGGAATTAGTTGCTGAAATATAAAAACAACAGAAGAGGCAAATTGCAAAACTTATCATTACAACTTAAAAACGTATTATCATGTGTATGTAACATGATGAGACAAGTCAACATGGACCTGAAAACTTTTAGATTGGGTACAGTGAACACTGTGGTTGGAAAACACATTAAGAGCTGCAGAAACTTGCAGTACTGACCTGAATGAAAATTAATTTAATGTAAACTTGATGTTTCAAGGATTATATTAAAATGACATCAACTTTCTGTACAATTTTTCAGTTCTCTGTTGCCCAAGCAACTTCTGCAGTAGTCTATCAGAAACGTTGCTAGGAGCTTCCTAGGAGTGATGGGCAGGAGGTAGCTGCCTTGGGATGCAGCACAGAGCGGGCAATTAGCAGAAGGGCAGCAGCTGTATTTCAGGTAGAACTGTTCCAGCCTTCTGCCCTTGTGAGGATACAGGTAGAAAATTGCCTTTGTATTGACCCACTGCTGCTGCTTTCTGAAAGCCATGGCAAACTGAAATGGACACCTTGATCATATAGGTAAGGAAAGCAATTTCTCATGTAAGGGGAACACCATAAATGATTCATAGTACCCATATTTCTCACGCTTATTTCCTTGGATATAGAGAAACTGGGATTAGAAATGAATGGCAATGCTTGCTTACTGTTCCTAAGGGGCTTGCCTGGAGGTGATTTTACTTCTTTAAGCTTTACAATTAACCCTAGAGATGCCAGTACCAGAATCTGAAAACCTTTTATGAGCTTCCATTATGTAACAAAATAAGGCTCAATAGGTGGAAATTAACCACACAGAGTATGTGCTTTGGGAAGTGCAAGAGTTGCAACAGCAGTGTGTGCTGAGCTGCTGCAAGTGCAGGAGAAAGCAATAGGGAAGACATGGAGAAGAGTGAAAAAATGGAGCAGTTATTGATATTCAGAAGAACTTTCCTGATGACACTTTGCTTCTGGAGGTGATGAAGGCTGTCGTTTAGTTTCAGGGTCTTCTAGTGTGTGACAGCATGGGAAGAGTAACAGGCGGTGAGAATTCCAGGGTCATTCCCACTGTGTGATCCTATGGTGAAGTCTGTGGGGTTTTTTAATTCTGCTTTTGACGTGAATTCCTCTCTCAATCTTGTTTTCAAAACGACTCAAATCTCAGTAACCTGGAGATAGACCCCTAGTACTGTTGGTCTGTGAATAGCTACCTCCATAGCTTTCCCCCCTTTGTGATGGTCTCCCTGGGGCATCATGAGCACATCTGCCAACTGTGTTGTGCAGGACTGGACTCACAAACCTATCTACAGGATTAGGGCCAGCCAGCAAATGGTATTTTGTTACTTACATGAGAGCAGAAATTTTAAATGATTTTTCCCAATATTACATACAGTATGCAACACAAATGACTCTTAAGCCCAAGTCTCCTGAGCTCTAGTCAAGCATTTTAACCATACTCTACCTATGTAGTGAAGGTGTACGCATGGGGTTGGGTGGAAACTTTGCTCTTAATTTTAATGGAGATTTATGTGGTATAATACAACTGATATTGGACCTCTCCTGAGGGAGGGGAGAAGCTGCCAAGAATAAAAATGTTCAGGAAGAAGATCACAGATTCTATCAGTGAGCAATTAAGAGCTTTGCAGGCTCTGTATGTTCTTCTTGTATATCTGAATGAGCAGCACACAATACACTAGTTATACCTGCAAAGACTCCATAACCTCTGTGAAGTTGAATACTGAAACCCAGTGTTCATTTTAAAACCTTTTAATTCCAGTTTTCACTGTTTTTTTTGAAAAAGGCACATTTCAAATACTGAAAGCATTGCAAAATAGGCTTGTTTACGTATCTGTAAATTTGACATTTGAAATTGAAACCTTCTTTAAAACATCCCTGCACCCCATCGCTGTGTGCCTGCATCGTGCGCTTTTTGTTGTGGTCATTTGGTGGTGTTCTGCTTTGTTGTCATTTTTCAGTGTGCAGGATGTACATTCAGTGATCTTTAGCTGTAATTTGCTGTTTACAATAGCTTTGGTAATGCCCTAAAGCTATCCAACTGGCTGACATGAAGTACTTGTTCATTGTGCTAGGAAAAAAATGATTGGTGTAATTCTCAGTAAACCCTTACTAGCCACAAGGGTTAGGTTAGAATGCAGCTCGCTGGTTTATATGTATTCATGAACAGTGAAGTCCCAGTGACGTTGTTGCACAAATGCTGTGTATTTTCAGGAAGAAGACCTGACTTCTTTTTCAGAAAGCATTTTTCTGTCAGTGGAGAACTCCATGCCATTCACAAATAGGTCAAATTCAAGCAGCCCTGAGATGTCCGTATGTTTCAAGTTCTGCTAATCATAAAGCAGATTAGTTTGCCTTTAATGTCTAATTTAAATTTCTCTGCTGAACAGCTGCTGGGCTGCTCTGCAATGGCTGCACATCACTAAATATCAATGGACTGCAAAATGACAGATTATATATGTTTATAAGCTGCCCTGGTTATATCCACTACACAAACACTCTAATGCTGGAAAACCCATCTCAAAGCAAAGCTTAACCTGCAGTCTTTCTCTGTAGAAAACAAAGGAAAAAATTCCTGTTGATATATCCTTAGAATTCTTAACAGGATAGTCTTTTTTTTTTCAGCAAACGTAGTGCTTTTATTGTTTTTCTAGGTGTAGGCTTTAAGGATGACTTAAACAGAACTTCAAAGGCCTTACCCATGCAAACTTACTCTTTCACGTGATGCCTGGTTGCTGGATTTTGTGGCTGTATATCAACATCTTTGTCGGGGTGTCCCTCAGAAGGAGAGTCCTGTAAAAGAAGTCATCCTGTAGTACTGAGTGAGCTTTAACCACAGCCATAGCAGAGCAGAGTCTGTGGGTTAATGAAAGTAGGTGTATAGCTGGAGAACTGGAGACAGAAATGTAAAGCCAAAGTGTCTCGATTACCTCCTCCTGTTATGTTTTCCCTCTTCTCTCATTCATGTCCCTGTTTTTCACGTGCCACTTGTCCAATGTGCTGGCACCTAGAGTGAATGAGAGCTGGGGAGAAAATCTTCATCTCCTTCCACAGAGACCAAACTCTTTTTCTTGGTATGTAATGAAGATATTTTGGAGAACATATTAAGTTGTATTTCTTATATATCGTATCTGAGTGATTTGATCTGATACAGAGATTTTGAATGAAGCCATGTGTTTGTGGAGTTTTTTTTATCATCGTACATCTTGATCTTAAAAAGGCTTAAGTAACAGCACAGTGTGTGAAGTTGAATATAAATAATACTGTTGATCTACTGTCCTATATACGTGCTTAACTAGGACATTAATGACAACGTGTTCTTAGGATGAGGTCTAGTCAGAGAGCTGTATCTATGTACTCTAAGATCATTCTGCAAAATCATAACACTTGCAGAGGAAAATGTGTCTTTCTCTTCCTTTGTAGCTATTGCCATGCAGCAGTGTAACTTGTGAAAATTTATTTTGTGTAATTACATTTTGCTTCCTTGCTGCTTGATTTTAAATGGCTTTGGTTTACTGTTGATAGAGGCTGGTGCTGGTGTATTGCACCAAGAACTGTTTTGGTGGAGAGTCATCTGCAAACACATAAAGACATGAAGCTAAAGGTTTGTTTATTGAATGCAAGTACACTAAACTGCTGTGGCCTTCCTTCAGCCTCTAGATATTTATGTCTTCCAGTGCTGGTTTTTTCTGGTCACTAAGAAACCACGTGAAAATTTGGGAATAGGTGGACTGAGAATGGATGTGGCTATAGACAAGTCCAAGTTTCACAAATTGCCCCCTGCTGGCACTGCTGCTCACAGAGCTAATATAAATGTCCATCATGGGAGCTGGTAGGATAGGTTTCAGGGAAATCAGGATTTCTAACGCCTCTTGTTTTGCTTTTTTTCTATTCACCCCATGTTGCAGCTTTACTGAACTAAGTTGGAATTAGGAAACAAACAAGCAAAAACAAACAAACAAAAAGATCATTAACAATAACAACAGAACTGCAATGATACACTGAACAAAATTATCATCATTCATTTAGGACCTGATATCACAGTTGGGTGCTGGAATGGCCCATGACAGGCCAGCTCTGAAGGGCATGTTCAACATGATTGCTCCTGTTCCAGTATTTTTCCTATTTCATATCTAGATGTCAGAGTGTAATTTCAGTTCAGAGAGTGGCCAATTATTTCCTGGTTTGGGGATCTAGTTGCATTCAAACTAGAAAGAGGCCTAGTCTGTGATTATTTTTTTTTTTTTGTCTTTTTGATTTTGACCCAGGAGATCGGTTCTTTCAGGTCAGTTGCCTTGTTGAGATTTGTCCTTAGATTAAATGTCAATTGCTTGAATTGTGAGATTTTAAACAGTATCCAAACCAAAAGCAATGAATGACTTCTCTCATTCTTCTGGTAAGTGAATGACTTAAGCTGTTTCAAACCTGTCTAATTCTTGCTGAGTCAGACTGGGTCTGGATTCCTGCACTGCATTTACAGCCTTCATCTAATTACATTTTAAGGGCATAAACAATTCAAGGAGAAATGCACAGTTAAGGGAAAAGGTACCTGCACAATATGCTCCTCAGTAATGAAATGCAGTGGAGTATTGCTGGCAGAGGGTTTTATTTGTAAATGCATTTGCCATGTTTAATGGCAGTTATTCAGATTTTCAATATCTCATCCCAGCCAGCATTTTACTTTTTTTAGTGTTGCTATTCTGTGTAAACAAGTCAGAAAGACTTTGGAAGTTGTATCAGTGTTTACAGGAAAAATCACAACTTGTCCATTCTTCAGTTGAATAATCCATTGGAATTGCAAATGCCATTCAAATGATCTAGCTGAATCTCCAGATGTTCCTCTAATTGCATCCAGAAAAGCTATATTCAGGCACATATAAATCTCAAAGTTCATTTGAGAAACAGGCAATTTATTAATCTACCTGAATTGTTTCTTCCAACTCTGAATGTAGTCTGATGAAAATTCAGCTCTTTTAAATGTACCTTTACTTTTGTCCTCTAGGAAAACAAATATTTGTTTGCATAGAAAAGCTGCACTTAGCTGTGGTAAATAGCTTTTTTGAATCATGGACAGAAGCTTTATGGGACTCCTTGTGATTCCACAGGAGTCTTATTTTCATTTACTGCCCTACTAATCATAAAAAGTTGGCAGTCACTGGAAAGCAAAGTGACTAATGTCATCTCACTGTTCATCACGCCACAGCAAGAAGCATGTTCCTTTGATCCAAATTGCCATTAGAATTGCTATTCAGATAATAACAGTGGGAGATTTAGCTTAGATAGTACGAAAAAAACCCAAACCCACCAGCTCTAAGGATACATGAGGATGTTCACAAATAATGTGGGGAGGTTGTTATATCTCTTGCACTGGAGGCTTTCAAAAGAGGTTAATGAAATATTTGAGAAAAGGATATAGTTTGCCTTGTTTTGCAATGGCAGCAATTGCAGAGGTGACTTCTGGGCACTCCACAGATTCCAGCTCCATATCTGCATCATGATCTCTGCTGGGTATGGCACGGCTTGGAGTGGGGAAAATGAACACAGGTGCCCCAGGGTTCGGAGCTGCCCTGCTGTTTGTCATGGGCATTTTTTGTCCATTTCCTCTGTCGGTACTGGAGCACATCAGCATTCTCAGATGCCGATGCCCAAATGGGATTGCGCTTAGCTGTGGGAGGATCAGTTGGGAGGATGAAATGCTGGTCCATAATCACACCAGGACCAGGAAATAACAGCACAGAAATAGAACGCAGCCCCCCTGTGATGAGAAGGAGATCCCGCACTTCTCACTTGTGGGAAATTGTATTTCCAGAAACATCTGCAACTTTTCACTTGTGTTCTCCGTAGTTTTAGAACAGAGTTACTTTTGCCTTGCCTGTTTTATGCTGGCCACTTGTACAGCACCAGCACATGGAAACTTCAGCTTAATTCACTTTTCCTCAGGTGGAGCATAAAGGCTTGTATATTGAGAGGCTGAATTTGAAGTGTACTCCAATCTGAAAATACTTTAACTTTATCTTCTATGCGTAAGTGTAACAGTGATAAACATTCAGCAAAAATATTACCATTTCAGTTGCATCTAAAGAGAATAAAACATTGGTAACACTCACAGACATGACAATTATTTTCCCTCTAGTTTCTGGCTTAGCATAAGCATTGGTTATTGAGAATTAATGTTGTCAGTAGTGGTACTTTCAGTGGAAATAACTTTTTTTGCTAGATGATGCATTATCTGATGATTTATTTCTCTTGAGGGAAAAATAAGTCGGAGCATTATTTTGAGAGGCAAAAAAGAAAACTAAAGCCATCCGTTTCCAATCTGAAATGACCACCTCTGCATTTGGATACTAATTTGAAAACTAATTACAGTCCTGCTCAGAAAAAAAGCATTCAGCCCATGGAAACACAAAATGCTCAGGGAAGGAGTTTAAATAGGATTCTAGGAGCTGATGGAAGAGTACAGGTGTGTAATGAAGGCTACAGAGGCTAAGAGCAGCTTTGGAAAGAGAGCAAGCTGCTGAGTTCCCAATAATACATGTAAATGGATGGGTCAGCAATAGCCTCTCCTGGCTGTGTGAGCCCTGGTGGGTGTACAGGTGGTCCTGGGATGGCTGCCTTGGTACAGAAGGAAAGAGCCTAAACTTTTCTTAGGATACTGAATGAAATGAGGAAATACGTATTTAATCATGCACTTTAATGTCATTGCTGTGATTTTTTTTTTTTTTTTTAAAGCTGATATCTAAATGTTATCATTTCTGAGATATTCTTATCATGAGATACTGCAGCTGAGCTGATCTGTATCATCAGTCATGCGATGAGTGAGTTTCAAAGGGTAAAGCATGTTACTGCAGTGACACCAGTGTGAAACTCAAACTTGGATACCCTGTAAATTTCAAACTCACCAACATGCTAGCATTTTACACATTATTAGTTGGCAAGATTCAGTGCCTGGATTCTGTAATGTATTTCAGTATTACTTGACACGTGCCAGAAATGACTGAGAATGGGAGATGAGATTCAGTAGGGAATGGATGAACAGATTATTTATATCACGAGTGAAGTGTTTCAGAGGAAAACAGCCTGATGTTTGAACAAGACAAACAAACACCTTGTTTGTAGATTAACTGGAGAATGGAATTAGGGCTGACTGTGTTCTGGTGTGCCTTTTTTCCTGAACACCGTGTGATGTTGCTTTTCTTTTCTTACTCGGTTGAAAAAGGAGCTGAAGGAAAGCGTTGTCTGATGACTGTCGCTCCTGAAGCGTTCTTGCTCTCTCCTCTCCATCCTAATCCTGCATTTGTCTGACAGTAGGAGTACAGGGGAATAAAAAGCATCAGGAAAGGGTACTTTTCAAGAACACTTTGGTTATTCATGAAATTCAAAATTATTTGTTTACAAAACGAACATAAAATGTTACAGTGAAAAATGAAGAGCCTTGTTTTGGGAGCTAAGATATTTACGTGTGTACTGCTCGTTTGCACCAGGGTGCATTGCATACATTTCGAATAAAACATTTTTGCTGTAAGCTTAGGACACTTAAACTCTATTTTGTTCACTTGCATCCTTTCCAGGATAGTGCTTTCCTCTTACAGCCTCAGCCTGGCAGGGCCTGCCCTATACAATGCTTGCCCTGAATTTGGGGATTTATTTATTTTCTTAAACAGCTTGCAGTGCAGCTTCTGCAGATGTGCTCTGTGCAAAAGAAGGAAGCTGGACAAATTCTTTGATGTCTCTCTACACTGTTATGATTCTTGACAGAATAGCTATTTATCAGCAAATGAATTCCTCGAGGAGAGGAAGCATATTGGATTTCTCTGCATTTTATCTTTCCTGGAATATAGTGCAGCCATCAGTATACACATCAGTGGAGAGCAGGGAGGGACTTACTGAATGGAGAGCTGCCTTGCTCCAAGAGCCCACATTTTACAATTATAAAATTTAAAATTTGTGAAAGCCAAATCCTTGTTTTTCCCCAAGAAGCTGCGGCAGTGATGTGCATGTGCTCTCTTGCGTGTTGAAGATGCTCCAATATACCTAAAGGAACAGGCCATTCTGCAGCTTATTCTCAATTGCTTAAAGAGAGGTGCAAAAATATAAATAATGGTATGTGCGCCTTTCTGCTCTTATGTGTAAGGAAAAGCTTTCTCTAGAACACTGTTCTCGCTTAAAAATAGTGCTTCTGCAGCTGCAGAATGGGAGGTTGCTCATGTGTGTTACTATGAGGCTTCAAGGGCATCAGTCAATTAAAAAACTTCTCCTTCCGTGTAAAGGAAACTTGTTCAGGAGTGAAGTACTCACCTAACAGACAGTCTTTCCCTCTGGATGCGTTTTAATTCTGACTGTATTGCACCTGTTTGCTGCTTGGGAAGAGCAGTTCTGTTGCACATATGCAGGAGCCGTGTCTCTGTGTGTCTGGGGCTGCCTGGACACGGGGTCCAACACAGCTGCCTTTAGCTGCCCAAAGACAGGTCTGAAAGCTGCCAGAGAGATGAGAATTGGTCCTGCAAAGGATGGGTGAGTGAATTAGGTAACTTGTAGAGGCCCTTCCAGCTCTGTTTCTTCTCAGCTTCTCCAAGATAATTGCTGTCACTGAGGAACTCGGGCAGTCAGCATCATTGTCAAAAGAAAGGATATGATCAAATCCATTCCCTTCACACTGTCATGAAAAGTGTTAAACCTGTTTGGCCCGAGGTCCACCAGTAGCTCTCAGTGGCTCTTTGAGTACCCAGAGAATTACTGAACTGTGATGAATTCTACATCACGTTATTTAAGTTGGGAATTTTATACAGAACAGTTTTGTTACAGGAGATGAGAGGTTGCAGAGCAGTCCTTCACCATACAGAGGCTTCTCTTTCCTTGCTGTCGTGATTTTTCTGTCTTGTAAAAAACAGTTACGAGGAAGCAGAAGGAGCAGTAACATGGGAGAACAATATATTGCAAGCTTTTAATAGTACTTTTTATCTGCACTCAAGGCTTGTCTTGCCCAACCCCAGTAAAATCTGAACTGTTTTTTGCCCTGACCTTTTGGCTTCTTGATTCCAATTCGTCCCAATTACATTTCTTTAGAGAGCCTCCTTGTTGCTTCTGTCTGTGATATTTGGTAATATTTCTTTGATATTTGGTATTTCTGTGATATTTGGCAAGAAAGGATTTTTATTTTTTTTTTAGGCATCAAAAATATCCTAGCATTGCCAGGCTGGCAAAAGCTCATCGTGTATTCCAGCGGTTAAAAGCAAGTATTTTAAGCTGACTTTGTGTGGTTTCCTTTGTTTTACTTTGTCAAGCTAGCTTTTGCTTTATAATTTCTGGCTTTCCGTAGTGTTTTACTGGGTATCCTTGCGGAGCTGTGGCTCTGCCAGCACCAGGTCTGCCTGCCTCCAGGAGAGGAGTCCCAGTGCACCAAGCGGCTCTTGGCAGTTTTTTACTGCCGAAGGTCCCATGTTGTTCAGTGCAAGCAAAGCAGCGCTCTTTGCATGCTGCCTGCTCCAGAGTTGTTGCTTTTAGTGCTCTGTCTCTGTGGCCAAATTGCCGCCTGAGGTGTCAGAAAATCAAATGCCTCTGTGCAGTTTATCTGCAGCGTGCAGCCACAAGGCCCCTACTGACTGCGTTCCACCTCTGTGCTGCTCGTTCAGAAGATGATAGTATCCTTACAGAAGACAATAAAGAGAAAAACGAGAGAGCGTCCACAGTTTGCATACGACTTCATTGTTCTGAGGCAGTAAATGCCTCACTTCAAGTCTGTCGCAGAGGCCTGGAAGTGCTGTTTGCGGATATCAGTTTATACACTGCATAGGAAATAGAGGTGAGCATGCTAAGAAGTGTTACAATCCCGTGCCAGTGTGGTTTGTCCTTTGAGGAACTGACTCTGTAGTGCTGTGTGGAGGGCTGCCGCAGTGGCTGCTGACAAGGAGCTGTTGCCCGCGGCCGTGTGAGATTGACTGAGCTGCTGGGTGTCACCAGCTGCAGCGCTGCTAAGGGAAAAACCTCCTCAAGACACTTGAGAATGATGACACGTTTCGGGGGAGGAGGGCTACCAGGAATTTAGGATGAAGGAGGTTTGGAGTTTGAAAATTCATTTGCACGTCTGGTACTGTCAAGCCTCAGAAAAAAGAGAAACGGTAGCATGCATGTGTTTGGCTAGCTGTGAGCCTGTGCATATTTATAAGCTGAAGAGATGGCAGTCGAGGTTCAAATGTTTCACAGAAATACCATTTCAAAACACTGTCCATGAAAGCTGATGGACAGGAGGAATCTGTGACATTTTATCGTGCTGGCAAATTTAAAGTAGCTAGAAAGTGCAGAACTGGCTTCTTGTGTGGTGTAAATCTTTACTTCCAGTGGCGCTCAGATTCTGTAAATGAGTACAGACCCAACCGTTGGAATGCAAACTATTTTGCTTTCTAACCCTATGATAATAACAAAAAAAAACAACCCCAGAAACCTGTTGTTGAAAGCTCATGTTTACAAAATCCCCACAAAATCAAAACCAAAGAAACCCAGAATCTGTAGGAGGGAAAGGCAGGCTGACCGGAACCCAGCAAAAAGCAGGAGGGAAAGCAGTGCTGAGTCATAATGAGTCTGCTAAGGGGGAGAAGGCTGCAGGGGAGACAATCCATTCCCTTCTTTTGCTATCTGTCAGGAAGATAAATCTTCCACTCTGGGGCAGTGTTTCAGCCCTGTGTGCCCCGCTCTGTACTCATTAGCGGCGCAAAGCCTCTGCTTGGCACTGGGAGCTCTGAGCATCTCCCATTCCTGTGAGCATTCAGCTCTGGGTTAGTGACAGAAAAGCTCTAGGATGCAAGCAGGCAAGTTAAGGTCTCGGTGTGGCTTCCAGGCCCAGAGCTGCCCCAGGTTCAGCCCCATCTCAATGGAATGGCCATGGGACAGCGCTGCCTGCAGGACCTGCGTACAGGTGTGTGCACAGAGCTCATGCTCCCTCCCTGCAGGTGCTCATGCCCTTTGCTAATGTACATCTGCCTGTTGTTTGCATAGATTTACTTCATTTTCTATTTCTCATGTGTATTTTATAAGGGAAAGTACTTTCTGTTTACCAGAATAGGATCAGCTGTTCTGGCACTAATGGCAGAGAACCAGCATTGAAGCTCCTTTCACTCAGACAGGCTGATTCTTATTCTCCACAAAACTTCAAATACAGATTTCAGGCATACTGTTGGATAGCTGTCCTTAATGCCCACTGCAGCTGCACAACATATTTGCAGCTCCTCATGCACATGCTGGAACATACTTACATCTATGATGTGAATGAACAAATATATCTGTGGTCCAATTAAAATTGAATGGACAGGCAACAAAGAAGTGGCGTTGTTTCCATATGATGGCGATATCCATAAAAACAGATCGTTGCACAATAAATTGTCTGTTTATAGATGCAGTTTTCTTTTTTTTTTTTCTCCAAAATGCCAGTTGGCTGCAGCACATTCCCACCTCTGCCACCTGCTTAAGTTATTATTGTGGGCTTTTTCCTAATACCAATCCAGTACTGAAATACAAATATGTTCCTGATTCTTCGAAGTTCTGGCACTCGCAGGCAGTGGTTATGTGTCTGTGGGTGTCTGTAGGTGGACACTGCTATGCAGCTGCTGAATTTGCTCATTAAATTGCGAAGGGGGAAGCTCTGCAAAAGACAATGCAAAATTTCGGTTAGCACAGAACTCATCTCGCTGTCATAGTGCCTGAATAAATGAGCAGCTGAGGCAACTTTGACTTAGCTCCTGTTTTATTAGATTATTCCTATGGATTGCCACAGTAATACTTTGTAGCACCCTAACAGGGAGTTAATACTGCTCTTCCCAAGGTATGAGGTCCAGCTGTGGCTGTGTCCCATTAAGCAAAGCTGAGAAACTGCTCCAAGTATGTTGGCCAAAGGTGGAATCAGCCATGAAAGCTGCCTGAAATCTGAGAAGGAATTACTGCATAGAGCTAGATTTATGAAGTATTTTATGCACTGGGATAGTCTAGGCTAATTAAAAACATGTTAGGATACTGGGAGGGCATTTTTAACTAGGTTAATTTAACAGGAGCTTTTACTAAATATCAGAATAATGGATTTAAGTAGTATGTCATTTTCTGTTTGTTCACAAGGAGGTTTCAGTTAGCCAGGCATCCCAAGGAGGGAAGTTTGGAGGAAAGGAGCAGTTGGTGAGCCATTTCTGCAGGAGTTGATCTCCTCCCTGTCCAGTGATGCTTTTCCAGTATTTTATGGCAAACTCAAGAGTAACATTGGCTAGGAAAAGTCATCTATCTGAAAGACAAACGCATAATATTACTGTTCAGCTGACTGGCAGTCATAATCCTGAACCATTCTTGTTCCGAGCAATGTTTGTGATTCTAGGAAACGCTGTCAGCATAGGTTGGTGGACTGGTGCAGCTCTCTGTGTGTGAGCTGAGGCAGTTCTGTGCCCAGGATGCGGAGCTGTGCATCTCAGCACCATTTTGAGCTCAGTTATTCAGCCAGTGCAGGTTTTCTCACTGTATATGCCAGTTTTCATGCTTTCATGCAGACGTATGTAAAATCTCTGGCAATCTTATTTACACATGCTCTGATACTTTCTGTCCCTTTTCTCCGATTTCCCAGTTCTGTTGTTTGTTTTGTTGAATTCGGTGGCTCGGAGGAAGGAACTGTTGATGGAAGGCAGCACAGTGGGTTTCAGTTCTATTATTTAATGTTCCTCAGTTGCCAACGTCATTTCCATCAGAAGAATCTTTTGAACACTGTGAAGTAGCAAGCCATGTAATTATATCAATGTATATAAACTGCCTCAGCTGTTAGAAAACGTCACATAGGGAAAGATCTTTAAGAATGTCAATATTTAAGCAAGTTTTAAGGAGACAAGCTGGTGGGTTTAGTCTAGCTCATAATAGTAAGTCTGTTCTTTAAAGGGAAATGAGGGTTTCATGATCTGAATTGAAAGCTCCTCAGTATTGACTTATTTTAACTTGGTTCTCAGGAGTTGTCAGTGTCCTGATCTTCTATTATTTTTCTTTTTTGCATTCTTTCTGCCTTTGCATGACCTTTGTGATTTCCTTCCCTCTACTTCCTTCACATTCCCCAGTAGTATCAGTATGCCAGCACCTCCACGTTGTGTGGATCAGAGGAAGGGCTGCTGGATCCTTTACCAAGGGCAAAGAATGATGATGTAAGCAGCGTTTGCATTTCTTTTTGCAAATGAAAATTGCCTCTTAATTAAGTTGATTAGAATATTTTCACTAGAAACAATCATATTATCACAGGCTTCTCTTGAAAACAAACTGTTTCATTTTCTGAGATGAGGAACTTCTCCTGCTGTCGTTTTCCCATACTTGGATCCTTATCTCCTCTAACAAATCAGAGCTGCTTTTGACAGTAAGTTCCGATTTCTTCTTTTTTTTCCTTTCTTTTTCTCTCCCCTGAATCCTCTGACAAGCCACAGTAGAAGTAATCTCCCCTTGTTGTTTCCATCAGTTGTATTTCCTTTTCTCTAGGCAGGAAGTTGAAAATGGTTGAGCACTTTCCTTTCTGTGGTACCTGGGAGTGTGCCGTTTAGAAACCAGAAGTCCTTACAGGGATCTCGAAGGTCTGTGGGTGTGTTTGTGGCTGGTCTCGGACTGCTGTGACCTGCTTCTGATCTTTGACTGATGGATCCTCTCCGTAACGTTTGATTCGGAAGGAGTTTCTTTAGCAGAGGTGGCAGGCAGCATCTGCTGACAACTATTGTAATAATTGTCATCTCTGCAATGTCAAAAGCACTTAGCAGCAGACTTGCTGGATGAAAAACTTTCTACTCTACTATTTGTAGGGGCAAAGTAATCATTGCTGTGCTTCACAGCATAACAAGACTCTCTCCTATTGTTTTATATCTGTGCGGAAATCTCCACGTGGGTACTGCTCCCTAGACTTATGTTTAAATGGTGTGAGCAGCGTGCTTAATTAGGGATGGTAAATGAAACAGTGCAGGATGATGCTCTGCTTTGTTCAATATGGCAGGCAGTCCTTGGTCACAGGCAGACGGAGAGAACATCCATTCTGTTCAACAGCAGTAGTTCACCTGTGGTCTCGAAGCATCACCAAGTTGACAATATGACAGTTCTGAGATTTTGACTTCTCCAGATGTAATATGAAGGGAAATGAAAAATGAGAATTGTTCATTCATTTCTGAAGAGAAATCATGAGCGCATTCTCATTGGAACTGGGCAACACAGGCTGTGGAGATGAAGAACAAAACCAGGCTGACATTCCAGACTAGGATCTCCTTTGCTCGAATCTGGGAAATTCTCTTGAAAGGACTTTTCTTGAAATGCAGATCAACTCCTGGTGTTTGTGTGGATGGAAGCATGTTCGCCCTAGACATTAAAGGAGAGCATTCAAAAAGTTATACAAAGAACAGGAAAATCTGTTTGCAATGTAGTCTTTATTGCAGTTCAATAACTGCTCTCCCTGCAACTCTGACTTGCTGCAGCCGGCTCTGACATACTGTGTTGACAAAGTAATAAATCATATTGGTCTCCAGAATGCCTATCACGGCTGTGATGATATCTAAATAATCATGATTGTGAACAATATCTGTCATCTTACTGACAGATTCTTCTAGAAGTTCTACAATTATTGAAGGACACCAAGTCTACCTCTGCCACCAGTGACACTTCATTTGTACTTGGTTTACTTCTTACTCTTTAAAGCAGTCATTTTAAATCTGTGTGTTGTGTGTTTTTCCCATCTTCATTCTCCATACTCCCAGAGAAACTGTTGATGCATTTCAGCACAAGTGAAGTGATTTTCATGTGTTTTCTTCTATTTTTTGGAAAGTTTTGTAAAAATATTAAGACACATTTGTGGAGGTACACGGTATGTATATTTTCTAGTTGGGAAGAGTATTTTTCTTTTCAGTGCCAGGGAAACGGAACATTTGTTATTATTGAACATCTTTTTCTCTTTTTCTTTTTTTCTCTTGTTTGAGCATCTCATAATTAATCCAACCACTTTTCAGTCATTCTATGGTCATGACACACAAGAGGAATGCACTTCCGATGTCTTCCCAGAAGTTCTCGGAAGCCATGAGACATTGTTATTTGGGGCTTGTGATAGATCCTGCAGTTGCTTTTGTTCAGATAAATAAAGGGCAGTTTTGTGGCATTGCTTTCATTGCTTGGCACGTGATCTACTGTGCAGTCCTGCCAGATACTCCCCTTCTCATTGTGGCAGTCAGAGGTTTTCAGCTCTGCACCTTTATACGGACATTGTAGATGTTTATGCATGGATGTGCATATGTGCATAGGTAAAGCTATGTGCATACACACGTATGTCTGTATTTTCTCTTTGGAGGAAACTATGATGATGGGTTGGCTTTTTTTTTCCCCCCTTGAGGGAGTCCATAGAAGTGCTGTAATCTCTTGTGGCATTCAGATATTTTTAATCTCCCTGCTTTGAGCAAGCATTTCCATTTGCTGGTGCTTGCAGCTTGAATGGAAGGGCTGAGTGTTGCCTATTCACCCTGCTTTGTGTGAAGCAATTACCTTTAGGTATTAGTATGTGCTTGTGATTTGTTTTTATTTTCTTTCTCCAAACATAAAGGCAAACTCTTTTGAGAGGGAAGAAATATTCCTTTGTCAGAAGCTCAGGTAATTAAATAAGCAAAGCCTGTCCCTGCTTTGATAAGGATGGTTCTGAAGGTGGAGTGTTTGCTCCCTAAATGAAAGAATGAAGAGCAGTGTGTGGATTTTCCCTGGTGGCACAGAGAGCAGAGGGATGGAACTGCTTCCGCAGCGATGGGCTGCCTTGTTCTGTGTGCTTTCTGCAGTGTGGGAAGAGCTGCATGGCTCTCCTGGAGGAAGTGGGGATGGAAAGGGATGAACAGTAAAGCAGGGGATGGGGAAAAGTGAGTTCTGTTGTGTCCTGAAAACCATAAATCCTTCATTTGTTGCATTATCAAATGTCGCCCTCCTGAATGATGCAGGGAGCTTTTTGAGTCTCAGGTGCTGTTCTGACCTTGTGTGTCCAGCCCAGCCCTGTGCAGGAACAGGCAGTTTCTGTGCCTTTTCAGTGCAAAACCCCGTTCTGCCTCTCTGCTTTCACAAGCATGCTGCCCGAGTCCTCAGGAGCTCTTGACTCTTTTGCAAAGTCAGCTTCACTTGCATCGCCTGGTGTGTGCTGTGGGACTTTTTTGCTGCTTTTCTTTTTTGATCATTATTTTCACAGATCTACAGTCTGCACATTTTATCTCTTGTACTAAGAAACTCATCTGCTTCAACTACTATTAATTGGACATTTTGAAATCACTGTATATTGCACGTTTGCTCTTGAATAGTTTGGAATCATAAATGTAACACGACAGAATACAAATCTAAATGAAATATTACCTTGTAGATAAAAATTGCAGGTTGTAGAGGTGGTGTTGTGGGTGGTGTTTTTGCTTTCATAGTTCTATAGCCCATGCTCTGTGGTCATTTTTGTACCATGAAGTCTTTCTCCTTACCTCTTGAATACAAAAATTCTCCTAATTATTGAACACTCTAAGTCCAAATAAGAACTTAATGACCTCTCAGACTCAAGATTTCATCCCTCTGGCATTTCATACATATTTTAAATGCTGTTTTTTCTAGTTAAAATACCCTGAGAATGTCCACAAGTAATGTTGTTTTCTCTTCCCATCTGGATTCAGAGAACATCAATTACCCTGTATGCTGCTTTTCTCTTAGGTTTCATTTGAACACTGTAGATAGATACTCTTTTTTTCTGCTTTTTTTTCCTCTGGTATATCAGCCTGCTTTGAGCATTTGAGGTCTTTCAAGGCTCTGATAGCCTAAATTCACCTCTGGTTATTATGCTGAGTAAACTTGGAGAAGTTCAAACCTTAAGATAAGCACAGACTGCTGCAGGTATTTAATCCAAAATATCCGAGCCTGGAGAAAGTCTCTAGGATTTTTGATAGCCAGAAATTTCATAACAGGTATTTGCTGTGTAGGATAATTCATTCTACAAATGAGGTTGTTTGGACCAGGTAGAGGCTTTCTGTAGTCGTGAGAGGAAAAGAATACTTCTGCATTTTTGCTTCTCTGTAATTACTCATGAAGTTCTTGGAAGGATAAGATGGCACAGATCACCAAAGCAGAGCGGTAATGTCCAGGGCAGAGGCCATGATTCAGTTTACCTTCTGCATCTCAAAAGAACGATGATCGATAGACTGAACACAGCTATGTTTCATCACTGTAAATGTGAAACTGCAAATAACTTTGGCTTTGCTGTGGCTCTGCTGGGCTCAGACTTTGAGCTGACAGAATCATGAGACTGTGGCAGTGAATGGACTATGACAAATTTACACCGATGCAGTTGGGGACAGACTTCTGTAGAATATTTTGTAGTCATAGGCAGTGATATTCTGCTGGCGATTTCTGCAAGTCCTCTGCTTTGTATAGAAACTAACTATTAAATGAATTTGCCAAGTAAATGTATGTGCTGTATATGCTTTTTTGATGTTGCGATAGCAGTATTTCTGATCAGAATAAATAGTAGTCCCATTCACAATATATTTAAATAAGAGATCAGGAAAGTCCTATTGAATACTCCAAATATTCTCTAAACTTATTTGCTTTTATTGCAAAGCAAGGTACACCTGCACACGTGCATTCTGTTATTGGAAATGCCGTTGTACCTGTTGGGCAGCTGACCTTGTTCTTTCAGTCCCCTGGGAATGTAGTGATTGGTGCAGGACCACAGCACTGCTGACTGCCCTGCCTGGTTTGCTTCTCAGCCATCCTGGAAGGATCACTTTCTGGTTGTGATTCAGCAAATGCTGAATTTCTCACCAGAATTATTTTAAACCTGAAGCTGGCTGGCAAAATCAGCAGAAAACAGGCAGCAGTAGTGGGCTGGAAACAACTTACGTTTGGGATTCGAGCAAAGTAAAGTGAAAGTTAAAAACTAGTCCATAATCAAATCAGAGCTATTAAGGGTCATATGGTATGTCCAGCAAAAGGATGATTTGAAATTTCTGGTTATTTGTATTCTAATTCCCTAATTACAGTCTTATTGTAAGTTCTGCTAGTCAGATTATTTTGACAAACCATTATCACAATATCTTACTATAATCGTAAACTTTCAGGCCGTTCGGTGATGTTACCATCAGAACTAAGTTTAGCGTAAGTAGGATTACTGCAGGGAAGCAAACATCTGTTCAAGTTGTTTATGCAAGTTTTTGTAGTCTTCACTGACAATAGCCATAAATATCCTGACCCCTCAGTACTTTTAACATTTTTGGGCTAGAAAATCTGTTTGATGAAAGGATTTGTGTTTTATGATTTTTTTTTCCTGTTATATTTCAGGATTTCCCCAGAATAAGCATGATTGCAAGTGGAAAACTTCTTGCGCATAATGGGAAGGTGCTTGAGCATTTTACAGACCTGGGACTGCATCAAGACACCTTTGCAGGGATCCAGGCAAAAAGGCTTTCCTTCTGTCTTTTCCAGTGAGATTTCAGGTAAGAAATGTGTTGCACAGCACTGCCTTTTGTTGGCCCAGCTGGTTTAAGGCTGCAGTATTCAACTGAGTGACTTCATTGCACAGGAAAGTGTGGGTACATTGGCAAAGTCAGCTTCTGTAGAGCTTCTGTCTAAGCAAATTCAGGCTCTATTTACTGTTGTCCAAATACCTTTTGCATTTGTCTTCGGTAGCAGTGTCATTGACAGCAGGGATTTGGTCACCCAGAGTTGGATCCTGGTTTCTTGTTTTCTTTTCATGTTGAAAATATGAAAAAAGGTGAACAGTAGGTGGAAAATCTTGGTCTTTCTAGTATAGCAACTTTTAAAAATGTTTTTGTCTAAGCTTCTTTTGAATAAATTTCTTCTGATGTCAGTAAAGAGTCCAAACGAATGTGTTGGCAAGATCAGAGCTGAAGGTTTGTAGCAGTCAGCTTCACAGAACACCAAAAGCAAGAGGAGAATAAGTTAGGCTTAGAGGAAGCCCGACAGAAAGGATGCAGAGGTATCAGACTAAGTACAACTTTCTGAAATGAAGTCTTATAGGTCAAATTAGAAACACATCTGTCAGTGTATTCCTATCACATATAGAACAGCTAATTTAAATGCCATTATAAAAATTTAATTAAGCATAATCTGCAAAAACCTGAAGTATAAAACTAAAGGACAAAAATTAATAGTGCAAGAATGAGATTCACTCAGATTTAAGCTAATGGTTTCTACATGATAGCTCCTGTTAAAGCTTGGACTCATCTGGGGAATGCAGGATAGTAAATTTTTATCAGTATTTAATTTTGTTTAATTTAGAGCAGAGTTTTATAATAACATTTTCAAGGAATACTCAAATTAGACTAATTACGTGTGTCAATTTTTGTCCATAAATCATTTTTAAAAATAGTCTTGGGACACGAGGTGGGTAATATGCTACATTAATGATAATGTATTTTAGAGTGATGTTTTTATTTGGATGCAGCAGAAACTGATGGTGCTATTTGTTGTGTATTTGTGAAGATGATGAAGTCATAAGTGGAAACAACGTAAGGTGTGATGAGAGGTTAGAGTAACCATTATATGGAAATTAAGTGATCCCTTGGAAATGATGCACAAAACGTGAGTGTAGAGCTGGCTGAGGTGGGTCCAAAGCTGAAGCTTGGAGCTTTGGGGAGATGTTCTAGAAGAGAAGGAGCACCATGCTGCCCTGGTCAAACAGCCATCAGGAGCTTGATGCTGGGGCTGGGAGGAGGGCTCCTGTGTGACTGAGCTGGCAGTGTTTGACCAGAGGATAAGCTCATCATGTTGGCTCTCAAGGGGCCTGAAATGTGAGTGTTAAGTCTGCACTGAAATGGGGGATATTTGCATCCTCAGGGATGGCACTGAGATCCGCTGTAAGCTGGCAGTGAAAGTGGATCCTGCAGGTGGTGTGGCTCCATCAGCCTCTGCTCAGCTCCTTGTCACGGTTGCTCTTTTTTCCTGATCCGGAGCATTTGGAATCTGTGTAGGTGTACCTACACATAGAGCACTGAAGACTGTACGCATACCCCTAGGCTGCTGGAAGTACTGGATAATGATATTTATTCCACTCAAAGGTTCTTTAATTTGGTTGGCAACTGCATAACATGATCCAGTACCTGAAAATGAGACTTGCAAGCATTCAAGTTGGAAATAAAAGGCCAGAGTTTTAACAGTGAGAGTAATTAATCATTGGCATGGTTTATCTGAGTAGTAAACTCTTTTTCATGTAGCTATTTAAGAAGAGCATGTAATTCTCACTTAACATATATGGATGTCTCATTAATAAAACACACCTCTGCAGTAAAGGAGCTGTGAGAGTTACAAGAAGAATGTCAGACTCACACTCCTCAGCAGCAGGCGTTGGGGCTTTGTGCAGAGGTGGACATGTGGCTGTGTGCGTTAGTGCCAGAAGTTGGACTGCATTTTGGTCTTCACGTTTGCCCCTTACAATAAGAGGAAGGTTCTTTGCAGGTGCTAGCGAGCTGTGCTTGGCTTGACATTCATGCACAGAATCCCTAAAGCACTGTAATTTGGTAAAGCTTTCAGTGTGGGAGACAAGGTGTGCATTCCTTGCTGCTCTCGCTAACAGAGATTAATGATTGGGTTCATTGAGAGATTCTTCACTAATATGAAGTGAAAGAAGTAATAAAAAAAATCCTTCTAGTTGAAAAACTTTTCTGCATCACTAGTGTGATTTGAGAACTAATGCATTACAATATTTTCTTAAGAAACAAATAACTATTTATGTTGTTTCTCACCTTTTCTTCCTCTATCCTGTCTATTTTCCATTTACTATCTCTCCCTGTAGCGCAGTGCTGGCTGTTTGTCAGATACCAGGCTTCACAGCTGAAATAATACACTGTTCATTGCTGGGAGCCTGATAATGGGTGAAAGATCAGTCCTACCTGAAAGTGCTCTTGGCTTTGAAAAGTTGTGGTCTTCTGTAATGAATGTTTTTTATGTTACATTACATGATTTGTCGTATCAGAGGAAGGGAAAAAGAAAAGTGATCTGAAGAAAAAGATTCATTGGATGTTTCATGTGTGTTTTCTTGTAACCTGCTGTAGGGAACCTGCTTTAGCAGGGGTTGGGCTACTTGATCTGCAGATGTCCCTTCCAACCCAAACAATTCCATGACTTCTTGAGAACATGGAGCTACAGAACAGCACTGACATCCAAAGCAGACTTTCCAGAAGTGATAAGCTGCTTGTCTGCTCTTCTTTCCAGCCACCCTTTCTTCTTCTACGTGTTGAAACTCCTTCTTTACACTTCTGGCCTCTGTTCATGTTTCCAACTTCCTTTTTGCTCGTACTTTTTCAATATCTATTTGCCATTCTTTTATTATTATTATTATTAATTTTGAAGCTGGTTTCCTTGTATTTTGAGAGTAAAAATAACCACGCTTAAGCTTGGTTGCTTCATCTTCTTTGCAACTTGCTGTTGTGACTGCCTTGGATACCTGCTACCCTAATTTGTATGTTCTTAGGATCAGGATTTATAGTAGTTTTGTTTGTGGTTATTGCATTGCAAGCAAATTTCTGTTCTAAGGTAGAAAGGTGTCAGTAATGCTGATAAATAGGCTTACCTTTATTCTGCATTCAGTTCTCCTGTTTTCTACCAAATTTTAAAAGTCCTGGTTCTACTGAATTAAAAATCCCGTTGGCCTCACAAGAGAAATATTAAATCTCAGTGTTTCTTAATGAGAAGTTAAGTTCCAGGCTGGCACGTTGCACTGGGCGTCTTCAGCTTCCTGTATTCTTAACTCGTGTGGAAGTGAGAAGTGTGTAGGAGTGATTTTGACCACATCTACATATGCTCACGATTGTGTCTGGGAGACTCAAGGGGCAGTTTTCTGTTTAGAGGTAGATCCAAGTAATGCAAAAGTAATGAGATCAATTTGTTCTGGGCTTTCATTGACTTTCTGATTACTTCCAGCTCTAGCTAGAATCCGGCATGGGTAATTGCATTCTTCCTACGTAATTTCCCCTGTAGCTTCAGTTGCATGTGGCATTGTTTGGCTCTTATTGTTTTTGCTTGTGTTTGTTTGTTGACAACTAGTGAACGGTTCTACACTCACCTCAGAGTTGGCTGCATTTCAGTAGCTGGTGAAATGTTTTGTGGTGTTTATAAAGCCCTCAGGATTATTTGGGATTAAGGGGTCCAAGAGGCGTACAGACATTCAGCCTGTATGGAGGCTTTGAGACCTTGCAAAGAGTGAATTCCTTCTTTTTAAAATCTCAGATATTTCCAGAATTGAGGGGGAAATACTTCTAAGCTAGTGACTTTTCAAGCGGGGAATTTGAACTGTTTTCTACATGAGAGCTCAGTGTGATGTGAATTTCATCATTGCTGAAGATTAGAAATTACTGACAAGTATCCTTCAGAGCCATGTGTGTACTGTGCTCTCCAGAAAATCCTTCTTTGCTGTTTGGATAACACGTGTGCTAACTAAAGCACTTCACCTTGCTTTCCAAGTTAATGGCACCTTGTGACTAGTGGCCTTGTCTCTTTGAGTCATGAATGGGAATGCCTGCAGAGAGTAGTTACTGCCTGGTGGGAGCAGCTGCATGATAGGGAGCATCACCCGCTGCAGCCCTGCCCTTTATCATCTGACTGAAGCTCAGAGATTTAGGTTTGTTTCTTAATAGCTTTGCTGTAATCCACACTTTTCATTGTGATGAGTGTCTAGGAGGCAGATATTAAGTATTAATAAACCTGCTATTCAGCTTGTTTTTGCCAGGTGGGGAAAATTGAGAACCTTATTTGTCAAGGCATTTAAAAGTGTGTTAAAAGTCCCATTAAAATCAGTGCAAGCATTCATGTGTCTTAAAGATAAGGCTTCAACAAGACTGAGACCACTGCTAAGTATATGACAGAATATAGCCCTAAAACATTGCCTCTGTATTTCCATACCCACCAGATTTACATGTTAAATAAATCAGTCATCCGTACAAGATTACAGATTGTAATAGAGCATTTAGTACCTGAAAGTCTTTGCTTTTTCACCTTACACAAGCATCATGAAATCTTAATGTTATTAGAGGTTAAATAATTTATGTTGCTTGCATAAGAGAAAATGGTATTGAGTGCCCATGGACTGTGGGCTTAATTTTCTGGATGTCCCTTACTGACAAAATACAACAACATGTATTAGGATCAGGAAAATGATTATTCACAAAAAAAAAAATAAAAATAAAAAAAAATTCCATCACCATCAAAAATTATCCGTATTCTAAATATAATTGTCAAGAAGCAATTTGAAGAACAGATAAATATTGTAGTAGTAAAGCATGGTTACTTTCTAAACTGACATTGTTTTGTTCATCTGCTTATTCTTTCCCTCAAAAAACAACTATTGTATGCCAACAGAAATATGTGTGTGCCTGGATGTAATGATGCACTCATCATCTGGTTAGAAAGATTTACAGGAGAAGTTCCCTCACTTATTCAGGTAGAGATCTCACTGATTTTGTTTCAAGGTTGCAGTCATCAACAAGAAAGGCATTCAGATGTGAGGCGAATGTTGTTTATAGATCTGTAGCTGGACTGAGGGATTCAGAAAATCATTTGGAATGTCAGGATGGCTGCCTAAGCAGATGGTTTAAATGCCGTATGTTGTGAGCAAGAGAGATGAAGAAAGAAGATGAGCTGCTGCCGATAGTTTTTATCTCGCTGATTCCTTATGCAGTGCTGTTCGGTGTTGAGTTTGGACATCTATTTGCACCATCTATATTATTTATTGTGAGTGCATCCTTCTGGAAAATGACGTTATGAAACAGAAATGTAATGATTCAAATTAAAGTTTGCACAGGCCTGTGGTGTGGGTTTGGATTCAGATGCTCCCAAGATCATGATTAAGCAAAGTTCTCGTTCAGGGTGATCAATAACTATCAATAACTTTAACTGAACTTTAAGTTCAGGTTTTTCCTTGAACTTTGAAGTTGACATTCTTATTTCTTGCTAAGTATCTCAGACATTCTTAAAGATTCAACATAAGATTCATTTAAGAGAGGAAAACTTCAGAAAAGAAAACTTTCCACTTAAAACAAAACCTCTTTGCTTAATTCAGAACTCGTCAACTGCTTAATTCAGTTTCTCATCTTCCAAACTGAGTTATCTGAGTTTTGAGCCTAATATGCTTGGTTGTTTGTGATAAAGATAACACTTCTTTGTCTTACACTTGACTGCTGCAAGGTAAGTAAAGCTAATAAATGTGAATAAGGAGAAAATTAATGATGTTATTTACTACTTCTCATTAAGGGCATTAAAGCAGATGTGCATCAGGGAAAAGAAGAATTAATTAATACAGGCTAATAAGTGCAATGTATAAACTGAAAGCAATTTTAAAATATTTACTAGTGAATAGTTTATAATGGAATGCCATTCTTTTTTTTTTTTTAATCGAAGTACCCAATTAAGAAATCATGTCAAAAATTAAATTGTTACATAAATCTGATGACTTCCAGTGATTAAAAGTCCAAAACTGTTGGTCCCATCTGCTTAATAAATATTCCATCAGAGCAGTATGATGCAAGGATTTGAATGATCTCATTTAAAGAATTTACCCATCAACTTTACTGCAGTCCACATAGAAGGTTTAACCCAGATGCCAAACAATATGCAGAGCTATTGAGAGTGCACCTGAAGGGCTGAAAATGCACGAGCAATTCCTGGATTGTGGCAGCAGCCAGTGGATGCTGTCATTTGCCTGCTGTGATGGCAAATGAGTGAAACTAGCAAAAGGGTTGCAGCAGGATGCAGCTGGGTAGAGCCTTCACCAGATGTCTTAGCAGTGTTTGGGATGGGCATTGTCCGAGGCTGCTGTGTTTTGGGATATGTACCAAGAGTTTGTTTGGCTGACCATATCTCATGAATGTAAACACCTTTTACAGATGAAGGCATCGGACTTAAATGGTTTGCTCAGAGCTATAAAGCTGGTCTTCAGCAGTGGAGCTGCAAAAAGCAGCTTCTGTTGGCTCCTGGGCTGTGTTTTAAAATCAGCTTTCATTTTCTTCTTTCTTCACTCCCTACTTAAAATACACATGTATTTTAGGTGAAGGGCTTTGTACTAGATAGGAGGGGTCTCAGCACTATGGTAGGTGCTGGAATAGTCTCAAGATGATATCAAACATGAACTTTTAATTATGAAGAGCAACTTTTATGAGAAAAGTAGAATGAAGATGCTTGGAAAGTGAATCTCCAGTGGCAAGTGGTGTCTGATAATAGTGACTGTAGTTTGCAGACAGATGATAGTACAGAGCTGGGTAGCAAAAGGACAATAACACATCTGCGAGGCAAGCATTACTTGTAGAAATCCAGTTACTCCCGTGGGTGAGACAAATAAGTGGAGAGTTCCATGCTGTCTTACAGAAAGTTTTCTGTGTTTTGTTTTTTCCTCCTCACTGACCTTGGAAAGGAGGCTTGAGCCAATAAAGTGTGTTTCTCTTTCCTGTTGCCACTGTTGAGGAAGTTTGCTTGGTTGCTCGTTTTTTCTTAAGCTTCTGAGTTGATTCCTTCTTCGTTCTGTGCGTGGTTTCTGACTGGACCCCCCCAGATTTCTCACATTCAGATTTCCACAAGGAAACAGCTTTTTGACATAGCAGTTGTAAAATGCTGGTTACTGAGGGATTATACTTCAGTTATTAGCACTGGTGAACACACTGTCCTTCAGGTAAAGTGTCTCTACTTTTCTGTATTGGTCTCTAACAATTAAATGCTATCCAGCTCCGCCTAATGAAAGCATCTCCATCAGGTGGTTCCTGTTCCATGTGAGCCCCATCAATGTCAATGAAAAATCCATCCCTTTCGTGAGTTTTAAATGAAGACAAGGCTCATGAGAGCACTTCCATCCCACACAGGCACTAAGGGGGAACTTGCACTTAAGCACAGAAAACCAATTTCATTTGAAATGTCGGAGACATCGTGCTAGCTCAGGCTCACCCAAATGATTAAGTGCTTGGCAGGTTTTTGGATATAGTGAATGAGAGTACAGCCAAAGGTTTCAGCAGTTACACAGCCAGGTACAGCCTGATTAAGACAACAGGCAGAAGAGTAACATGCTGTAAGGTCACCTCACTGTCTCTGTGAATTCCCACCAGCATCAGAGGTACCACGTCTCCTCAGTGTCAGTGCCATTGCAGCTGGAATGAAACAAGTCTCTGAGGCTTTGCCTGTATATGTAGTTTATTTCTTAGTGGAGTGGGAATAAACATTTTGAAGGAATAGTTTTGACAAGTGAGGCAGCACCACTGAATAATAGATACAGGGTAGATAGCTGGGGTTTGTTTTCCATTCTTGAATGGGAATGGTGGTTCCCGTGTAGAAACAAGGAAGATTTTAAAAATAATATATGTAATTCAGCATGCAGCCTCAAATACTTACATATTTAAGACAAAGTAAACAAAACCAGCATGCTACACAGTGTTCAATAACTGCAGTGCAAGGTCAGTTAGCCTCCATACAGACTGCAAGTACTTTCAGGCAGATAATGGAACCCCTCAGCCAAAATTGGCTGGTGAGCAAATCCAGTAATGCAGTCTCATGTGTGTGTGTGCTTACCAGGATACTCCAAGTCAATTCCAATAATATTTCTGCAAATTTCTGGTACTGAATAGAACCGCAACAGAAAAATAAGTCAAGTATTTTGAAAGAGCAAGGCCTTCCATTCCCAGTACAATGGAAGGCACACTCCAGTATCTTGCCGCAGTTTAAACCATTACAGCTGAGACAAAAGTGTATTTTGGCCATTGTTGAACCTCAGGAATAAGCCAACCAGTGCCATTTTTACCCAGTCTTCATGCATTTGGTTGACTTGTGCTCCAACAACCAGAGTGTCACCATTTCAGCCTTGAAGAAATAGAAAGCAGACAGCTATGTGCAGTGGCAACTACAGTAATTATTGCAATAATTATTACAGTTCTGATCCCTTGTTAAAATCTTGTTTTAGATTGGAATCTGAGAACAAGGGCTGGAAATTGTGGTGGTTTTGTGGGGAGGGAGGCTTTATTCTTGTAACTAGCCAACACAGTGCTTGGAAGAATGTGGGAATACTTGTTCAGTCTTAATTTTACTCAGAAAGCAATCATAACAAAGAAGTGTTTATGAATGGATGAGTGTTATCAAGAGTCAATCTTCAACAGTTTATCAGTAGTAATGCAAACCCCTAGCCAATAGATTTTAGCTGAAATAATGTTGAGAGTGAAGCTTGTGATGGAGGAAGTACAAAAGGAAAAAAATGAGAGTAAACATCTAGGAGGAATGAAGAGCAAGCACATGGACATGACATAGATCCGTCAGCAACTGCAGAAAGCAATAATTTAGCTTTCTGGATGTAACACTTGACTAACTCAGATGCAGGCCTGGTGCAGAAAATAGCATGCACATCTCCACTGACCCTGCCTGCTAAAATGCAATAGCAATTCCTTCCACTACCTTAATCAGCTGGTATTAGGTTATTATGTGCAAACTGCAAGGATGGCATGGTGAGCAGATCTGTTGCCCAAAATGTTAAGTTTGAAAGAATAAGCAGTTTTCATGTCAACATCTATTGGAAATACCTGAAATGTTTTTTGAGCGATCACTTTCCTTGTGTTTATAAGTAATTTTTTGGATTTTTTTCTTATTTTGGACAGGAAGCAGACATCTAAATGTCCTTATTTGCATGAAAACAGGGATCGGTCCTCAAATAAAGAACAGAACATATTTATTATTCTATCTGGTATGAGCAGAGCTACGGGGATGTTAATAGCTAGTGGAAATCAAAATGCAGCGCAGTGTTATGATTTAGGGACATTGGAGGAGGGGTTGGGGGATCTGAGCACATATTTTATTTTGCAAAGCTACTGAGTAGCTCCAAATTTACCCACACCAAATTTACTGCACAGTTCAACAGAATGGTTCACTGTGAAGACACCAACACACTGGGTCTTCATCTTCCTGTAGGCTGCAGAAGCACGTGTCCTCATAGGCCAGTGCCCATAGGAGATGATTTATTTGGTGAGAAGTGGAGCGGACAGGAGGAAGAGGGGGGGGAAGGAAAACATGAATAATGTTGCCAGATTTTGCCCTGTAGGTCAAGTAATTACATGAAAGTCTTGACTTCCTATTTTTCTAGCTGTGCCTCCAATTATCTATCTTCAGTGTAAGTACGTTTGTGTCCTTAACCATGGAAATTGCAATCTAGAATATAAGATGAAAAATTTGTGGTTCTACTCAGAAAGTAAGATAAAAAAAATAATAATGCACTTCAGGGTTGTGAGAAACCTGATATGCCAGGTTATAAATACCTTGTTTGGCAACAGCTTGCTAAGTTTAGGATGAGAAACCCTTTTCTACAGGGTCTAAACCTAGAGCTGTGCACCAGTTAACCCAGGAGCGTTCCCATATAACTAGTGCCTGCTGAAGGAGTCTCTGAGGACCTACTTGTGAGGGATGTTCAGCATCTTTTCCTTTTCAGTCTCAGAAGAAGATATGCAAACAAATGCTAAGTACCTCCTCAAACAGATTTCTGACGCTTACCTCAAAGGACATCACATAAGGGCTCCCCTGAAAAGTGCACAGGATTCAAAGGATAGGGACTAGGGGGAGGGAATAAGGCAGAGAGGGAGTGTGTGCGATGCAGAAATGCAGCTCTTAGGAGAAGTTTTGAAAGGAAGAAGAAATAAAAGCTTCATCTTGCTGTGTCAAAGAAAAATAGGAGTCAATGAGGAGATCTGAGGATTTCTATAGACTTCCTAATCTTCAAAGGATTTTTAAAATATTAAGGTTTTTTATCATTTATAACTTATTATATGGGACAGAGCAGATATAAAAGCCTCTAGGCAAGCATAAAACAAAAATACGTTCAAAAAAATCAAAACATTGAAAAGTAACCCACCTCCCTCAGATAAGAAGACAGTCTCAGATTTTTCATCTTTTCCAAGATATAAATAACAAAATTCCAGTCCTGCTCAGTGGCAATTCAGAACAGAAGGGCAATAGCTTCCAAAGTGAATTGTGAGACTACACTGTCAAGTGACACAGGTAAGCACAGCCCCTAGGAGTGGAAATTGAACATAGAACCAAAATGTTGTAACAGAATATTCCCTTAGCATGCTAAACAAAGCCAAAACTAATTAGTATGCCTGCTCTTCCCTTTGCCACTGATGTTTGTGATCCCACGGGAGTTATAATGGAGCAATATACTGCAAACTGCCCGATTTTTGTTACTGTTTTTACTGCTAATGCTACTTGGAAGGAAATTGTTCTTGACCTTTAACTGGTTAAGTTTACAGTAGAGTCACAACAAGATGACAGTTAGCAACTAATCAATGGAGAGTATCATTGGCTTGGTAGTTTCTTTCTCTTCTAGGTTAGTCTTTTCCTATCCTACAGCTGTCTGTCATTCCACCAGTGCCCTGAAGGTGGGCAGAGAGCAATGCTGTACAGCTCAGCTATCCAGATTGACTGCTCAAATGCAGCTGGTAAATGGGACTTCCAAAAACCTTAAACTGTTTACAATCTAAAGATGACAGGACATCTTCACCCATCAGCCCTTCCCTATGCTAGCTTGTGGCTGATTCAGGATTCCTGCTGAGTCAGTTCAGAGCGTTTGATATCGATGACTTGGAGTGACAGTGTGTGTCAAAGGGGGATGCTGTAAAAGGAGCAGCCAGGATGTTTGCTGCAAGCTCGTGGGGTGCTAACTGCTTGAGAGAATGAGTACTGCTGTCTTTGGATTAAGTGGTTCAAGCTACTATGAAAATGTCATTATTCCCCTATGAAGGCTCACGTGAGGTAGTTTTGATAATATGGTTGTTCATAGGTTTTAAGCTAAGCCGTAATTGACCAAGGTGTATTGCAGTTTTAGATGAGAGGTCAATATAATTGCCAAGTAATTGTCTGAAAATTACATAAATAGTAAAATAAAGTTGTACTCTTTGTAACAGGCAGTATAAGACGGGTTCTTGCATTTAATTGACATTTAACAAAATAATTACAAGTCCGTCAAGATAATTGGAATACACGCTGTGTTTTCAGAGTGCATGAAATACTAGCTGACCTTTGGTAACTGTGTTAATCAATAACAAACATATAGCATGCTATTATGCCAATTAAATGTCTGTGTATATGTTTCAGATATTTAAAGGTGAAGGTTAAATCACGTAAAATCATTACACTGTCAGGATGGGGATTTTACTCTGATGTGTTGCTTCCAGAGAAAGTATGCAAAGTATCTTGTGAAATGCCCTAGGGGTCCTACTGATCCATTTTAAAATTTACAGCAGACATTTCAAAATCTTGTACTCACATGAGTTCCACTCCTAGGACTCATTCTCAAGATGCATGGTGGTGAGGAGATGTTCCTTTTTGCACCTCTATTTAGTCTCCTTAGTGTGTGTCTGTGCGGGATGGCAGTTCTCCAGCAGCGATGCTCATTAAGTTTCTGACATCCAGAGAAATATAGTGAAGTGACTGCAAAATTACCTTGAATTTAAGGCCTCTTTTGCCAAAGAGATGATTATCTTCTACTGAGATAGAAATGGGTTGATGATTTGTATGCACTAACAAGTTAACGCAATAATGCAACTTGAGTTGCCTTGTGCTTTCCTGTTATGCTTGGTGCAGGACCCCAAAGATAAGAATTGGAAATGGTTAGCACATATAAATACAAGTGGTAGATTTATCAATTTACCAAATTCAATGGAGACACCAAAAACAAGAAAAGAGATAAAGTACAGTTGGCAGTTTGAAAGAGTAAAGTACTGCCTTTGTAACAATTTTTCCAATATGTTATCTTTGGGAAGAAGCAATCTGTTCACGTCATACTAGAAGTGAGCCGAGAACAGAATTGTTGCTCATGCAGTGCTCAGCATTACTCGACCAGGCTATAGCAGTTCTAATGCGTTGAAGATCTGATCAAATGTATTTTAGAGAAAGGTGCAGTAAATTAGTATGGCCGTACTGACTTTTTCAAGAGTAATATACTTTTGACTTTGCATAAAGATCAATGGAGTGTTAAATTGAGGGTGATTAAATACAGTGTGAAGGGCATGACTGCAAGAGCAAGAATCGGTGAGATCAGGATGCAGTAAAGGCAAGGTAATAGTTGCATGAATAATTCTGATATCTGGAGTGCAATGCTGTGAGCCTTGTCTTTAATTTGGTAAGAAATCAGTTTTTTTCCAAATATATATTTCCAAGTAATTTATAAATTGTAGCCAATGAAATGCAGCTTGTGTTCAAATAGATTTAAGGTTCTGAAGAGGCTCTCCATGTGTTCAGTAAATGTTTAGGTGTTAGACTGAGGAACGCGGTTTAGGGAGTAATATTGATGATAATGAATGGTTGAACTGGATGATATTAGAGGTATTTTCCAACCTTGGTATACTGTGATTCCACGTTATCTCAAGATGTCATGAAGTTCTCAGTTAATAATGAAGCCATTTTGAGTAGAAGGTTTCTGTGTTGGCTCCAACACAAGGTGATGGTTAAGTACAAATCCTTCTATTCACTTACAATATCTGTCCATTGTGTTTTCAAGCATGACACGAAAAAGAAGGCAGACGATTTATGTCTATATTACCCATGTGAAATAAAGCCTTATTTTACAGATACTGCTTACTGAATAAAATGTTGTTCCCAAGGTATCATCTAATTCCCCAAGAGGTAGACAGTCAATTCGGCAATGGTGTTGAAGCTGAAAGTCAGACTTGCATCAATAGAAACTACCCCTAAATATTCCCCAAAACATTCTTAAATTTGAGTAGTGCACTCAGGGTTTGGTAAACACAGGAATAGAGTTTTATTATCAGTGAGAAGTTTATGATGAAAAAGTTGAAAGACATTTTATGAGCCCTGAGGCAACAAAATGCCAAGTACTGATATCAGGCTGGCCATTTGAAATAAAAGCCCAGAAATCACTCCCAGAGAGGATTGTTGATGTTCTGTGTTAATAATTGATAAAATAATGTACAAACTTCTTAGCTGGAGATGTAACTGCCAAAAGCTGTGAAGCTGCATTAAAACGTACTGCATTTCTCTCCCATAGAAAGTTCAATTTTCAGGATGACAGCTGATTCCAGCACTGTTGATTTTCATCCCATGTGTCCTGAGAATCTTTGTCACAAATTCCTTCTGGTTGACGTGAAGTTTTAAGTTGTGGCCCTCATTGAATGTTTTGTGCAGAAATAAGATGCTAATGATCCATTTGTGAAGCTCACCCAGTCTGATGTGATCTGAGCATTAGCACGTATGATGGAATGTGGTTCTCCAGACAAAATTTCTCTGATGCTCTGTGCAGTGGTTTTGCCGTTTTTTCCTTTGTTTCTGAAATGGATCATACTGTGTTTGCTTTTTCTGCAAGGTACCACTGAGTGCTGTTGCTCCCACACTCATATTAAACCTTTGGTATATCCAGAAAAATGAGTAGAGACGGAAAAAATGTTGTTATGCTCTAGTTTCAAAACTGACATAGGGTGCTTGACTTGTATGCATCTATATTCTCCATAGCCTGTAAGTTCCTGCATGTGCTTTTTGGTAAAGTATAGATCAAATTGTGCAAGATAGTTTTGTATTTCCACACCTGAGCATGGCCAAGTCTGAGTATTTATTTTCTCATCTGCCTTTCATGTACATGAAACAAAAACTGCAGTTTCTATAATAATTTCTGGAGTTGCAAGTATCAGTTGAGCCTTGTCTTCACTTTGGCCCTCTGAATCCACCAAAACACAAATAACAAATTCAGAGACAGCAAATCATTTCTGGTCCTTTATCTTCTCCCATTTACTTACTGTCCCAGGCTATGTCTGTAACCTGACTGCAATATTTTTGCTAAAATTAGAATTACTTCAGAAGTGAGTGTCTTAACCATTAAAAAGACAGATCTCATCTATAAGAATCTTTTCAGCAAACATTAGCGTGTGTATAAATAAAATGCATGTCGTGGCCATAGGCCAAAATGTTCTTACACTGCAGGGTAAAAATATGGTTGAATAAGAGGGCAACTTAGAGTAGATGAGCCATAGTGGGAATTTGGATTCTCCCTTTAACGCTGTACTGAGGATGCAATGACTTAAAAGGAATAATTTCTTCAATCCCAGAGTAAATGGTAGTCAAGAAAAGCTGAAGAAATTTAATATGCCAGAAATAGGTCGATGATGGATTTAATAAAGCTTCGCATCAGGCTTCTATTTAGTTTCTACCAAGAAACTAAACTAGAAAAGACAAAACTTCCTTTAGAATTCCTTGATACCAAAAGTCTGTGTGGTGCAAAAATAGAGCAGTTCCATCAGAGTGAGTAAGGGCACTGAATGAAGATTTGTGCCAAATTTTAAATGTGCACCACTGTGTAATCTGTTACAAGATTCAAAGTTTTATGGGCAATTTGTTCATCATATTTAGCCTTTTTCTTTCTGTCTGCCTCAAGTGTTGTACTAAAGCTTCAAGGAAGAGTTATAGTCTCAATTATTCCTTCTACATTGCTCCCATATTAGTACTGAATCCTGAGGGAAGGGTTACCACTAGTAATTAATCTTTCCCTCGTTTCTCCAAGTAAAAATGCCAAACCTGCAAACAAGGGAGGGGTTCTTTTTTTAAAGGATGATTCTGCTGCTCATCAGCACTGGGGTTTTTATTTCCTTGATTTGCATGATCGTTGTCTCTTAACTCATACATAGAGAGGTGAACATTAAAAGGTTTGGCTTTTGATTGGTCCAAAATGCAAATATCTGACAAGCGAACCCATTTTATTCATATTTGCTTCATCTATTGTGTGGAGGGCCATTGCATATCCTATATGCTGCTTAATTGCTAATAGATAGTACCAGGGTGAAGCCATAATTAGCTGATTTTATGTTTCCATCTGGAGTGATTTATTTTTTATTTAAAGTATATTTCTGTATATATAATTAAGCTTATATGTTTTATTTAAAAACAGAGTAAGATCTCATTCCTTTCCTGCTTGCATTCTTCCACTTCACCAATTGCTCGTAAACATTGGCCAATTTTTCTTTTCTTGGCAAGATGGCAATTATCGCATTTGAATCTGCTCGTTTAGACTTTAAGAGGCATCTGGAGGTAGCAAACAGAGGTCACATTCATTTCAGCTGCAATTATAGACCAGAACCACTGAGGCAGTGCTGAGCATTCCCCATACCCTCGGAAGCTCAGGTCTCGTTACCCTTTGTCACACAAGTGTCACCGTCTAAAAGAACAGCTCTGCTGCTTTCAGGAATCTTACTGCGGGCTGCAGAGACCCAGCACTCTTCTAATGGCAGCACATCCCCCTGTAGTTTGAGTCGCCACTTTTTGCCTTGCGATGTGGCTGGTGCTGTAGTTCTGGGCTCTGTGGAGCTGCTGCTGGGGGCTGAACAAAGGCAGGTGCTGTGCAGCAGCAGTGTGGGAGCTGGGAGCAGCGCGGTTATGGAGCTTTCCTTATACCTGAGCTCTTGGCTTCTCCTAACCTCAGCAGTGTGGCCGTGCACCAGGCTGGAAGGAGAAGGCTGGAAGGGCTGCCAGAGCGTATGGATTACACAGAAGTTAGTTAGATGAAATAAATAAATAGAACCCGAGTGGGAAGGGACTTGATCCCTCCCTGCTCCTGGTGTAGGTGGTGGTTTGGCCCCTGACCACCTCCTCATGCATGGGCTGGCAGGTTTGGGATCTCAGCAGCCTTTGGAGACTTCAACTCACTGTGCTGAAGTACTGATGAGATGAAAAGACGAATGGATTCTCTTCAGAAATCAAATGTACTTAATGCTCAAAGTCATTTAATAGAGTAAATTGTTGGATATGCAAACACAGCACTTCTTTGACTTTCTTCAAATGAATTTACTACAGCCACATTGAAAGTTGTAATATTGGCTGTTTGAAGCTATGACTTCTTCAGGTGTCAGCTGTACTGACATCTACTGCTGTACCTTCTTCACCTTTCTTATTCAATTTAGGTGGTATTTATGATTTTTACATTTAATGTTCTGCGTATCAATAAATAAACTGTAATCTTGTTTTCTACAAGTGCAGTTTACTGCCTTTTATTTCCAAAGTTTTTAGTGATGTTTTTCCTTTGGGGCTGTAAAATAACTTCTAGGCTTAGTAGAAGTTTTATGCAGGTAATCACATCTCTCTCACACGTGGAATGCAGATAACTGGAGTTGGATATCAGGTACCCTGAAACACACAGAGCCACTGAACAGAGCTTTGGTTTTTTGCACCTCATATCCACAAATCTTAAATTGCGTTTAATAAAAGTGACAGGTTTTATGGAGCTGTCAGTGAGAATTTGTGTAACTCAAAGCAATTAAAAGGCTAGAGGATTCAATCTTAATATTAGCTATTATTTTTAAAGGTGCCGAATATTCATGACCATCACTCTGCTTTTAATTCAGAAGGTGAACACTGATGTGCTATTCCTGTATGGCGATAAAATGAAGGAGAATGCAGAAATGATTTTGGCCACTTCCCTTTGAACCACTTGACAATCTGACACAGCTTTGGTATATCTTTATTTCTGTTCTCAGCCATATATGAGACAGCTTAAACTAATGTTCAAATAATCATTTAAAATTATGTGTTTCGTATATTCTTATAAAGAAATAGATTACAAAAAAAATGACATAATTGTTTCCGATATCTGTCTGCATCCAGGAAACTTGTTCAGCTAATGCAATAGCTACATTAATAAACTAATTTTAAAAATTAATTTTCAACTAACTCACATAATAGGTGATAGATTTACAATAGGAGCCTCATTTAAATATTCTTCCTTTGTTCCAGGTGTTACTTTAAATGAAAAATCTGAGAATACGGCCCTTAGTGGGTGTGAGGGAAGACAGGGCCAGTCTGGTCCTTGGAGGACCCCATCAAAGGTCATTGTGTTTAGTGAGGGGTCTCAGGTTCATGGTCCAGCACCACAGAAAGAAGTGGAATTTTGAAGGGAACCTCTGACACCATGGTAGTGCTCTCAACCTCGTGAAGAGCTCTGGAAATGTACCTGCTTTCTCACTGCAGTGTTAAGCAATCAGTAAAATTAACCTGGGTTCTCCTTCATTAGAAAGTATTACATGATCAGTACACCTAATTTCAGAGCTGCAGATATGCCTGCCAGCTGTGACAGCCACCAATTCTTGACATACCAATTGAGTCACACAGGGCAGCTGAGTAGATGTTTCAGTGCGGAATGAAATGAATTAAGCCTCTGCTGATTTCCAAATTACCCTTGCTTTTAGTATTTACGTTGGCCTGAGCCCCAGGACAAATTCTTTGCACAATATAAAGTGGAGCGGAAGCTTCAAAGGTAAAGTTTGTTCCCTGCTTTGCATATTAAACTTTTAGTTTAAATTCTGCCTTTTCCACCAGGCATATTTTAAAATAAATGAAAGTAGATGAGGTCTGGTTCACCTTTCAGTGAGACAGATTTCACAGTTCTCTGCTTCCAATGCTTGCAATAATGGCTTTGCTGCTTAACTTGCAGAGAAGAAAAAACAAACCTCAAAATATTTGTAGTTCTTAAAACTTTACAAAAAATGCACTAATGGCCCACAGAGTTGTTTGAACCAGCATAACCAGCATAATAGCCATAAGGCTTTCTTTGATATTATGTGCCAAGGACAGTCTTAAAATTAGTAGAAAATAAGATTAAAAATGAAAAACTAAGCCTCTCTCAGCTGCAAATATGCAGTTTGCTGTGAGAGTTTCCTTTATGTCCAGCAGATGTCAATGTGCTGATAAACTAAAGCATGCAGGGAATCAAATACAAGCCGGTCAGCATTCAGAAGAAAGGCAGAGTAGCGCCTTGTAGCCCAAGCTCATCTGTGCTCTCACAGCGCAGTGGGGCATGATATTTTTGGATCCCAAAAATGGTTTTGACAAAAATTCGTTCAACATACTGGTTTAACTGCAGTCAGAAATACTTTATAACTTCAGTGATGCAGGACATAGCTTGGCTTCTTGCTTTGAGTTTCTTCTTCTCCTCCTCATTTCTTGCAAATATGATGGACTGTGTTTTTCCCATGTGCAGAACAGTGACTGTAGGCTGTTGTCTCAGTACTCTTCTCCACTGCTTGGAAGATTTTCTGTCTGAGTTTACACAGTGAGTTCCCTATTGTGCTGTTTGATGCATTATGTGTGATTTCAAATCATTTATATTTGAGTGAATATCTTAGTGACCTTAATGGTGTAGGAAACGTGAGCAGCAGCTGGTAGTTAACTAGTTGTAGATGAATAGATGAATAGCTTAGTAGTTTGAACACTCAATTGATTTTCTGTAAATCAATATATTGCTTAGCTGCTTTTTTAGTCTACCATACATGTTTGAGTAGTGCTCTATTCATTTCCCAACACGCTGTTTTAGTTTCAAAATATTGGTGACTCAAACTGTGAGTACTGTTACGTATATTCTCTGTATCATAAAACCATGCAGCAGTGACATAGCAAAGCTCTGTGTGCTTCTTGCGTTTTGCTGGGAAGCATTTACCTGGAGTATTGGTTTACAGTAGACTTCTTTCCAACAAGAAGATAGAAGTTGTCACCGAATCGATTGGGAAGCCGTTATCTGTATGATGTCACGAACTGAAGTATGGGCACCTGCCATCCCTGTGGTCATTCTCTGAGTGAAATGTTTTGGTGTGTACAACATAGATGAAAGCTCAGAGCTAGTTTACTGCAGACATCAAGCAGGTGCTGATAACTATCACCTGCACGCATGATTTGGAAGCTGTGGCTTTTTCCTCTCTCACAATGGCTTTGTGTTATTGTTTCCAGTGTTGGTGGTAAGGCTGTGTTTGAGGAATCAGGTGTAAAGATGAGTGTGTCTGTTCTGTGTGAATTACCTTAGGGCTGTCTGAAACAAAGTGAGCTTTGGTGTAATTATACAACTTTCAGTTCATGCCTTAGACCATTACTTCCCTGTGACTGAAACCCTTTCTCTCCAAAGTGAAAATAGGGCTGCTAAGATGGCTCATTATAGAGATTAAGTGTCTTTTTGAACACAAGTAAAGACTCCTCCACTGAAACACATTTCTCACACTTTGTGATTTACTCTTACTACGGTCAACCTAAAAAGTAATGACTCAGAATCTGTAAAATATAAAGGAAGGGATATTTTCAGTCTTTAACACATCCAAAGCAACTTTCTTTAGCAGTGCTACTTGACCGAGGCAACTTGTTATCTCCCAGAATTTCAGAGCCAAGGACTTTCTCTCCCAAGGCTGTTAGCTCTGTGCTTAGATTCTGTGGGTAAGAACTGCTAATAACAATAAAAGTTGTTCTAGACCTCCTCCCATTTCTCTTTCCCTTACTGCTGACCCATTTCCTTGCATGAGGAAGTGGTGATAAACACATAAAAGAATTGTTCTCTTCTGTTGAATATTTAATATGGGTTTCTTGTCAAAGGATTGATTTTTGCCACAGCTCTCTGACTTCTTGTCAGCATGAACACTCACACCGTGTTTTGGAAATGTAAATGTGAATGCTTACCCTTCTGTCTCTGCTGGGAGAGCTCTCTGCCTATGGTCTGTTGTGAACTCACCTTTCCTACAAGAATTTGACACATGCAAGCAAAGAAGGTTTCTGGTTAAAGCTGTTGTTCAATTCAGTCCTGTTGAGAACTTCTCACACCTATGTATGTAAGATCTGCGTGATTTCTTTAGTCAAAGAACGCTGTTGCAGTTTTATTTTCAAGAGGATAACGTGTGCTGAAGAGGTCTTCAGATGTCACACGCTTGTCCCCAAGACCGAATGATGAGGAGGGGAAGTGCTGGGAGGCAGGGCGCTGTGTGGGGCTGTGGGCAGAGAAGCTTTGGCCGAAGGTTGGGGGTGAACTTACCACCGAATGGTGAGGGCATGGCAGCCTGCAGCACTATGGCTTCTGAGCAGGGTGGCTTTTAAACTGGATTCCATGCTTGTAAATACCATAAATCATTTATTTTCAAAGGAATTGCACAAAATCACAGGATCCTGGGGGTTGGAAGGGATCTCTGGAGACCCCCAGCCCAGCCCTGTTAAAGCGTGTTCTTGGGAGCGGTCGCGCAGGAAAGCATCCAAGGCAGGTCTTGAATATCTTCAGAGAAAAGAAGTTCAGGAATGTAAAAACTTTCAAAAAATTATTTTCTCTTTTTTTTTTTTTTTTTTTTTTTTTTTGCGTTCCTGAGCGCTCCCCTTGTTGTTCTGTCTGTGTCATGGGATGTGGCACACACTGCCAGCACATCGCCCAGCCGTGTGCAGCCTCCTGGCACACTGCATCATCTCGCTTGGAAGAAAAGTTCTTTACTTGTTTGCCCTCTGTTAGTCCTCAGCTGTTAACCGTAGATTATTTTTTTCACTCATAGCTCTGTGGGACCTGGGGGGCAATACCCACTGGGATCTGTCTGCTGACTTAGATCAAATTTTAGTTCCGAATATATTTACTGTCACTTCTTCTATATGGGACTTGTAAATCTTTTCATGTAGAAACCGTGTGGAACTAAAGGTCTAAACTCTCCCTTTGATGTCAGTAAGAACTTCACTGCTTAGCTGGATTGAGCTATAATAATATACTCCCACTGGAAAAAAACGTGTTAATGGGTTGTTAGAAACTTTATAGGAATTTTTAAATTTCAGTGATCATATCGTTAAGATGAAAGTGTAATGCCTGTGCTATCCCTCTGCCGTAGGCTGGGGAAACAGGCAGAGATATGAGATGAAATCTAGATATGCCTAGTTGCGTGCAACAGGCTTTCTGAATCAGCTGGATATATGATTTAAATCCTAAATGAGCTCGGGATGCCATCTGGTTTGCGTACCTTTCCTGAGGAAATGGTTGTAAGGACACCTCAATCTAGGCTTACCGCAGTATTTCTTCTGAGCAAGGAATGTTTGGAGCTGCTCCTGAATGTAAGCATGTTGTTCTTTCTGTAATGGAAGCAGATGTGTAGATCTCTTCCTTATATACAACACCCGTGGGGGCAGAGGAAAAATAAAACATAAAAAATTGCCTTTTAGGAGATGGTAACTATTCTGGTTCATATAAATGCCTCAGTCCTCTCGTAATTTTGGAATTTTAAAGGTAATCACTGCGGAGTGTACAGGGAGAGTATTTGTTCTTTTCTGGTTAGCGTATGTGTTACAATCCCTTCACCTGGTCAGGTTGTTTGCCTTGACATTTTTATTTTCTGGCATCTTTGTGTATTTCAAGACACGCAGACTTTTATGCAGTGCCCTAATATTGTTTTGCATACATAAATTTCATTAATATTTTCATGTGTCAATCCAAATGATTTGGTGTGTATAATGAGATTAGCCCTTCTTGTCCTTTACTGCAGTTGCTGCATAGTATCAAGCATACAACTGATATAAATACGTTAGCTACAGGAGTCACTGCCGTGCTGTGAGATGGGTTAATTTAATTCCTAAAGTAATGTAGGCTCATTGAAAAAGTGTACCAACTGAATATTTTCCAAAATAGTGATTTCACACTAATATGGACTGATTAACACTTAAATGAGGGAATTAATTTTGTACATTAGAGCTCTGATGTTTACACCGCATCATATGCTGTGGTTTTAATGTTTTAACAGCTCTTGCCATTTTCTGTTGTACATTTTGGTCCATTCCAAAGCAGCTTAATGTGCTTTTTCTTATTAGGAGTTGGTATTTCAGCTTCAGCTTTTCATAGGGAAACAGCAACGGGAAAGAGAGTGAAAAAGAACAAAAACAACTTCCACTTGTACAGCATCTTTCCTTTGAGTATCCAAAGCCAAACATCATTAGCAAGAGAGGGCTGGTGGTTTTATTTCTGACCTACATTCAAGCTACCTTTTCCTGTGATCCTGCTCAAGATAATTAGCTACCAGAGAGCAGGTGGCTGGCCAGGACGAAGCCGACATAGATGTTACCAGAAGTTCTGCTGGGAACTTAGGGAGCTTCTCCAATTTCCCCTCTGTTGTGAGAAAACTGCGTACTTTCATGTAAATGTTCTTCTGGATGAGATGTGAAATTAAGATTCTAACATGTTTAATCATTATTACAGATTGTTTAAGGAGGGCTGGGGTCCGTCCCTATCCCTTTTCCGTCTCTGATATTCTTCCACAATTTAAGTGAATAAATATTCTCTCTTTAAGGCCCTAATTAATTTCTGCTTGTTTAGTTCTATTGTGACGAACTGAAAAGCCTCTGTTCTCAACTCAAAAATCTGCTGTGATTCCTGCCTCTGTGCTGCAGTGAAGTTTATGAAGGCAGCAGAGCATCTGGGCATCTTTCCCTTGGTAGCACGGTGCTTCCCAGCTCTGATTCTGCTCTTCTACCAAAGTAAATCACAGTCTGTGCTGCCAAACCAGTCACGTTCTTTCCCTCACGCCAGTTTCCAATCAATGTGTCTGACCCTGTGCTTTCCCAGTGGTGATGTTGATTTCTGTGCAGATGAACCAAAGCACAGCAGTGTAAGGTACTGCCTGGTGTGACCATGTTTGAAAGTGGGACCGACATCTTCACCTCCCACGTGCCGTGAGGTGATGGGAAGAAACACAACTCGTGCTGATCAAACCTTTCCTCTGAAGAGATCTAACTAATGATACTGTCATTATCAGTATAGTCCCTATTGATCCACTTTGTCAGACTTCCACCTTGCTTTGATTTTACCCAGTGAAACGAGGCACCAAGGATGTCTTCATGCAGAACTAAATAGACTCCTGTGCCCTACTGATGGCTTGCTGCAGATCTGCCTGTGCAGCCCGTGTTCTCCAGCCTTTAAATCAGCCACATTTTGTGTTCTGAATGATGTAAACTCATGTCAGCTACTAGCTTTTTGTATGCACAAGGGCGCAGAACCCTGGCGCCTCGTCTGCACTGCTGATGGTGGGGCTGTTTGGATGGCGGCAGCAGCAGCCCTTAAAGCTGACATTACTTATGCATCTATAAAAGAAACCAAGACAAAAATAATAGGCATGTAATTTTCCAGTCCTTTCCAGTCTGGTTATCATTTTTTTTCCTTCTACCAGCAGTAGAACAGTAGTCTTCAGCTGTGCTGAACAGGCTGTATCAAATATATTAGACTTGAATAATCTCTAATCACAGAACTGCTTTAGACAGCTGTTTAAGAATAGCACTGTTCATATAAACAGTGTCACTAAAGCTCATTATAAGTTTGTGTACTTCCTTCAGAGATGCTCAGCTTGTCTCACAGCTATCATGGTGCTGAATCTTATCTGCCTTGTTTTTAATTCTCCCCTCCTCCACCTTCTGTGCTAAGAATATAAACTCTGTAGGATGAGAATTGTTTTGTATGGCTTATGTGACCTTAGCACCAGGAGATTGTGGTCCTGTAGCTGGCAGGTGTTTGTTTTGATGCATTGTTGTTACAAAATACAAGTTCTGGTTCGGATCAGTTTGAGTAAAATTTAGCAGAAAAGCCCCATCTTTGCATGTGGGGAGAACTTTAGTGGTGGATTTATTACTAAACGACTGGTCTTCCTCTGTTTGATGGGATTGAATATAGCTATTTTTTTCAGTTTATCACTGCACCAAAATTATCTCTAAATACACTGAAGCTTCAACAGCAGTTATCTGTGTATTTTGGTGTGTTTTATGGCATAGGTAGAATACAAATGCAGAGAATTCAGCATAGGATGGAGGCTCTTCTGTGCCTCTGAAATATGTACATCCATTTCTACTGTTGCATAGGACGAGAAAAGAAAGCAGTGCAAAGTGAATTGAAAGAAAAGTGTAACAGTTATTCTCGGGTTAAAGAAAGGAGAAAAAATGTGTGTGAAATCATTTTGCTATCCCAAAAAAATGACAGGGAGGAACATCATGAGCAGGGTCTCATATTTCCCCAGTAACTAAATATTGCCTTGGCTTTATTGCTCAGTTGACTTACAGAGAATGGATTTGTGGTTAGAGGAAAGAGCCTTAAAATTGCAACTCGATTGCTTTGGGTTTTTTGGTTGTTGTTTTTTGTTTCTGTTTTTTGACCAAAGAATTTTTGACTTAAAATTACTTGAAGCTTAATTCCATTTTTTAGTCCTCTTTCTTTGGTCAAAATTTTACAATCACTTTTACAGCAAAAAATAGATATTAAATTATGCACTGATATTAATTTTGCTCCTCTTTTGCCCCATATTTTTAGAGCCTTACTTAAAGGCTAATTCACGGTAAGCACATACATAAAAATGAAACTAAGACATCCTGGTGTTGCCTCAGGTGCAGAGACTTGGAACATGATGAGCTTAATATAGACTGCTTTGCCAAAAAACTTTAGGTCTTATATCCAGACCTCCCCTTTCACCCTCCTTTCTTTCAAGTGGCCTTGTAAGATAAATTGATTGACCAGAACGGAGTTTTTCTGAGTGATTTGAGGTCCCAAGTATTTTCAGACTCTCTTCTCATTTCCTTGAAGAAGTCTGAGCTTTAAAGTGAGCCCTTGCACCTCCAAGCAGAGGGAGAACAAACCCTTCTGATTTGCGAGCTGGGGACAGATGGTCAGAATAAATCAGTGGTGGCTGTTGAAGAGCCTGGCGTGTCCCTGCTACTACAGAAATCTTGTTCTGGTCCATCAAATGGAAGAAAGAAGAAAAAAAAGAACCACTATGCAAATTTTTGTATGCAAACTAAAGACTTGAAGACTTGAAATGTCATAAAGACTGAAGATAGCAGAGACGTTGTACTTACCCCCTCTTTCATATGCTTGTGATGCATGAGCAGTAGAGGTTCTTTTGGAGGACTTCATGCTGTTTGTGAATTCCTATTGTGACAAGATTTGGATGCTTTGAAAGAAAGTTTAAAAATGCAGTTTTTTACAGGAGGTAAATCCAGTCATCACCACGTATTTCATCTCAGTGGTCAAACAAAGTAAAGCATGATTTTTTGCAAGCTGCACCATGTCACTCTAGTTTAGAATAATGGAAATTGAAAGCAACCATGAACATTTCCGTGGGCTATGAATATATTGCCTCTTTAATATGTGAATACAAATACACATCTTCATTTTGGGTTCTTGTTCTTGTGCCAGCAAGACACTTGATATCACAATAGAAGGAGTATTTTATTTTAGAGCATGGTTAGAATTGTATTTTTTTTCCTGTCACAAACAGTACAATCCTAACTTAAACTGACAGTGCTAAATACTGTGGCAAATCTGAAAACAATTCCTTTCTTGCCTGATAAATTAAACTGACCTAAAACGAGGATCCCATTCCAAAAATATGTCCAAACTATTAATGTAAGTTTGTCCAGAATTCAAAATGCAAAGCAGCAGGCCAGACACGGTTTTCTTCACATTTGACTGCAGCGACCCATTTTTTTTCAAGTTTCACTTGCATCTTGAAGGAATTGGGATAATACCTGTCTCCTTAAAAACGTGTTTGAGTTTTGGAAAAGGTTGGCTGTGCGTTACCCAGGTCTTGGTGGTCACATGCTGTTGTGAAACTCCTTGCAGGTGGATCTGTTGGCGGCTGCTGGAGAGGATCTGAAGCCAGGAAGCATGTGTAGGCTGCATGGATGGATCAATGTTAGGGATTTCTGACACTCACACAACATGACACATCTTGGATTATAAAGGCTTAGCCAAACTCTCTCGTGTATTAACATCCTAAGGTTTGGACTTCTAAAGAATTTGCAATGTAGAGGGCTGCTGAAGTCCTGGTTGGGTGGAAGCCCTCCATGAATTTCCATTGCTTTGCTTTCCATTTGTCGGCCCAGGCAGAGGGTTCCTTGCAGGTGTGTCTGGTGCCTGCAGGTGAGCCAGCCCAGTGCATGCAGAGGATGCTCAGTTGAATCCCTCTGGTGTAACACAAAAGGCAAGGGTGACCGGGAGAGTGGCAGGGCAGCATGCTGCAACTCCCTGCTGCTCAGGAAGAGCCAGGAAAGTGTGTGAGGAGCAAAAGGGCATCCGTGAGCTGCAAGAACCCCAGGTGCTGTTGGACAAGAGCAATGAGCAGAGAGTCCCTGGTTGCAGACTGAGGCAAGCTGTTCCTGCAGGGAGGGCATCAAATGGGAAAACAACGCTGCTTAAAGTACGCTTTTGTCATCCAGAAACACTTAAGCAGCATGAATAAAATTGAATTGTGTGCCAAGGGCATGAATAACTCCACACATTGAAAAGCAAGTGCATAAGCTTGGGTGATTACCAGTGTCAAGACAGCAGGATCCCCTAACTATTTACAATGGAGCTACAGAACAAGAAGGAAAAAGTGTCTATTGCCTGAAAGTGGGTCAGGTGCACAGTTTAAAAAAAAAAAAAAAAGAAAAAAAAAAGAAGAGGAATCGGAACAGGCTCCATCTTAGCAGCTCCAAATCTGGGGACAGAATCCATGTAAGGACAAATGCCATTTTCCTTACACTCAGCAAAACCTGGCAGACCTCCCAGGCTGCTTTAAAGGACACCTGTCTTGTCCAGCAGCTTTGTTAAGTACTGTGCCTTAAATGCTGCGGCCTGTGCTCAGATTTCTAAAGCTTGATTTCTGACAGCAGAGAAGTGCTTTCTCCTGTTAAGCAGGGCAGGTCTCTGACCCAGGAAAATCCTTAATCCTGGTACTGATGATTCCTTTCAACTCCCTGAGTCAGGCTTAAAATAGTATTTCTGTGAAGAAGAGTTTGATGGATGAAAACAAGGCTGCTCCTCACTTCAGTGCCTGGTGAGCTTTTACTTTGTTTTGTTTAAAACACAGAAACAGGTTCCTAGCCTAGAGCTATCTGTCTCTGTGACATGGGGCACTGTAAAGGCCTAACCCAGTGCTATGAGAAGTAAAAGGGAGCGTGTATTTTGTGATTCAGGTGATGTGTTATTTGTATGCAGGCTTGGAGCATCCAGGAGAATTGGGGCTATTTTCCAGTCCAGCCAGGGAACTGGATAAGGCAAATAAAGCACAAAAATAGCCTTGTAGGAAATAGAGCTGGAGAACTGTGCACCCATCTGCCACACCACCCATCTGAATGGCCCAGATAAGCAGAGCATAGAATGTTGGCTTCCTTCCTTCTGTCTTTGTCTTTCCCTCTCTGGGAAGAGTTGATTGTGCTTCTCCTGAACACTGAAAAGATGTTTAGGGACTATGGGAGACTCGGGTTGAGGTCTCACCAACAGCATTTAGCTTACCAGCTCCTTGTTACAAGGATGCTTATGTCTGCAGTGGCTCTTCTCACCCCGAGCTATAGATCTTCATCTTACTACATGTTGATTGTACAGAGACATCAAGTGACAATTCAGTATTTCCCGTGTTGCCACATTTCCATCTTGTAATTGAAGAAAACTTATGATCCTATTTGCAAGTTGTTGTTTATTTGTGGTTTTTGTCTAGAAGTAATGGCCTTTTGATGGATGTGTTATGTACATGCTGACTGATTAAATGTGACGGTAATGAAAATATATTCAATAATACAGGCTTGGGATGCCAGCCAACGTACTCATGAATACAGCACTGAATGACAGAGGACATGTGGGCAGGGACACAGGAGACATGGGTTGCACCATGTCCCACAGAGGGGGCTGTTGTTGGACAGAGTCAGATTCAAAGTGTTGGTCCCACTGATGGGTTTCAGCACAGGCAGACCTACCCACAGGTGGGCTTGCTTTGTGCTGCACCTGTGAGGAGAATTCCCCTCAGTGTGCTCCTTTGAAGGAGTCTGATTTCGGCCTGGGTGTTTGTTTTGAGCCCTAGCAAATGATGGTACAGAACCCAAGGTATGAAGTGCTGCTGAGGTTCCCCCGCTCAGCTCCAGCCTCTGCAGCCGATCCCGCAGCTCCCAATCTGCCCCCAGCCTCCTGATTTCTGCTTGTGCCTTTTCTTACAGGAAAAAGCCACCTGTGCATTGAAATCCTCTGCCTTCCTGGATCAGAGCCACTGTGGGATTATTGCTGAAGCAAGGTTTACTAACCTTGAATTGATACAAAGCATATGAATCCAACAAGACTTGTTTTGCCATTGAGGCTGAAAGGGAAGCATTAATGCTTTCACTGTCAGAGTTTAGGTGACTTCAATCTATTTCTCTTGCATACAAATATACTGAAACACAAACACAAGAAAATTCTGTTGTCCAATTGTAGTCAAGGGTGACAATCAGGAAGTTTTTCAATGGCTTGCTGTGTTTTACCACCCACATCCTTTTTTTCCCATAACCAGCAGTCTGCAGAAGGCTTTAAAACCTTTGAAGTTGTCTAAATCTTCCCGTGGCACTGTTTTATGTTTTAGTTTTATAGGTCCCAGTTCAGCAAAATTGTTGAACACACACAGCATCAAGAATCAAAGTTGTGTGCAAGGGATCTACAGACAGGAATAGCATCACCCTGTCCCATTGGAAAGCAGTCACCAGCAGAGGGAAAGAAATTACAGCTTCGGTATTTCAGTGTTATGGGTTGGAAAAGGCAGAGCTCCTGAATTTTAGAACAATCTTACAAGTGGCAGGAGAAAAAATCTTTGATCTTCGAATTACAATAGCAATTGTAAACCCTTTCTATCCTCTTTAAATGAGAGACAGCACATTCTCTGGCAGGGCCTGGATTTCATTTTGACAGTCAGCTTTGAGGCAGGTGTGTGTGTGCTTTGGGATGCATTCCTCTGGCCAGCTCCCTTGGTACCCTCCCACCATCCAAACCCGGCTGGCTTTCCCAGCACTTTCCCAGCTCCCCACGAATCTGTGCAACCTAATTACCTCCGCCCAGCGCCACGGAGAAGAACAAAGCTCAGTCAAGGCTCAAACGTAGCGGAAAGAGGAGAAAAGTCATAAAGAGAGAGTTAATGGCCCAGCAATCCCTATTGGGAGCACTTCTGAAATGGGCTTTCTTATTTCTGCCTTATCAATCTTGCCTTGCTTAGGGATCTTTGAAAGTTTCCTTGCTGTTGCTGTTGCTGGGAGGTGATCAAGGTGCAGAATGCCCCCAAAGCATGGCTGCCTGGCAGGTGGCTTGTTAAGCAGTGGGGACCTCAGGATTCATCCTAGTGCCACCCCATCATGCTTGTCTCTGCTCGTTCAGCACCGTTGTTCCATCTCAGTGTCTTTGGAAGCAGTCGTTCACCTGAAATTAATAGTTGCTTGAGTGCTGACAACTTGTTCTGTGTGCAACAAGCTGGTCAAAAAGCTGTTATAGAACAAAGGGTCACTGATAGGTGTTTCGTGGTTATATTGCAAACACCCAGAGTTTTTATTGATGTTCTTTCAGGAGGTTGAGTACTGTGCTTGGTTTGTAATTGAAGAATCTTCTTGACCAGCTGGGAAGATGGCATTGCATAAATGTACTCCACCACGTCACGCTTATGCTGGCTGACCAGGATTTGTATATGCTGAAGTATTTAGGATGTAGTTCTTCAATACACTGATGCACATCTGTTAATGGCACACACATTTTAAATCAATTGAAAATTAAAACTGAAAACTAGTGTAATTCTTCATGGATTACACAAATGTGTAATCCAAGCTGAAAACTTGGGGAGAAATTCTTTGTGTTTGTAGGGCGAATTTTTGGAAATAGTGACATATCTTTAATATACTCCCTTACTTGTGGTTATTTTGAATATTGCAGTTAGGTAAAGAGAATAGTGTGGAACTGTTAGTGCAGCTGCTTACTTGGCAGAAGTATACTGGAGCAATCAGACTGTAAATATGTGTTTTGTGCAGAGCTCTACAGCCTGGAGAGGAATATGATTCTCTCTAGACCTCCTGTTTTATACATTTGTATTATAGCATCCTGGCTTAGACATACCAGTACATTTCCATGCTTTTAGAAGAACTCAGTGAGAGCCATATTACCATATTTTATTTTGACTTCTACTCTAAAGCCTTATTTCTTGCAAACATGAATACATACAAATGTTTGGCTGCTTCTGGGCTTGCAATTGGTCTGTGCTTTGAAAATGCCCTTCCCTGGTTTCTCTTTCCAGCAAAGAGCATGAGATCTTACATAAAGTCATCAGAGGGTTGTGGAGTCTTGGGGCTGTGCTGATCCTTGCTGTGCTTGTTGGGGGATGACTGACGTGAGTGCAGAGTAAAACACTGCTGTTCTGTGCTGGTAACGTTCTGCTGTACAACTCTACAGAACGTAGAGAAAGGGGAATAATTCTTTCCTACTACATTGCTGCTGACATTTGACTGGTCTGAGACCTAAGGAAAGGAAGAGGAAAGGTTCTTTTTAATGATTCTTTTGCTAGGAAAACATAACACGGAGCTTTGGGACTGTTTGATACACATATTGTTTGCAATTTCCTGGTGTTACGTGGTAGCTCCTGTGTAGGAGGCAATGCAACACTCCTGCAGCACACTGAGCATCGTGACTGTTTGACACAGCCGTCTCGCCTGAATGCTGACCTCATGAAGCCGTCTTCCTCCATCATGAGAAGCTCTGGCTGCTAATTCTGAGCAAGAGCCCGGAGGGAAAAACTGGGGAGTCCCATGCCTTAGTGCAGCTCCGAGCCCTCAGCCTGGTCACTGGTGGTTTCTCAGCATAGCAGCCAGCAACTCCCTGTAGTTTCTTTTTATTTGCTGCTCCTGCAATGTCTTGATGTTACCAAATGATTCACGCTTATGCTGTAGAGAAATTTGTGACATACATATAAATAAGGAATAATATTTGGAGCTTTGGTGTGTAGAGGGACACGGGAAAGTAACAGTAGATTGCCTATTGCCTGTGTGACTGCAGTAAGTCTTGCTTTAAAAGATGGAGAGGATGGATTTAGTAATATGAACCACTGAAATACAATGTTTAGGGTGGCAACTCATCATGAAAATTATAAAATATATTTAGTCTTTACAAGGGAACTGCATTTAGTGTATTATTATTCTTAGACCATCTGTAAGCGACGCTCACCCTGCCTTATGTTTTCTGACATTTCCATTATTTGATTCTGGTTGCGGACATAAATATTATTGCAGAATAACAAATCAAAACCCAAAGAAACCAACTCTGTTTACCTAGTATTTATGCATATGTATGAGGGGAATAACAGTGCATTATTTTGCTGTAATCAAGTTGTCACTTTCTGGCTGTCCACACAACAAGTTGTTTGGCTGGCAACCACATTTCAGCAGCAGCAGCAGCAGCAGAAGGTCAGATGAACACGAAAAGGGAAATTCTAAAATACTGGAGAGCACTGCAAGGATGAGACCAACCCATGGGATCAAGAAAAAGTTGTTTCTTGCTGAGTTTTTAAGCAAATGATCAGCTCCAGAATGAACTTACCCTAGGCATCTAATGCCTGGATGTCTCCTCTGTAGCAGAAAACCACAGATTCAACTCCTTCAAATGAGTTGCAGTCGTGAAAGTGAGCAGAAGTTGGGCCATCACAGAAATGGAATGTGGCGTGTGTATGTCAGCTTATTCTTTGTGAGAGTGACTAAGACAGAATGCAAGTTGTCCTGAAAGGATGAAGTGTTAATAACTGGTTTACAGAGGGTACCTAAATAATATCAACGTGTCCATCAAGTAACGATGAAATCATTTTGTTTTAAATGAAAGGAAAATTTATTCTGACCATACCCTATCAATCTCCTATGTTCTGTGAGCCTGTTTTTGGTGGAAGATATCAGAAATAATTCCATGGCACATAGTGAGTTGTTAAGTGATGTTAATTGCATAGGCTTGTTTGTTCACTTCAGATGCAGAATGACTTCTAAGCACATGACTATGCTGACGGCTATTCCCGTGAATGGCTTAAAGCTAAGCGTGTGCGTTTGTTGACTGATGGACTGGTTGAGAGGTAAGGATGCTATGGTCAGTTCCTCACAGCCATATTTATCATTAGGAAATGATTAACTGAGCTATTGTTTTTAATTCGTTCAAAAATTACTTTTCTTTTAATAGTAGAGAAAATTGCACAATGCTGTATTTTGTAAAGGTCTGTAAAATGTCTACGTGTGATCCAGACTTTGTTCACACCAAAGACAGTCTTATTAATGTCTCAGTGCCGTAGATTGGCACAACACATCATTAAAGCTCAGACATAGTCATTACCCCGTGCTACGGATTATTAATATTTTCAGTTCTATGAGGACACGGGAGATGTGCTGCTGCTGAACGCATTTCTAAGCCCCGTGATGGATTATAAAAAGGGATGCCTAGATACAAAGACTAATAATACAGCGCCTGCCTTTTTTAAAGCAGACTTCTTTCAACATTCGGGGAGATTTTTCTATTGTTCCTGAGAACGTGTGCTAATTAAACCGATGGGAGGATTGAGAGCTAATTGGTGGCAGCATAGGTCTCCAAAAGTACTGCGCTAAAGGGAGGAATAATACCAGATTTGCTTTTGAAGAGTGAAGTTCTAAATCAGGACACATGCAGATTCAGTAGAGCAGAGACTGAACTGGAGCCTAATCCCCAGAAATGGAGCACTGAGGCTCTCAGTCTGTTCTGAGTTCATCTTGTGTTTTTTAGCAGATGTACGACAGAACAAGGAGGACAAAACACGTTCCATAATCCCTTCTTCCTGGACACTGGGCTGTGAGAACGCACGTGTGCCAGCAGCTCTGGGTGCACTGAGAGTTGGGCTGCTGCATGTCAGCCATGCTGCCGGCTGCAAAACACCTCTCAGCTGAGAAAGGCAGGAGCTGAGCATTGCACTGCTACTCACACAGCTTATGAAGCATAGGTGTGGGTTTGTAATACTGTGCATTATAGAAAAGTAGATATGGTCTGTGGACTTCTGTTATTTTCCATCAGCTGGTAATGTGCACCACCCATGCTGGTACAATGCTTTTTCATTGTGAGTTATTTTTGGTTTAGTATGATCTATTTTTTATCTGGACAGTGCTGACTTGCTACAGGTTCACATATGAAGAGAAACCTCCAAAACAACTTTCCAAACGCCTCTTTTGACAAAAAAGTGCATCAAATAGATTTTGGCTAGAATATATTTGGGGGAAAAGGAGAAATGGCTCCATGGAGCTGACAGTATCTACCTCCAGAGTTTGTATGGTGAAAAATAGGTAAGTGACAAGGCCGGAAAGCCAGCAGCAGAGCAGTGTGGACAAACCAAACAGTGCACCTCGAGGTGCTTCATCTGCAACACGCATAGAACACTGTTCAGTCTCATTCTGTGTGAGACCCACCAGCATCCTCCAAGGAGCTGCTCAGGTCTGGCATTTTCTCATCTCTGAACTTAAGAAGCACTTTCCAAAAGCTGCATCATGTGAACTCAGATTCCTGATAAGCTTCTTGCAGTTTTACTTTTTTTCTGCAAAATAGAAAGTTCTTCCCTAATGGACCATATAGATGGTTTTTCAGAGAAACCCAGAGTAGTTAGGCATCTGGCACCCATAGACTTTCCACCTTAGTTATTATATTGGTTAATCCAGATCATTTACATCAGCGTTGCAGAAGCAATAAGCTCCCCAGTTCAGCGAGTTACGCTGCTGTCAGTGTTTATTGACTGGCTGACAACTTCAGAACTGTTATCTATCATGATTGCAACAGCTCAGCAGGTAGTAAACATTCTCCTTAGTATAGCATATTGAACAAAATTTGTATGCAAGTCTATTAGCAAAGCTTGTAAACACTTGGCTAAACTATGTGGCTCAATTAGCAAAGAATAATGGAGCAATAAGTAAAGTGTGTGCAATTTTATCAACTCCTTGCAGTCGGCAAATACTACACCATTATCAGGAAAGCATAACGAGTGATTATCAGTGTAGCTTGCTGAGTATTTGCATATTACCTTTGACTAAATCACAAAGGTATGTCAGAAAATCAGAAGAAAAAAAGATTAACATCATCAGCATGAAAGAGGGTGCAGTCAGGTGCATATATTCATGAGTTTGTGAATGTGTAGTACTTGGTTAATTAAGAATATAAAATGTAACATCTGAAGTATGTTATTTAATGAAATAACAAGGTTAATCAGTAACATACAGTAAGCAACTCCTTCGTGAGAAGTATATATACAGCACTTTTTTTTTTATTCTGTAAACATGAGTGCTGTTAAAATGCTGCTCTGTAACCAACTTAAGGAGTGCATGATGGCCAGGACCTCACAGGACCCAAGCTCCATTTGCCCTAAGGTTCAGATGAAGATATGAAGACTAGGGTTTTAGTTCATTTGTATCAAAGCAATGTCAGTTGTCCTTAGTGTATCAGTTTCTTCAAGCATCATTAGTTGCTTCTAGGCCAGATTCATTAAACAGCCGCGTTTGTTTTGTTTTGTTTTCATCCATTTGAAGTCCAGAGGCAAAAATTTGCATTGTACAAAGCTCGGTTCCTGTTATGTGCTTCTGCAGATAGTTCTGTTAGGAGCTGTGCTGCAGCAGTGTGCTGTGTGTTACAGGTCGGCTGCTTCCAGCAGGCTCTGTCTGCCGCCAGGTCCACCAGAGGTCTGTTGGAACAAGGCTGAGGTGGGCACAGCCAGCACAAGGTGAAGCATGCAGGACATGTGGTGAGCTGCTGAGTGCTGTTCCGAGGTCACTTGGAGGAGGGAAGACAGAACTCTGTCTCCTTTTCCTGCCTCTTGCAGTAAATCGGCTCCTGACTTTTCTCTTGATTTAAGAGGTTGATCGCAGTCCCAATTTGTGTAGGTAGGTGATGGATCTCTCTCAAAACACAGATAAATAATGGGAGTGAAGTGACAGATACATTTCTGCACCCCACAAGTGATGGTCAAGAGAAGATTGTTCTTGCTACTCCAAGAGGAATGTGCTGGGCTCCCTCTGCAGATTTGCATGTGGCTCCGGTGCCTCGGGGAGATGGGGAGGAGGAGCAGCAGCAGACACTGGGTTCATTTTTTGACATCTGAAAATAAAAACCAGGACATGGAGAAATGTAAAAGTTACTACTGTGTAAAAGCTCTTAGGAATATTTGAGACCTTTCAAAATGTACAGTTAGCAAAAAATATTGTGTTAGAATCAAGTGTTTTTAACCTAAGGCATTTAAAGACTGGCTTGTTACGGGTTTGTTAGCCACAAGGCAGCTGGTGATGGAAGACTTTTTCTTCCCTTCGTTTTTTCCTCAATTCCTGCCCTCGTGCTGGGGAGTGTCAGTAAAATGTGTGGTGTCAGATACTATTGGATGTGTTGGATGTGTCTCCTGTCTCACTCCTGTCACACTCTTCTCTCCCAGCCCAGTTTCCTTTACTACCATCTTTAGGTGCATACATCTTCTGCAGTACCCATGGGAGAGCATGTCAGTAGCTTTTCTTATAGCTAGATGGCTGGAGCAGTAGAAGGGAAGAAGTAGCACGAATTTTTATCCAGCGCTCTTCTTTTCTGTGCTGTGCTTGGCAGGCAGGGCTGGGCCCCGGCGGGGGCAGGCAGCGCAGAGCTGTGCAGCAGGAGGTGCTGCTGCCTTGGGCATCTCATAGCTGCAGTGTGCTGGGGGACCTGTTATGTTCTGCAGGGCAAGCTTTGGTGGTGCATCGTCCCTTCTCTCGTCCCAGTTGCTGATGAACTTACCTGTGTTCTCTAAGAATGATTGTATACAACATTAAATGCTCTTCGTTGGTGCTGTGAGAACTTCTATAGCATACACACTGTCAGCTCTGGAGTTTTCTGCCTGATGGCAAGAAATTATGAGGAATAGGGCAAGATTAAAAAGAATATTTAAAATGCCTGTATCTTGTGCTCTTTGAAGAGATGTCTCCATGTCTTTGAAATTTACAAGGGTCTTAATGCAAAATCAGATTCTGTAATGTAACTTTAAATCTAGAGAAGCTGTTAGAGTTAAAGGCTTTCATGTAAAATAGCATTCTCTTCATTTTGATTTTTTTTTTCTCTAAATATGTTTAAACAAAAAAAAAAAACAAGGAACATCTATGCACAGTTAATGCACAGATTTGATCAATAGCCTCCCCTAGGGTGCACGAGGCCTCTAAAATTGATCTGTCAGCTCCACAGGGTGATTATGGGTAGGGAGGTCAATACAGGATCTTGCCAACTAATCTTCAACTGTAGAGGGTTAAGTTAAAGAGCTCACACTTTCAGGCTCAATACATATTAATTCACACAGACACATTTTGATCACAATTGTTTTTCTGAAGTATGATTCCTGTGTGCGTAGGAGAAACAATGTCACATAAAGACAAGTACAGTAGCACTGAAACCATTAAAGAGGGGGTGTTATGTTGTCTTTGGGAATGGCTTTTTTAGCCCAAGCTCTGGCTTGCAGGTTGGAGGTAGACAGGGGGTGAAGAAGAGACAAAAACCATAACGAATCTCCAGGCATAATGTATCTAATTTACCTCCGGGGTATCTCAAGTGAAGGTGAGAGAATTACACCAGGAATGATCTTGACCCAGAGTGTTTTTTTCATTAAGGTCTGATGTTCTTTGTTGTTTATGAGCGAACTAAGTGTTGCCTCAAAGAAAAGGGCAATATCAATTGCCAAGAGCTGTCCAGGTAAAGAGAAGTTCACTATTTTCATACGTCACTGAAAGTGATGTAGTTGTATAAATTTAGGAGACTTCATGAAGATAAAAAGCAATTTCCTCAATATATTTAAGGAAGTTGGGTTAATATGTCTTTCATACAGTAGAGAAACAAACCATTGGTAATATCTACAGATGCTTTCTGTTTTTGTCTGGCATCCAGAATGCATTGTCTGAGGTACACAGCAGAGAACCATAAAATCAGATCTGAAAAACTTACAGTGTGGGAATTATAGTATTTCTGTTGCTTTGTTTTATCTATCATAAAGCCAAGGGCACACAGTGGGCTGAACTCTCCCTGCTTTTTCTCTATTCGCTTTGCTTTGTTGTTGTTACAGGCAGGCAGTGGTGGCTGCAGGTTGGCACAGGGATGGATACAGGGGCTGGCATTCAGAAACATAGCTGGGTTCAGTTCTTCTTGAAAGAGGATTGTTAATTGGAATTAAAATGCGAAGTTAATGTTTGCTTTCCTCATTAATGTTGCCACAAAGAGCTTCATTAGGGTCTCAGAGAGTCAATTTAGTATTTATGGCTGATTATAGCAATGTAAAAATTACAGCGGTGTGTTTATGTAAGCATCTCTGTTCTCTCTGGAAATAGAAATGTATTTCTTGAACTCCTGACCTGATAAAAGCATTCTGCTGTCAAAGAAAAAGTGAAAATGGCGGCACATGAGCTAATTTGCCTTTTTTAATGTTTTTTTAATTGACAAACTCTTCGAGGCTGGTTTAGCTAAATCTTCCTTAGAGATCTCCCACATCCATAGGCATAAGCAGGCTCCTAGACGGAGGTCAAAGACCTTTATACATTTTGCATCTCACTTCAGTCCTCAAGCCTGCAGTAAGGTAAGACCCAGTGGTAGCTGGGACTCATGTGCTCGTGCTGCCCTGGCTGTTTTCTCCTCATGTATTTGTGGGAGTTGTGATGTTCTGCTCATCTGGAGGTGAAAGGTTTGCTGCTCCCAGATACTCTGCTGCTGGTCAGTTGCCATCTGAGGTGGGCTGAAGAGATGCTTATGACTGAAAGGAGCCAGGTACGTTAGGATTGTGGTGGTAGCACTCAGCAAGGCTGAGGCAAGGCTGGCATGCAGGCTGGCAAAGCAGTGGGGCTGCCCTCCGCCTGCTCAGCCTCACAGCCTGGCCCTGCAGCAGCCAGACAGCCCCTCCAGCTCCAGCCTCAGTTTAGTGGCTGAACTTCTTAAGGGAGCCTGCTCATTTTTAGCATGGCATTTCATGTGGAAATATAGTGGGGAAATGGAGAGAGCACAACATTAGGCTTCATGCACTCCCCTCCACTTACAGAGAAGCCATTTTCAGCGGTCCCATCAATAAGGCAATTAGGAACATGGCTCCATGTACTCTAATGCAGGGGTGAATTTAACTCCTAGCTGTTCATCAGCTGAACTGTCAGGTAACAAATTTTACGCATTTATCCGGCACGCTGTATTCCCATTTTGTTGAACTATATGGTATATTAACATGTGTACTTTTCAGTTATTCAAGCTTTTGCTCAACAAAATCGCCTGACTATACCCAGGCAGAGCAGTGATCTGTCACGCTGCATTAGGTGTCTGTATTTTTTATGACAAAGAGAACAAGATTCCTTATGGACACAATAAACTGCAAGAGAGACCTCTAGAGCACCATGCATCTTCAGGCTAGCGGGCTTTTTTCATCAGGAAGCCATTAAGTGTGGCATTAACTACAGCATATGAATGGGGACCACAGATTATAGCCATAGGAGGTACTGAGAATGTGCCCCCTCTTACACTGTGTGTGGAAATGCACTCATGTTGTGACGATTTATGTTTTCATTACAGAACAATTCCCATAATGACAGGCATTGAATATGGATGCTTAGTGTTGAGTCCAGGCGAAAAAAAACAGAACTACACTTTGAGTAATAAGTTTTGATTGAACGAATGGCTATTTTATAAACTTTCATTACTATGATTTGGTCTGAGGGAAACAGCAGCTTGTCAGAATTTTTCCAATGGAAAATTTAATCAACAGAAAATGATGCATTAGAAGAATGAAAAGGCTATCAGCATCATTCTGCTGGAACCCCACAGCTCTGCCTGCCTTGCTCATGCTCTGACAGCTTGGGTTTTCAGGTGGCACACTCTAGCTCCGTGGGCTGTTGGTAGGATGGCAGTGGTAGTTGTTCTGGGGGCTGATATGGAGGCTGCAAAAAGTCTTGAGAGCTTTTTGACTACCTCCTTGCAGAGTGATTCCTCTTATTTTTCCCCATGTTTCTCCTGGTTGGGAACTCCAGTTTGAGATGAATCTCATTTACCCAGTGTGAAAGCTTTTTAAGGAATCCTTCCATATCCAACCCCAATCCTAAGTATTCATGGCAATTTGCTGGTGGCTTATCTTTCATTTAAGTTGCTAAATGGCTTTTTTCCCCTTTTGATATACTGGCATTTTTTTCCAAATTATCCATCAGTTTCAATGCTTTTGTGCTTTAAACATGAACAGCAACGATTTCAGCCAGCAAGCAGTATTAAATTATTTCTTCTGCATTCCTAATCAGGAAACTATTAGTCTGCAAACTCAGAAGAAATGTAGAAGTGATATATATAAACTAGGCTTGAAAGTTGAGGATTGAAATGCTTTTGATCTTAGAACTATGGGTCTAAATACATAATTATATTGGGTCTTGCAGATAAATTTACCATTTAAGAAACTTTGGACCAATATATGTGCAGAATCTACAGCACAAGTGGTTATCATAGCACACTCCAAACAACAGCTATAGAACTAAATGTATTATGGGATTCTCATGCTTTTTGTCTCGTTTCAGTGTGCTTTTTTGAATTACCTTTAATCTAATAGCTTCTGCCATTACTTAAGCTGGTAGTTGTCTTCTCACTTTATATTCATCGTGTACACAGTTCCTGCTGCAATAAAGCAAGAGTCAAATACATTGTAAATGAAAATCCACAGTTTAGGTGGCATGTTTTTCCATCTTAATATGTTACCTATAATGTGCTGTTGTGACTGCAAGTATAAATTCGAGACTAGGATAAGTATACTGTGACATAAAGTGCCTTCAATTCTTCTTGGCCATCTAGAATAGTCTGTAAGACAAAATCGTTTTTGTCTCTGGCAAGAAACCCTATTCAAGGAGACATGCAATCTGGTCACCGACTTCAAGAAAACCCAGACTTCAGGTCTCATTCTGTGCACAAAGGGCAGCTTCTCTGCTGGTGTAAATTGAAGCCGCTCTGCTGAAGTAAAATATTTAAGACGCTCATTATGTAATTGCTCACCTGTTGGGTACATGAGCCTCTCAATCACTGCCTTTCTTTATCTGCTTCTCTGATTGAACAGCGGGTGTGATCCTGCGCACTCACAGTGGGAGCTGAGCTCTTCATGCACCTCTTGCATATGTATCAGTGAGTGATGCTGCATCTTGGCTTTCAGCTGTGGAATTTGTGAACTTGCATCGTTAAAAGAGAGCTGTGCTGTTGTCATACTGTTTGTTATGTTATAAATGTTACCTTCATTTTCTCCAATTTGTGATAAAAATTGCATATACAGCCTAAGTAAAATAATGCTTGCCATTAAGGCTTAAAGGTCCAGGTGGGACGAACATAAAAACATGTAGTTTGCCCCTTACCAGTTTTATCTGCTGATAGATTTGAGAAAGAGTTTCAAATTGATTTCTTCAAAAAAATTTTTGCAAGATTGGTAAGATTTGGCTTATCTTCTGAGGTTCCACTCTGACACAGCCTGAGCAGTGATGTGTTCTTGTGGCATATGTGCAGATTTGGTTCAAATCCCTCCAATCAGGAATGTCTTCATGTGCGGCCTGTAAACTTGTCTTCACGGACTATTTCTCATATCATCTCAATAGAAATCCTGCTTTTCTTCTGCTTTTCATTTTGGAACCAAACCAAATTTCCACATTCACGCTGTTGACTAAAGGTCTCTCTTATTTTCTAACCACACTTCATGGCCTCAGCACAAGCAATGCTTTCCTGGCCAGTATGTTTATTTTCAGGAGCAGCTCTGCCATATGAAACTAGCTGAAACAAAGCTGCTCTTCAGCACTTACCAAAATATTTCTGTCAGTTTTAGGATTTAGGGAAGAGATCAGGAAGTGTGTATGACTGATAATAGACAGAATTTGTTCGTAAATGAGACTGCAAAGTTCCAAATCTGACGCAGTCTAAATTTTCACGTTCATGAACTAAAAGCAAATGAAAACAGCGTGATGATGCCATGAAGCACAAGAGAAGAACATCTCTGTCTGCTACTGATCTGCCTAAGCAAGTGGAGAGAGCAGCTAAAACAGATGAATCTCCTCTGCATGAGCTCATTTCCAAATCCTCACCCTACTTGGAAACACTATCTAATGTTAAGTACTTAAGAAATAAAATCCCTAAATACTACTTGCTCAAAACACATTTGGTTCCAGGTGTCCCTGCTGCATTCTGCTAGTGATGCTGTAATTCAGTCACATTTTCTACGTGCACTCTGGCTGTGGCCAGGTGCTGGCATAGGTGGCACTGGGAGACGTCAGAGTGTGCTCCTGGAATTAGTTTTAGGGAAGCAAAGATAGCTTTTCTGTGATGAAGCTTTATGAGTGGTAGGTGCATATCATGTTAAACACATTCAGTTACAGAAGCATTTGTCCATTTCAGCTCGGCTTTCCTCTTGCATTGGGGAAGGTTGACAACCCTCCAAATTATCGTAATACACATCAAAAGTATTTCCATGGGAGAGAAACCCTCCATGCAGCTCTTCTGATATTCATGCTTCAGCTCTTGCTGATAAAGCATTTTCTGTAAACAAGTCTTCAGAAAGTTGGATGGCTTTTGACTTTTGCTTTTTCAAGGATCTCTTGCCTCCTGGAAAGCACTGGCTACTTTTTTCTGGGGCTCACTGTGTGCAACAGCATCTCTTGCATACAGGATTTTGATAACCCATGCACATCTCCTTTGAAACGATACACTCCATGTCTTCCTCACCTCTTATATCACTTGCTCTGTGATAGAATGACACAAGACTACATCTTGCTCTTATTCTGGCCTTTTCTTCTTTCAAAGGATGTGGAGTTTCCCCCTTTTTCGTTCTTTGTGCACACGTCCCATTTATTGGCCTTTGTTTTTCTGTTTGATGATTTATTGATATAGAATGTCTTGTGTTTCTCTATGTGATCTCGATCCTCAACCAAAACACCACAAAACTCGATAAAAAATCCAAGCCACCAGAAGAAAAGCCAGAAGATGGGGGAAGACAAAAAGAATGGAGAACTTTGAAATCATGATTCTTTCTTAAAAGCTAACTATTGCTCCATGCATTTTTACAAGGCTTTTCTAAGCCATGCTGCAACTTTGACCGTGAAATATGGTGCCAAATCATTCAATTTGAATTACAAATGACTGGAATTTCCTTCTCTGTTGGCCTAAATATAGACAGAAGAGTACTTAAAAAGTATGTATTTCTTCTTCTATTTAATTAAGAAATGATCAGTGTCATAAGTAGTGGTTTGTCAATCAGATTCAAATCTTTACAAAAGATTAAAAGCTTTTCTTAGCAATAAATATGGTGAAATATCCAAGCTTTCAGCTGAGACCCTCTGTGCAAGCTCTGTAATAAACACACCTTCAACACATTCTGACCTCTTCATTTTTCATTGCAAAGATTAATAATAGGTAGCTTAGCAACGATGCTGTATTGTCAGCACATGTTAGAGACTTGGCAGCATTCAAGGTCGATCTGCAATAAGCTTAGATTGAATGCCATTAGCTAGATGCCTCTTTGCCTCTGGAGTTTATTGCTAAATTTTTATTCCAAGAGGGGAAGAATATACTGTGCTGACACAGTTAATATTTGGACCGTCGGGGAAAGGTCTGGATCACTTACATGACTCATGTATTAAAAAAAAAGCCATTACAAATTAGATCTTAACCATTTGAAAACAGAATCTATTATAACTTATTATTAAGTGTTGAGGTAATTTCTGCATGGAGTAGTCAATAAGCTCCATGCAGTTATGAATGCAGTGATTATGTTTTTGGTTTATGAGAATTAGGCTTCAACTAACAACTCTGAATCTGGAAAATCTTATCCATTTAGTTATTTGTTGGCTCATTTCTACGACCAGCTGTCTCCCTTTTGGGAAAGCAAGATCCACAAAATGATATTAGTGCCAAAAAGCAGAGTCAGTGTACCTGCATCCAAAATTTGTGATTTTGGAATCTTTGTTTAGATGCTCTCTAGCCCAAGAGCACCAAAAGATCCATTTGGTAGAATCAGCAAGCAGGCCTTGGGGTGAGGATGGAATACATGATGAACTTTGCTTTGTAGAATAGGTCTTGGAATTGTGAAGATGCTGAACTCAGGAGAACAAAAAGCAAAATATCAAAAAACACCAGCTTACTGTCATGGTTACCAGTGAGATACAACCAGTACCCATGCACTTGATAAGTTATCTTCCCCTTCAAAGTCAGTTGACCAGATTCAAGGCAGCAGTGAAATTTATTTGACCTCCAAAGGACAGGTTTCACCCCAAAACTGTTCTACTGAGACTGAGAAACTATCAAAAGTATTTAAAAAAAAAGAAAAAAGGTCTTAAATGTGAAAGGAATACAGCCATGTTTTCCCTTATAATTTCAAGGTTACCAGTGTAGGGAATTATTTATTAGTGAAGGGACAAGGAGTAATGACAGTAAAAAAAAAACACACAGTGAAATATTCTGATCAGCAATACTTGCATTTGGTGTTCCTGCTACCATCCAGTTAAAAGCGTGAATTTTTCTTTCCCTTGCAAATAGTTACACTCAGTAAAATGTCATTTCCTGTAGTTTTGATTAGAGAAAATGCAATTACACACCCAGATCTAATGCATAATCTTCTAATAAAGTTGACTTTCCCCACTGTTCCTATGCTGCAACCATTCGCTAATTTACTTCTCACCTGCCTGCTGCATCACATTCAGAAGTAAATCAGCAGATCTGGGAAGAGTTTTTAATCATTATTCTTTTTTTTAACAACAGGCTAAATGTAGGTTACTGGATTGTGGTTATGCTTCTTTCCAATCATTTCTATTTCGGAATTAAAAAAAAATCAACTCCTCCCACTTCTTTTTGCTGTTTTTATTGTTGTTTACATTTTATTAATTTGTATCCTGGGTAGTTTGTCTCAATGCATTTATCTTAAATGGTTATCTGAAACCATTACTGCCAAAGGAAATCAAATCAAAGTTTACTCTAGCTGCTCATGTTATGTTTCATATTGTATATTCCCTGTAGACTTGATAATGAGTTTTGAAATCTCTTTCTTGAAATGAAATGGCTTGCGCTGGTTGGCAGTGTATCTCACTTTTCTGTTTTGGAATCAGACATGTAGTAGCAGTTCTTTACTCTTTATGTGGTGTTTGGTATATTTTATACAGAAAAAAAAAAATCAATCAAAATGCAAAACTAGCACCTCCTTTCCTTAATCCTGAGATCCAGCAGTCCCTGCTCAGCAGCACAACATGAGGTGGGAGCTGGCTTTGGTCCCATTTATTGATGCTTTGTGGAATGATCCTCAATCGATCCAAAAAGACCAACATCATACACTGTAGTCTGGGCTTAATTTTTCAGTTCAATGCCAGGGGAATTATTGGTTTTGACTTTCTGCAGATTGCTCTTGTGTCTGGGCACAAACAAGCCCTCAAAGATTCTGTGATGTCTGGAGGATTCTAGACTGCAAGCCCCACTGTGATCAACAGGTAATGAGGGACACCTCACAACCTGACTCCAGATTAATCAGCAGATCACGATTGCCTGTGTTATGTCCACTGAGTAAATGTGCAGATACTGTTAGCTAACAGACTTCTGTGGTCAATACAAGAATAGCCATCCAGACTGGTGGATGCATAGAAAAAAGCTGAAATGCTGACTTCATTTCAGTTATTAGTTACCCCATTAAGGAAGTATGCTACTCTTTGTCTTAAGAAGATTATGACAACAATGCCTAAAAGCAGCACAACGCTGTTACAACAACATTGATTTCAGGATGAACTCGGATCACCCCAGTGCCATTTCCATCACTGGAAAGATGAGGACCTTGCTATCTACACCTCACTGCAAAATAACTCTGGATGGAGATTTCATGCCGGGTGAATAAAGGAAAAAAAGTCTGGAACAGTTGTGGAGAGGAAGGTGTAAAGTCCACAGTTTTTATTTGCTTAGGAAATGCTCAGCACGTTACTGTCAAGGCTGATTTAAGAGCTAAGCTTTTTTGACCCACCAGAGTCACAGCAGCCTGTAATTCTTTGCTGGTGGAAGTTCTTTTTGTCTTTGCTTCTGACCTTTCCTGTAGCCGTGGCCAATTGAGTTCACTGTGTCGTGTTAAAGTATCTGCTGCACCTTTTGCCACTCTGAATATTTCAATCAATCCTCTCTGAAATGGTATTTGATTTGTTCAGTACAGGTGTTTTTATTAGAGCTCTCTTTTCTGTGCAGCTATTTGATAGCAGACATGCTAGTTTTTGAAACTTAAGCTCATTATATCGAGAGAAAATACCATAAGCTTTTGTGTTTTATAGTGTGTGTTCTGCACTTCTCCAAAGGATGTGTTCAGTGCAGCTTGCTCCATTTTGCATTAGTCCTTTAATATCCTATTAACACACATTTCTAGAAATATCAGGAAATTAAGAAGGAGCCACAGGGTCTTTACATTTTTAGGTCATTAGTTCTACTCTTGTGAAGGTCGATGCTGCTAAAAAGGAATTGCTCCAATGCAGAATATTTAGTGACCCTGCGAATCTGGAATTTGTCAGTAATTTCTGACTTACCTGGGAAGGATACGAAGTGCCCCACAGAACCCAGCAGGATGGTTTGCTTGCAGGTTATTGTCTAAACAAAATAATGAATAACCTGAACTGTTGTTTTAGTACAGCCAAACAAAAAGTTGAAGAGTACATACAAAAATAATTCAAAAGTGCAGTGCACTACCAAATAACTGATGGTGATGGAACTGTAGCAGTAGATAGGCAGTTAACTTCATAACCACACAAACCATTCTGCATTGTTTGTATATTGTTTTTCCCAGAGTGTTACGGTAGCAATAGCAAGCTAATAGTGATGTATATTGTGAAAATAACCCATAACAAAATGAACATCTGTTTTCCATTAAACAGGTGTATGGGAAATTCAGCACATTCATAAGCATAATTAAAGAGTGTTATTACTAGCAAGTAGAGAGGTATGCCAGTAATTAAACATAGCTGAAAATTATTGTACTTTTTCTCTATAAACTCATTATCTTGCTTGTTTTCAAAAAGTATCAGTGGTTTATTGAACTCAAAACCCATGTTAAGACCTCATTCTGCAAGTTAGTTCCCGTAAGCTGTTGACCTACTAACTGAAACTGATCATTTTGAGAAGTAGATTCATAATTTAAACAAAATTTGGGAGCAGAAATATAACATCTTTAAAATTTACTGTATTAATTTGAGACTTTTTTACTAATTTGTAATTTCAGTGACTATCTAGAGAGAACATAAGAGTTACTGTTAGCAGGCACTGAGTTACCTGCCTTCCTAAACACTGAGCCATTTGTGTCAGACATTGAGCATCCACAAAAGAAGACACCTGAACAAGTATTCACATTAGCAAATGTTGACCTTTTGCTCGTGTATCTCCCTGAAGGCATTTGACTGAAGAATTCCTATGTGAGACAGATGTTGCCTGGGGATTATGGACCAAAATGTCAGAAGCGTCTAGAGTAATTATTGCTCATGGATCTATTTCTGATGGACCAATCTGAGACAGGTGAGGAGTCATCGCTCCCCAGAAGAGCAGGTTGTGGTTCAGTGCTGTGAGCTGTAAGCTGTTACAGTAACAGCTGATACAGAGTTGAGGCCAGGCCGCAGTACACGGAAATGAGCAGTGTTACACGCAGTTGTTTTACAAACAGAATGGAAAGGAAGTTGCTTTCCTTTTTGTAAAAATTTTCCAAGTATCAGACAAACTTCCAGAATTGTCCTGCTATGCAGTTTTGCTCCAGCCCAACATCTGGTGGGGGCTTCTTTGCTCTTTATTGGAGGACAGATGTGGTAAGCAAGAGCGATGCTCTCTGACACACAACTGCTACGCAAGGACGGGTCGGTGGTGGTTGGGTGTTCTCTTAGTGCCCACAGCATCTTCCCTCCTTTGAGCAATCTGCCTTCTTAAAATGCTGAAATAAATAGTGCTTTTGTTTGTTTGTTCATTTTTGTCTGCTTTTTCACTCTGGGAGTTTCATGCTCGGTCTGAAGAGCCAGACAAGTCAGAATCTGAAGCAAGTCACTGTGTGTTGTTACTTCATGCAATTGTGGTAGCTTTCCTTGACTTGCCAATGGGCACTGGAACAATGGGAAAGAAAAAAAAAAAAGGCATTCTTGATCTAGTGTCATTTCAGTACAGTTTTTCTCCTCTGCAGTTAATAGTTTGGTACTTTACTGCAATTACTCGACAATCCAATTGCATAGCAGTGTTTGGCTTTCATTGCTTTGTGGATTATGCCCCAGTCATCATCTTCAGCTACATAAATTGTCTAAAACTGCTGATGTAGACCTGTCATGGTCTTTTTCTTAGCTTTATAAATGATGTTTTCTCAGTGAAGGATGTTGTGTTCATTGACATTCTGTGTATGGCTGCTCCACTTCAGACCGTGTTGTCTGAGATGTGAGAACTCAGAGTTCAGGAATGAAGATAACAGCAGTGTGAACAGAAAGTTCACGTGGATCTTCATCACACACATGTATTCAGGTCTCTGTATTTTACTTACTAAGGAATGAGAGAAAATATTACCATTGATTGTCAAATATGAGCTTAGTATTAGCTTTTCTAGCTGCACCTGTGGTGAAGTCATCTTTGGTTCACAGGGTTGGGCTGCCCAAGCTCTGCACAGAGCACTGAGCCAGCTGCAGATCTCTTGAATAGTGGAGCTGAGCACTCAGCTCGATCCTTGACATTAATACAAGGTCTGCACTCACCTAATGAATTTCTAAAGGTCTGTGCCATCCTCCAGTTGTTCTCTCTTGTCCCCCCAGTTGTCTGTGACATGTCCGTGTAGAATCTCTATCTGCTTTTTCACACTTAACTATCTTCCAGTGTGTAGTCTCATTTTCTTTCCCTTTTTCACAGCAGATCAAATGTTTGCCCGTTGAGTTCAAGTAGAGGTAAAAATGAAGAGCAGGAGGATGAAATGCTGTCCTTGTTCGCTCCATGTAAAGCTGAAGTAATTACTAGAACAGGCTGAAAATGCAGTTTTCATCCCATGGGCATATCCTTTTAATTTAGAAACCATACCAACTTTTAAAGGGCTGAAGGAAGCGGAGTTTAATGAGACATTTTGATTTCAGAGAGTTTCAAATCTTGTTTCACTTCAGTTATTTCAGTGTTTTCTTCAATCATATAGTGCTGCTGAGACAATGGAAATGCAATGCTTTAATAACTTGCCATACAGAACATTGAGGAATATAACGTATTACCACATGCTTTGAGTTTGTTAAATCAACATTATTCAGTAGAACAATGATCTGTAGGAAAGCTTTCAACCAATTCTGTGTTTACCTTGAATAGATAGGTCTGCTTGCATTTGCATTCAAAACCACAGCCAGTAGTAACTGTGCGTACTAAGAGTTGCTTCAGACTCAGAAACTCCAGTGCCAATGAAATCTAGTACAATACATACATTAACTTTTTTTTTTTCTGTATCCTTTCACCATTATGACACAAACACCTTCGATGGAAGTGCAAATTAACCAGGCTTCTTCAATTTACAATTACCTTTCCTTTTAAGTAATTAATTGGCAGCTGCAGTAGTCAAATGTACCTTGAAATAACCTCAGGCATTTTGTGTGTTTTTCTGGTTCCTTCGCATGAAGGCTTTGACTGAAGTCAGCCTCAAACTACTATCAGATACTCAAAGACTTGTGTTATTTGTCATTTCACCACAGAGAGCACATGTTTTTTAGGTACAGGTTTATTCTTAGAAATCACTGATTGAATGAGATTTGAGTCAGGATGAAAATGAACAATATTCATTTTCAATATCTTGAAAAAATGAATCAAGTTGTACATACATCTGCTCAATTGTTGTTTTCCCATTGCCTTATGGCCATTTACAAGATGCATTTAAGTAGAATAGTTAGAAAAAATAAGGCTTTTAAGTCATTTGGAAACATCTCTTTGATAGCTGTAGTGTTTGTGCTCACTGGCAATCCTCCCTGGGTTTTTGCAGTATTTTATTGTGAAGAACTGTCTGGAAACATTTATATAGTGCATGTGAGTGATCTCATACATGAGTTCTGAGTCTAGTGGAACCGAATCAAACACTTTCACATACAAATTTTTGCAGGGCTTTTATTTATTTCTTAATAAAACACTGTAGGCAGCCTAAATTTCAGACAGAGAGAGGTCCTAGTTTTACTTACCTTCACAGCAGTACGAGTGCTCATTATGCTTCATAACATGAAAAAAAAAAGATTAAATTTTGCTCTGACTTGCACAGTTTTTAATTTGAAGCAACTTCAAGGTAGTTAGTCTGCACTTACAGCTTAGAAGTGGAAGCAGAAGAAATCACTCAGCATGTGCTGGGTTTGGATTTCTGCAGTGGTCGTCAACACTGTAGCTCATATTTGATTCAGAACCTTGTGTTAAGTGAGCTGTGCAGTAATGTATTTTTTAGCTGGAAATTATTGCAGGAACGTTTAAAGAAAGACTTAATCAGGTGCCATACTAACTCCTGATTAAGGTTTTTAAGTAACAAACTTGAAGTTAAAGCCAGCAGGGCATAAGAAATTCCCAGAGCAGTGAATACAAAATCATTAATCTGAACCACTTTTAATTTCTGCTCAGAATTTGCCTGCAGAATGGTTAATTAAATTGTGGTCCTGCTTTTAGAAAAAGATCTGCTGTGAACCCACACTTATTTTTGCCAATCAGATACATCAGGCAGTAGTACTCATAGAAACAGCCTGTCATTTGAACTTCAGATGTGCACTGTGAAAATTTAAAGTGAAGATTTTATTTCTTATACATAGAAATCACTGCAATATGGCCCAGGAAGAACAGCAGCAGCAAAGTCCCACTGCCTGGCAAATCGCACCAGAATGAAAGACCACGTGTGAGGCCAGGAGTGAGCAGCATTCTTACATATAACTGCATACGGTGCTGTCAGAATGCAGAGACAACAGCCATCCTGTCATATGGTGCTGGTGAAGAATCAGAACCAACAAGGCCAGAGTTCTGTGAGTTCTCTTGTATTTCTGTTCTGTTTGCCAGCTGAGCGTGCTCCTGTTCCCACCCATTTTGTGGAAGTGCCATGCCAGTGTTCCGGTTTCACTTTGTAATTAGTCAAAGCAGCATTTTGTATTTTGGACAGTGTCTTTGGTGTACTTGGGCATAACTCAACTGCAATGTTAACTCTACTAAGAAGAAAAAGTTACTGATGCATCGGTTGGGTTGAGGCCGTGCTGAGGCTGCCTGTGTGTTCTGTTGGTGGGCAGCAGCGGGGCAGTGGGGGAATCCTGGGCAGAGGGGCAGTGAGGGGCTGCATGTGGGGTAAAGCAGCTTCCAAGGAGGAGCAGCACCTTGCCTAAGGCAGCGTATGGAGGGGATTTAGGATTCCGTGAAGTGGTTAAGAGTTAATGATTGCTGGAGTTATAAACAAACATGGGAATGTAGACGGAAAGTCTGTAAAGAAATGTTTCAGCTGCCTCAGTGCTGAGCTTTGGTGCGTACTGAAAATTCAGCTGGCTTCAGTAGAATGTGCATTTTCTAAAAGTGGAGAAGGGGAAGGAGGAATTCCTTATTTTTTCCCCGAGGAAGAACAAGCAGTTTGCATCAACAAAGCCTATTCCTAGGAGTCTTGTGCTGCATGACTTAAATCAATGGGAATTTTGACAGCTCCAGGCTAATTGACTTTTCCTGTGTTGAGTAAATGTGCATAGCCTGGATTGTAAGCATCTATTTGGATCCAGCTCTCTTTAACAAAGGCAGTTGGAGGTTTAGTAAATTGAAGCCCCTAGTGAAATGCCTTCTGCTACAATTTCAGTTGAGATAAAAGGAGGTGAGAAGCTCAGCCCATCTCAGGAGGCTCCCGGCTACTCTTTACAGGCAAGTCTCCATGGCATGAATTGGGAGATTTCATAGACTCTACGCAGCAGAGCTGCATATATACAGCTAGGAATTAAGATTTTTATACACGTTTTGTTACATATTCATTAATGTAAGGAAATAAATTCTCTACAGCAAAAAACAAAACACGAGGTAAGCGCGATGAATATTGTGTTTCTTAAAAAAGAAACGTAATATGTTCAGTGTGTGATTGGAGCATCTCCAGTGCTTATTTTCCAATTAAGAGAAAAACTAGAGAAAAATAGAGAATACATAACAAGAATATCTCTGCAGTCACATCCAGGATATTGGTAGAAGCAACTACAGTAATTTTTGTCTCATGTGAATATTGTGAGAATTAACTCATATCTGCAAAACTGTTTTAGAGTGGAATGAAAGACCCCACAGAAATATAAAATATTTTAATATTTTGAAGCTGTCTGGGACGTTTTCTTACACTGAGCAGTACCTTGCTCTATAATCTCATTGCTTTACTGGAATTATCTATTCCAGAAGGTGCAAGTAATAATATGGTTTTTAAGGACGTTGTATTTTGTTATGTATGAGGAAAGTCACTGTTTGTTTTAGTTGGAAATAACCTGCAGCAGTGAAATGCACTTCTGTAGCTCGAGCAGCATCGCTGTCAGTGGGAGCTGCTGGGTTCTCACCTGCAATTCTATCACAGGTCTGTGTGCTGGCAGGCAGGCAGCCGTGCATGGGGGCTGTCAGACCCACCTCCACTGCAGTCTCTCTGTATCTCAAATCGTGCAGATCTTGGACAGGGAGCTCCGAGCTGTTCACTGTGCATGGCGTAGGGTTCTGGAGCATGCTGGAAAGCCAGGTTTTAGTTTTAAAACCGAGCAGAAGGTCTGGGATTTCTTCCTCATTCTGTGCATTCCCTATAGAAGAGAGTGATTAACCTCAGCTAATCACTGAGCCAAAGGAAAGTGGGCATAAAAGGGAATAGATGTAGGGAAAAAAAAGTACAGTGAATGGATCTTGAAGGCTTATTCCAGAGTGAACTCTGAGCTCCAAACACTGTATTTAAGGATTTCACTGGATTTTCCATTGAGCTGTAATTTGCTGTGATGAATGCTTTAAGCAGCAGGAAGTGATGATGTTAACGTTTGTTTCCAGATGAATGAGCCGTCGTGTGCAGCTGGTGTGCTGGAGCTGCTCGAGCAGAGCGTCGTGCACGTGGTGGGAGGCCCTGCAAAGCACAGGCGTGGGGAGGAAGATTTCAGATTGAAAAGGAAAGAAGGGGAGGATTGGATGTCAGGTGTGGCAGAGGGCTGTATCGCTAGCAGTGGTGATTTCAAGGCGCAAGGAAAAGTGATTGCTGTGGGAGTTTAGCAAGAAGTCTTTATTGAAAGTGGTTATGGTTGTCTATGAACACTGGTCGTCAAGTGTTTGACAGGTAGCTATTAATCCTGTGTTGGAAGTATGAATAATCCATTCCCAAGAGAAAGCAGTGAGTCTGAATACTCAGGAGCTAAAGAAATCTCTGTAATAACCCACAGCAGCTGCCCTGGAAAGGAGACATTGGACAGCAGAGGTCACTGAAGGCAGCAAGAGGCTGCTGTCAGCTGGGGGGGAGGTAATGGGACACATGCAAAGGCGTGCAGAGTTCAGAAGTGAGATACAGATTTCTTTGGGGGCTGAGTAATGCCAAAAGAAAAAATCTGTCTATGTATAAGTTGCATATATTTAGATATTATGAGCCGGCCGATTCATTTTGGTTAATTAGAACATTTCTCTCTCTTTTCAATGTACTAGAGTCTTGTTCAGCTCACTTTTGTCTCTAATAATTTCTGAGTGCTTATCAAAACAATGGTAATTTCATAAGAACTTAAGGTAGGTCTTCTGGAACCTGCACTAAATCCAGATCTATGTTATAGGGAATTTTCTTTGTGACTTTTCACAGACAGGTCAGAATTTGGCAGAAATGCACACATCAGTGGAGCTCACATTGGTGTCTTGAAACTGAGTTAGGTAAATGTGATTTTGAAGGCTTAGTGTAGGAATACTAACTTTCAAAGTGTGATATAAAGTAACTAATCTTCTGGAGAGTCTGTTGATACGATACGACAGTGCATGATTTTTATCTCATCAGTGAGTGTTGTTTTGCATATGAAATCTGCAAACACAATATGTTTTTGTCATCTAAAATACAGTTAATTTTGCTCCTCTCCACGAGGGAAATTTTAAGGTAATTTTGTCAGCATGCTCTGTAATGAAATGAATTTGGGGGCTCACAGGCTTTCTCAGAAGAAGAAATAACACTTCTTAGCTGCACACTGAAGGTTGACAGCAACTATAAAAACTACAAATATTTTCAACATTAACATTTTAGAAGGTTAGAAATGAACCAGGAAGAAATTGGCCACTCCTTTCGTTTCAGGAACGGGTAGGAGCAGCAGCAAAGGAGAACGGGCTTCAGTACTGGCACATAAGCAAAACCTAAAGAAATTAATCCAGCTGGGAGCAAGGTGACAAGGCTGTGTCTGAGTCTGAATCGTTTTTGCAAGGATGAATGTTCCAAGGCATTGGCAGCACATAGGTACCACATCTGTCTTGAATGGCTGGTTTGCTGCCGGCTGTCCTGCTTTGTCCCGTGTTGGTCCAGGTGTCAGGCAGAGCATCCAACGCTGAACTGCAGCAAGGGGCTCGGAGGGGTCTGACAGTGCAGTAAAAAGGCCACAGAGTGAGAGGTGGTCTTTTGGAGCAGGACATCTTTGTGATTCTTGCACACAGCTACCTGCCCACAGGTTAACACTTTCATTTTTGAATCATCTGGAAAGCACTGCGGTGTCTGCTAACATAGAAGCACAAAGGAAATGCTGTAGGCTTTCTGTGTTCATATGGCCGGGGATGGGGCGATGTGGGCAGGATGGCTCCCAGCAGTGCTCTGATGGCTCCCAGCAATGCTCTCCCTCTGCAGCAGACTGCCCTGACTGCTTCCTCCTCTCTTCTGGAAGTTTGGACTTTGTTCTGTGCGACTTTTTTGCTGCAGTGAGAGATGCTGTAAGATACACAGGTGGGATGAAGGGAGGCCCAAGTATTTCCGTGCCAATCTTACCTAATCTCAGGCAAATTAAAGTTTAATGATTTGATTTAGTCAAGTTTTGTAAGCCATGAAGATAGCACACTTAAGTGCTTAATCTCTTTGCTCCACTGACTTTAATTAAACTCGTCTGCAGCTTATGAGTTTTGGTGAGCTCATTACAAACACAAACAAAACTTTGCTTATGTTGCTGAATTATCCTGAGCTCCTTTTGCTGCCTCACTTGGCCTTCTGAACAAACAACTCAGGAGTAAATCTTAGGCAAATTATTGCACTGGTGGGGTTACTTGAGTCACGACTGGTGGAAAGGCACAGACTGGCTGCATTCTGGTTTTTGTCATAAATATGTATTTGCACTGGAGTCCTGGTAGGCACGAAATGGGGAAGCGAGCATCCTGCTTAGATTGAGCAACTGCAGATCTCAGGCAAACGCTCTTAACGGAGTCTGCATCTGATAAATTACTGGAACCAGAGTGGCATTTGAGATGCCTGGATAGAGGCAATAAAATATTTTGTATTTGTTTACACTGAAAAATATCACATACTGAACTGTCAAATCTGAGAAATTGATGCTTCTGACTTCCTGAATATTCAGCATCGTAATGGAAATGTCAGATGTGTGCGGTTTTGAGAGGAAAAAAAGAATAATCAACCCCAACAAAATGTTCATTTATTTTCATCTGATTTGATTCTCCCTCACGTAAGTGATGGATCCAAAGACCAAGAAATTTTATGGGAGTTTTTGTCTTCTTGATTTCAGTGATTTTTGATTAAGCACTGTACCTGCTGGGGGTGAGTAGCAGCACTTTTAACATCATTAGTTCTTCCTGCTGATAGAGTGGATTCGGATGCATGTCAGAGTGAAGCTGATGAAGCTGTCTTCTGGCAAGCTCCGGTGTGAGGAGCACATGGCTTTGACGACGGGGCCATCCCAGCATCAGCTGCAGCCTTCACACACACTGGTGGCTCTGTCAGGGTTCACTGGCAGCCTGGCTCCTCCTGGGACGCTGCTGTGCCCACTTGGAGGAGTTGTGTTGGTTCTGGTGGGTGTAGATGCCATGCAGAGGTGAAGGTGGGCAGCGTGTGCAGTTGTGGAAACCTTCACAGCCATGTGGCTGCTGTGAAAAGCTCTGTCTATGGAAGTGCCACAGTTGCTGTGTCAGACTCTGCTCCTATTCACATGCAGACTGGGGAGCTCTGTCACAGGAGAGCAGTATTCAATCCTTCAATTATTTTAAAATAGTTTTTGGTAATTTACTGCTGCTTTGTGCTTTAGAAGGCAAAACAAACCCCTACCTTAATAATAGTTAATTTGGGGGAGGTCACCTACCCTGATATAGGAAGGGTTTGATTTATTTTTCATATCTCTGGCTGAAATTGTTGAGTATTGAACTATAACAAGTATGGATTGCTTGTGGGTGGGAGGGAGGAAGGGAAAACGTGCTAACAGCGGTAGAAAGGGGCTTTCAAACAGTGGGGTCAAAGTCTGGGAATACTGATGCTGGGTCATTTTGATCCCTGTGGATGTGGGGATGGTCCTGGGCAACCTGATCTGAATGTGTATGTTTGGTGGCCCTGCTAGGCAGGGGGGCTGGAACTGCATGATCCTTGAGGTCCCTTCCAACCCGGGTGATTCTGTGATTCTGGGCAGGAACTGCTGGGAGTTGACGTTTCTGCCTCACTGAGCTCCCAGGGCTCAACTTCTGCTGCTGTCCCATAACTCTGTATGTCACATCCATACAGGGAGAGAATGCAAGAGAAAGATAGAAACTGAAGTTAAAGACTGCTAGAATGCAAGCAAAAGACACATTCTTGCTTCTTTCAATTTCTCTAAAAGCAGACTTCAGCCTCTGATTTCCAAAATGGCACAAGCCAACTGAGATCTGTTTTGTGATGGTCTTTGTTTTCTGTGCTAATAGCTTAGGACAGATTATCCTTTGGGCAATGACTGTGTATAAGTTTAATGATATAATTAGAGCGATTGCATGTAAATCAGATATAAATGGGATGTAATCAGTTATAGGATTTCATGGCAAGCATACACGGTGCATATGGAGCACATGATTTTAAGGTTCAACTAATGGAGCTGTCAGCAGCCATTAAGGATGATAAAGCTGCAACTCTCAGGACTTGGCTTAGGAACAGGAAGAGCAGGTATGCCTTGGAGATGTGGACTCATGTGGCTGCTCCAGCTGACAGTGCTGTCATGGGAGAAAGCAAAGGGATTTGGGTTTGGAGAACAAAATGAATTACAACTGGGGGCTTGCTGGGCTTGGGGGGGCCACGTGCAGAACATGCAACAAAAAGGATGGGGATACCTGTAAGCGTAACAGAATGCTTGATCAGTTAAATTTGAAAAGGAGCGTGGTATCAGAACATCAAAGTAGGTTAAAGTATTAATTTCTTCTCTGAGGCAAAGCTCTTAATTTTGTCCAGCCCCAAGCAGCATAGCCTACGTACAGAGTGTCTCTGGGTGTAGGGAAGACCAAGATAGCAAAATGCTGAGATTCAGTGCCTCTGTCCTTATTTAGTCCTGCTTTCCTCTGCTCCACAGTTACTTTGACAAAGGAAAACACTTCAAATGGCTTTATTCAAAGCCCTTTTAAACTCAAACTCACAAAAAAGATACAGCAGTTCTTCACATGCAGGCTGAGTTTGCATGCGCACAGGAACTGGTTTACGTGGATGCTTATTTTGTTCTTTGATCTAAACTAATTCTGAAATCTTACACACTTGATAGAATTTAAGTCAAAACTTACAGGATTAGAAATTAGTCTGTTTAATTGTTAAAAAGGAGAGAAGAAACTGATTTTGGATGAAGGGGTTTTGCTGTGGGAATATAATCCCTGAATCTATAACCTTTGCTCATGCAAGTTAAATGGTACTATTTTTAATTTTAAATGGTACAGTTTTTAGCTACTGTAGTGCTCAAATTGCTGCAATGGATTGCGGGATTTTGGTGTTGGAAATCTAGTTTAGTTTTAGAAATTATTTTGATGGAATCTCATATGCAGCCTTACTGCCATAGGCTGTGGCTCTTTTGAATGCCGTAGAGATTCTCAGAGTAAGTGCTGCACAGATGAGATCCTGTCATGCTCTGGTCCTGCTATAAGCAGCTGCTCGGGTTGTCTTTTGTTTGGGAGCTGGAGCTCCTGACTTGCAGCACTTGGTATTCCCTGCTCCCAGCAGTGCAGGCTGCAGAGCTGTGGTGTTGTGCTTGGGGAAATGGATATCATTGCCTGCAAAGCGTGTCTGACTGCGTCCAGCACCGCTGGGCTGCGCCCTCTGGCTTGTCCCTCTCTGGCTCTCCCGTGCCAAGTAAAGCAGTGCAGTGTTCCTAAAAAATAGTATATATTATTCTTCGAGAGAATGTTCAAAGTTGAAAAATAAGTGCCTTGGACTTTGGGACTATTGAAAGGAAGAAAAGAAAATAGGAGAGTTGATTGAGGCAGATTATATTGAACAGCTTGGAAACTCTGTGGAAGCAGCGCTTTGGAGAAAACAGCAGGGGTGCAACAGATAAATAAATCAGCAGTAGAATTGCCAGCAACTGTCAAATCAGCAGCAGCAGTAAAACAGATATATGTGGTCAGTATCCATCTGAATGTGGATGTGTTAAACATGCCAAGGACAGACAGACAGTTGTGCGGAGCCGTAACATCAGCCGTGTTAGCAGGAGATAATTGTTCCTGGGAGCTCCAGCATGCAGTTAATGTTCTCTTCTGACGAATATGACTATTTGAACCAAACCAATAAAGAAACAGCACCTTGAAACCATTTTTAAGAGAAAACAGATGGCATGTTTGTTGTGTTTGATGGGGTGATACTGCAGTCCTTTATTCACTGAGTTTCCCATACTGGAGTGTGCTCGAAACTGGGCCTGCCCAACAGTGCCAGCAGCACTTTGGAAGGGATCCAGCAGTGGGGCACCAGCCTGGCCACATAGCACACGGGTGCTCCTGGCAGCTGGAAACATCTTGCTTCCCCAGCACAAATATCCTTCCTAAAGCCAGTGAGGGTCTCAGGTCAATCTGCACAGCTTTTGTTTGCACACACAGCGCCGTTCCCAAAGTTTGTCAGGTGTCAGCAGGTGCACACTAACACGTGTCTCCATCCAAATCCCAAGCATGACAGAGAAGTGATGAAACACATGGAGGTGTTTGGTGACAGCCCACCACAAAGCTGAAGTTGACAGAATGTTGTCTAATTGTGTGTGTGGGTAACAGATAGTGCCCAGGACCAGTTTGTGCCATAGTGAGATACAGCTGAAATCCACACTTGTTTGTGAGTTTTTCAGTCTTTTAGCTCCCAAGAACATGGCTGTTCCCCAGGCTGTAAGCAGGACTGCTGGGAGAGGTTTGGGTGGTGAGGAAAGGATAACAGCTGGAGGACTCAACCACTTCACCTGCTGATAAATATGGAGCCGTGTTTTATGAAAATGAAAAGTGATTTATCTGGATGAACTAATAATGTCAGACCACCTCTCTGTACTTTTCCTACAGTGATTCTCATTTCTGCAGGACATCTCTCAAAGCTCTGTAATTTTTTCAGGAGCAGGCCACCTGAAATGCTCGCTGAGCAATCTTCCCAGTCCCCAAACAGGCTGCTTTGATAAGTGAGCTCATGGCCTGCTTTTGAAACAGAAGCCAGCAATTGCATACTGCTGCTGCTGCATTCGTGGTGTGATTCTTTTTAATGTACTACTTTGTTTTCTCATCTGGGATTACATCTGATAAGGATAAGCTAAAACTTTCTCTAATAGTTGCAGTGAAACTCTATGCAGATGTGAGACTCCGTATGAAAACCTTCTATAAAAATGTGCAGCTTCTAAAGCCAAGCCAAGTTGAGAGAAGCTGGGGTACCAAGCGTGCATCATCAAAGTTCACAGCAGTGGGGCTTTCTTTCCCTTCCTCTCATCCTTTAAGATACTGAAGCAGCACACTTCAAGGGTTTGACAAGAAAGAGACATATATTCCCCTTTGTGCAAATCTGCTTGATGCTTATGAATGCTGTTCGTTCTGAAGCCCCGTTACGATACTCTCCTAGCAGTGTGGCTCCAACAGAGAACAGAACGAAATCTACAGCCAGAAGGTCCATCTTGCAAATCTGCCACTCTAAAGAATGCAGAAATTGACACATCCTATTGAATGGGGTAGATGGATTGAATTCATATTTGGGAAGGGAAAAAAAAGTCCAAAAATTAAGATATTATGGCAGAGGTGTAGGCTACCAAAATTTGCCTGGCTTTTTGGAGGCTGGTCTTGAACCCAGCGTGTTTGAGAAATGGGTCTCTTCATGTGGTACAAGCAGAGAAGGAGGCAGCTCCCAGTGAGAGCCCCAGAGCCTTCCGTCAGAAAGGCAGGCAGGAGGGAAGCAGTGAGGGCTGTTCCTAAATCCAAATCCCGCTGTGGGTGCTCAGTGCTCCTTGCTATGTGACTGAGACATGAATGAAAGGACTCTCTTCTGGACTTCCAGTTGATATTTTTGTCATCACCATGTATTGTATGTGCAGTGCCTAATAATTTGAGTTTTTTGTGTCTTGTTACAATCTTGATAATGTAGAATTTTGTTCTCTCTCTGGTAAAACACGGGACAATATCTGGTCTCCTTTATTCTGTGAAAAACAGGTGTAAATGCACAAAGTATAAACCTGAGCTCACGGGCTTGTGGTTTGGTTCATTTCCCTGAGGTTCCCTGTGCCTTCTTCTGGAGATCTTTACTGGCTCATTGTGACTGATGGTACTTTCCATTGCAGCGTGTGTCACTGGAAGAGGTGGCTCCCTCCACGTATTGGTTGTGATACATAAAACAGGCTCCTAGAGATTTATAAGAAAATATCTGTTACCATCTTTTGAATACGTGGCAAGTAATGCAGTTGTAGTAGTTGTGCTAGGAAAAATACCTGGCTGAGAAATTGTTAAAAATACAATGTTTGAAAACCCCAGTAAATTACTGTCTTTGTATATATTGCTTATGTATAACAGCAGCTGTGACTTCTGACAGCTGTTTTTTCAATAATTTTCAAGGTTAAATTTTCTACCACTGCAGCTGTGTGTGGCTGAATATTATTTATCAAATGAATTATTTAACAATCATTTAAATCAATGTTCAACTGCTTTATCAAAGAATAGTTTGCTGTCGCACCATGCCTCTCCAAGAGCATCCAAGCCAATGCACACACCACACAGTATATTTTTAATAATCTTTTTAATCAAAGAGATGCTAAGAAGAAAAGAGAGAGACACAAAAAATGAATTGCAGACTGTAGTTACAGCTGCTGGTGTGCAAGGCTCAGCCACAGTGCTGGAGTACTGCAGTAATAACCCCACCTGCACACAGGCCTTCTGCAGCCCTGAAGCAAGCTGCTGCAGTGGCCAGTGCTGGGATGTGCACCTGGTGCCCTCTAAGCTCTCTGCTGTGCGTGGGCACATTTTCACATGTTCCCACCTGAAGGTGCACTTGATAATTCTCATGCCTTTCTTTAAACTAGCAAACAAGTTACACAGAATCCGGCCCTGAGCTGGTACAACCAAGAGTAGTCTGTACCAATAGCAAATGCTCTGAAACCAGTAAAGGCTTTCCTCCCCACGTATCTTAAAGCTCTGGTTCACAATTCATCCTCCATAACCAGATATATTTTGTTTTGTGATAAATAAGGTTCGAAGGGAGACCAAGTTCTTGTCATGGCAAGCTGGACACTTGACTTCTCACTAACTCCAGGATCTGTACAAACTTGTACATTGTGGTTTAGGCACCGTGGCAATGCCTGCCCTTCTGTGCTGGCAGCCAAAACACCCGACATCTGCAGCTGCCAGTTGTGCATCTCAGAAGTGTGTCTTTGCTTTAAAAATCCATGAAGCTGTAGTTTCCTCAAGGATCAAGTCATGTAATTACACGGTTACTTCTTCCTATCAGTGACCGATATGCTTCATTTAGATTTGGTAAGCCCCCAGGGTGGAACTGGGGGCATTTCTGGGCCTGCATCCCTGTAGCTTAGGTGGTTCTGATCTGCCCTTGGGTGCCCAGAGCAAGCACCAGCATGGGGACCCAACAAGACTGCAGGGGATGCTTGGAGCAGTGGTGAAAAAGGCAGTTGGGCAGATGATGGGAGACAGGTGATGTCGAGAAAGGCATTGCCTTCTGCTCTAATGTCTCTGTTACACCATTTGATTGCGTTATTAATTAAGTACATTATTACCTGTGTCTGCATCTCCTTTGTTCCTTCCCACCCAACTTCTCTGCTCTGGATGTATGTAGTTATTATTTCAGTAGCACCTCAGAGCCTGAAGAGCAGCAGGCACCCCGCTGTTTTAGGTACAGTTAATTTTCTCTGCTCTCTCTTTTTCAAGCATTTAATAGCCATTAAATGGGCATTATCTGACACGCAGAAGCCACTGGTAATGAAGCAGACCCCACTGTGGCAGGCAGGCCTGCTTCCTCCCTGCCTTATACATTCTGAATAGATTGAGCTGTTATGGGATGGCAACAAAGAGAATTCTGGTATGAGCACTTGGGCGGGTTGATGGGGTGGGCCTGTGAGCTCCTGGCTCAGAATGAGTTTCTCTGGCAATTAAGTTTGGAAAATTCATTGCTTGGGGTTGTTTGGGTTGTGTCCTTTTGGTACCTTTGGTCACTCATTGCCCCCACCAGGTAATGCTTCATTTTCCCATTAGACTCACTGAAATGACCGGGTGACTGGGGTGCAAAGGGAGCCCAGCATTATGGAAGGACCAGAAATATGCTTCTGTGTTTGAGCTGGTGTTTTCCTTTCTCTGTACCTTCTGTTTCACGTATTAATTTCACATTGGAGAATCTTAGGTTTACTTTGGCATCGGTTTTCATTGAAAATTTCCATTACTGAAAAGAAAAGCAGGACCGAGAGAGGTCAAACTGATTATTGTACAGAGAATTTTAACATAGGCTTCTTCACGACCCTTTGTAATCTTGCTAAAGCAGATGCAGTATTTGAGGACCACCATCTGGTTTTATCCGTGCTCAGACTTGTAATTTACTCAACACAACAAATTGTCCAAAATCTGGACCCACAGAGTGCAGTTGCTAATTTCTGTGTGTTTCCTCCTGCAAATACATTTGATAGACCAGCATTAAGTGACACAAATGAAATAGCAAATGTTTCCGTTTGGCTAAGCTCGGGGAAAACATAAATCTATATTTGTGAATTTGGTTTTGTTTATCTTTGTAGCAACGATAAATATATTAATTTGTGCAAATCCAAGAAGCAGTAACTAAGAACACAGACAACCTTTAAAGGTCAGGCAGAGTATGAGCCAAATACAATTTTCTGCATAATCTCTATTTCCTCCCTAATTGGAAAGCTAAACAGACATCATGCTGCTGCTTCCTTAACCATTCAGGTGAAAACATGGGTGGTTTTGGAAAAACAACTAGTGTGCTAATGATGACAGGGCAAGCAGGACGTTTTAGAATGCTTGTGTCCTGCACTCGTAATAGTTTAACGTCTTTAAATGTTTTCTATTTCACTAATGGATGGTGGAATGATGATCCAAATGCTAAACAACACGCCAGCTAATGTATTTTATTTCCAGGGCCATAAAATGGCCTATCTTTCTGGCAGTGCCCCAGGGGATGCTATCATTCTGAAAATGGCTCCGGCTACCAGTAGAACTGTTGGTTAAAATTTGGTGGTTTGGGTTAAATTTTTCATTTAAGGACTGTTCTTTCTCCTTCATGTCTCGGTGGTGTTTGCTGGCTGCCTTCTAATAGGTCCTTGATGACAACCCTTGGTGACACACGTGGGCTTTTCTGGTCCGTGGCTCTGCCTTTGGCAAAAGAATTGAAAATTACAGGTCCTCAATGAAAGCCTCTTTTCAGCTTGGACATAATAACTTCTTTTTTTTTACATGGATGTCTATGAAGCTGTGCCAATTTGCATTAACAATGTGGCCACGTATACGTCCATATTGATTTTTTGCTGTTTTCTGATTCGTTCTGCATCTCTCCTCTCCTGCCCCTCGCAGTGCTGCTTTTCACTCCTGGCTTATTAGGGTGCCTGAAAGATAGAGCTGTGGAACACTGCCAGCCTGGGAAATTATAAGGCTGCTTTCAGTTGCTCCTGTTGTACGCTGTGCACAAGTTAGAGGAGGAAATAATGGCTTTCCATAACGCTCACCTGAGAAAGCCTGCCACGTAAAAATGAAACCACAGGATGAAATGCTGGAAATGCCCGAGGAGAAGTGATTCACAGATGAAGTCAGTGCTGAGCTGGATATCTCTGCTAAGTAGGCAGAGGCACAGATCTCTTTTTTTAAGTCTTTTTTTAACTTCATTTTCTTTTGCATCTTTTTTTGTTTGTTTGTTTGTTTTTACTTCAGAAAAGATCCAAAGAAGGAAAAGTAAAAGATTGATTCCGTGGCTCCATCCAGCTGAAACCAAAGCTCCTTTACTTTGCCCGTAGCCCTACTCCAGGAGTAGCAGCATCCTTTTCTGGCAGTGCAGCCCAGGTGCTGAGTTCCACATGTGCCAGGTCCTCACGGATCTCCCTGGGCTTGCAGAAACCAGGGGCTGACACACTGAAATCACTGTCATCATTTGGGAACTTCTCGTCAGGAACCAATGCCAGCGTAGATTTGCAAGCTCCTTTCACACAGCTATCAATGTGAATTTCTTGATTGAGGTTTCTTGTCGACTCCTGAATTAAAAACAAACAAAACACCTTCAAAACAGTTACCCGTCACGAACACAAATCCCAGCCGTGTCAGAATTTCTTTTCTCCTGAATGCCAGCCCAGCTGCAGACATGCATTTCAATCTGCCAGTGATCATATACTCCATCCTCTTTTCTTATTCTTTCTGAAGATGCTTGTTAATGAACCTTCTTGAAAAGACACGGGATGAAAAGCCAGGGCACTGGGTGGAAAAGCAGTGCAGATTGGAAAAGACAGAAAGCTTATTTAATTCTTTCTTTTCCCAATCTCAACTCCCTCAAGTTATCTTTAAAAGGATGTTTAAAGCTTACAGTTAAAACTTTCCTGCATTTAACTGTAATAATTAACAGCAGCTCAGGGAGCATTCGAGTCCAAAGGGAAACATTTTCAAAACTCATTTCAACCACTGCCAGTCATGTGTTTGGGGAGGGATGGGATCTTGAGGAAAGTTCACAACCGGGCTTTTACCTTGATTACTTTTTTAAGTCTTTTATGCCCAAATTTCATTTGTTAAGATTTAAGGTCTATGTCGTGCGCCTGTAATCAGCTCTCTGGATCCAAAAGGCAGTCAGTGGGCCCTAATGATTCGCAGCAGCACCAACCTGTGCTTTATTTGAGGAAGTGGTTTCATAATTCTACCACTGAAGCAAAAGCAAAGGTGTGGGTTGAAAGAAGGAACTGAGGATGTGGGGAAAATAGGACTGCAATGAGTTTGATGAGATCCTTCCTCATCAAGGAAATGGGACTGCAGTTGGCATGCAGCTCACCACGTGGAGCACCGTCCCAACGGTGTGCTCAGCATTGACTGTGTCTAATGAGAACATAAACCCAGGAAGTCTGGTATCCTGCCTACATCAATGATAATTCCAGCCAGTTAAAAGGACATAAAAAGCTATAATGAAGCTACTGATTCTGTGAGGGAAAGGAACTGCTGATGGGATATTCTAAATGCCAAGATCTCAGTCAGTGTAACTCGTGCTCAATCATGGCCATACTTTTCAGAGTGGATTGTTGAACTTAAATGCAGATTGAGACTGTTGCAGGGGAATGTCTTTGGTTTCTCCCAGGACAGATGGGTGTCACTGATGTATGGCTGCTGGTCAATCTGAATTCTGGTGCAGTAGTGTATCAGGAGCTCAGTTTATTCTGGCATCGTCTTAAACCTGAACAAATAGGTAGGATAAGACATAAAAAAACTTTTGGCAATGGTCCCTGGGTTATGGTGTCATACACCTGGAGTAGGGGTTGGACATAGGGGCAGCCTAGAGATAGGCACATTTTGGGAACAATGGAGAAAAGTATATTCACAGATTATTTATTAATTACTCTTAATCCCTGGAAATAGGATGTGGTTTTTGTTGATTCAATAATTTTATTTCTTTTCCAGCTCATTGCTGCATCTGTGGGTCAAGGCAGTAAGCTTAGGGTTAGAGGCAGTGAGGCTCTGATAGGAGCTGAGATGGACAAAGGTCAGAATTGCTGTCAGTGTGCAGTTATCAGATGTCCTGAACTTAGCATCCTTAGCAAACCAGCATCCTTAGCAGAACTGCTCTGAGCAGAGCTTATTTGAGGTCTCAGAGTTTCCATGAATACTCAACTGGTTGCATTTTGTGGGAGTGTTCAGTGTGAAATGGAACTTTCCCATTAAGAGCAGCATCTTTTAGTCTGAATACATAGCACAGGATTTCCCTTCTGAGCTGAATTTTGCATTTCATTTTTCAGCTCACATAAAATATTCTCTAGTTCTCATTACTGAAACATTGCGTATGAGTATCACATATCTCAGTGGTTAGTATTTGGAAGTAAAATATCAGTAAAGCAAATGCAGTCTCTTAATTTAAGTACAGAGATAATAAAGAAACCTTTCCTCTTCCACCTCCAAGCTGGGAGCATTCTCAGAGTAGCAGTGGTTGGATTGAGACCTCTGCAGACTGACTTGTCCCTTGGTCAGGACCTTCTCCAGTTGGTTTTTCTCCCAAAACTGAAACTTCACAGCTCTGCTGGACAACCTGTGGATGATTTCTGGATATGAGGCTCTAAGTACGAATACAAATTAATAATTGCTGTAGCTGCTGTGAAAGCATGGAAATTTGAGCTGGAAAGCATTTCTCTGAATGAGAAATTCAGAAATTCATTTCTCTGAATGAGTGCTCATTTCTTGTTTGCATTTTTCAGAGGATGCCTTGCTTGGTCAAACTACTAAGAATATTTTTGCAAAGAACTGCATACAGTTCCTCAAATTAAAAAAAATACAGTGAGCTATGTGTCCAAAAATCATAGGAAGCAGCAGTCTGCTGTGCTGCTGAGGAGGCTTTGGGAGCAGATATCTCTGTATGACTGTGTGCCACAGCATTGCTGTTCAGCTGTTCTGTTCAGCCTGATGTTAATCTGTGGCAGTAAAACTGCAATTTTAAAATTGTGCACTGATTTATTCCACCAGTGTACATTGTACAAATCTGCTGAACTAACAGCAATTGAGAGAAGACAGTCCTGTAGGTTCAGCAGCCACTGAATTATGATGTTTGGTGTTTTTCAGGTATGGTGTCTTGCATAAACAGATCACATGGGCTACTAAACCCACGTCTTTTTTGGACCTTGCACAGGCTATTCCCCATGCATAATTTCTCAGGCAGATCCCCACTTATCCATTAGCATTGCCCTCTGACCCAAACTGAGAGGGTCCTGCAAAGGCTTAATCCTTGCAGCACTAGAATCCAAGTGAGTTGTTTCAGACAGATTGTTAATGTTTCAGTAGGGATGCAGAAATGTCCCTTTAATTGCTGAATGCTTTCCACTGCCCTGCAGCTGTTCCCTTACCTGCTGCTCAGGATTGACATGTGGGTTTTTCCCCAAGGCTTTCTGGAGCTGAATGGACGAGCAGTGAGCTCCCTGACACACAAGGAAGTGGTGCCAGCCCTTAGGGGTGTTTAGAGGACAGCTCAACTATGCCTCTGCCTCCAGGCTGAGGTGCTGCTTGGTTCTGGGCTCCTTGCCCAGCTTTGGGTCAGACGCAGGAGCAGCAGCACAGCTCAGGACCTCTCTCCATGGGAAGCACTCTCACCTCTCTATGGGAAGCACTGTCCTTTGTCACAACTGCAGGTGTGCGTTGTGCAGGTCCTCCTTTCTGCTGCTCTGCAGTAGCAATGGACTCAAGCCTGCCTCTCTCGCGTCTCTCACTTTCTTCCATGCATCCGCTGCATACAAATTGCTGATCCGCAGCCCAGGTAACAAAGCCACTGCCTGCTTCCTTCTTCAGGTAGCCTGACATTTCCAATGGCAGGAGCTGGGGGAGGCCATTCATTTTATATGTGCACACAGATCATAAATAATGAGTCACTAATTCCAAGGAGGCCACCAGTGTCAAATCACATCAGCTGAACCGAAGTCAGTGTCCCAAGATACTGTGCAGCTAAATGTAATCTCTGAAACAGATTTCTTTGCTGGGTCCCTATGCCTGTTATACTGCTTATGTAGTTAGGCTGGAAAGTACTTCAGGCAGGGATTACCTCTCCCTGCTGTGCTCTGCTCAGCACCACATGTATCTTTGTCTCTTTATGCAATAATTAATAATAAATCTTCTGGTAATCTGGTTGTGGCACAACCTTCAGACTGTTATTTCTCTATGTGTTAGATAAAACAAACCAGCAGATGACTTGGGGACTCCTGAAGCACTGCTAGGCATTAGGGCTTTTCAGTCACTTTAATATTGCAAGACTTAACAGGAAATATGGATTATACTGCAGCATTTGTGTTTGTCTGCTTTTGCTGCACTAGGAGTAAAGTAGGAATCACTTCTCTGAATGTCATCTCGCTAAGGCAGAAATCTTCTCAGGTAGTTATGTAGCATGGTACAGACAGTGAGACGAGATAAAAGGCAATGCCTAGCTCTTGGCAGAGCATAGGTCTCGTAAACTGTTTAAGCAGTGCCTGATTAATCAGAAGCATTGACCTTGTGTGGGGTGCAGGTGATGCTTCTGGGTGTCTGCAAAACATTCAGTGACACCATCCATGAAGTGCCCAAGCCCACCTTACAGATGCATTTCTTGCGCCATGGCTGCTTGGTTGTGCACACAGTTCTGCTGCCTGTGGGGGCTGGGAGCTCCATCAGGCACTGTGGGCCTCTGGTTTGCAGAGCCGGGGGGCTGAGGGCAGTCTGCTGTGGAAACAGCGCACGCCTGAATCAGTATCTGGTTTGCAGGGATCATCAAATCCCACACCTGCTTGTCTTGGAGAGGTTTCTGTGGCAGAAAGCAAATCAGTGGGCTTAGCCTTCTAGAGGGAAAACAGTGCACTTCTGTGTGCGTGCATTATGCAGCCTTCTGATACCTTCCTTCTGCATGTTTTGTGTCTCTATGGGTGGAGAGAAACAAAGAAAGAAAATGAAGCAGACTACATCCAGCACCTTGGTGTTGTCCTCATGGTTGTCCTAATACAGCTACAGTCTGTAACTTAGGAAATTGTGATAATGGAGGGAGGTTAAGGGAGGGGTACTTCTGAGGCTCAAGCACCGTTTATATTTGCTTATTAATTCCAAATGAGGGCAGAGGCACATAAAGGAATACTGTAAAGGTACATTTTATCCTTTCATTTAGAAACATAACATCTGAGAAACATTTATTAGCAAAACATCAACTCTATTTGCACATTTCTAAATAGAATATCAGATCAACTGAATTTTAATTTTCATGTCTGTAATTTGTTAATATAATTACGGTACAATGTAGTTAGGTGCCTTCAGATCTTTCAGTGTTAATTAAAAAGCTAATAACTTGGAAAGCTATAAATATTGAGGTAGAGGGGCTGGTGCTGCAGGCAGTTAATCCTTTATTTGTCACTTGCTAAGGATCCATTTAGCAGGCCGGGCTGTGCACAGTGCAGGCAGCACCAGGCTGCTCCCCCAAGCAGCACACACAGCTCAGTGCTGCCAGCAGGCATCCCATCCCGCACAGGCAGCGCTGCTCTGCTTAGAAATGCTTGAGGTATTTGTGTTTTCAGATCCGAGGGAAATTTTCATGGTTCCAAATTAAAAAAAGGAAAGCCACCGTTTTTCCTGCTGGAATCTCAGCTGAGTGTCCCAAAGCCTCTGTGGGTCTCTGCAGGGTTGGCTTTGTGCTTCTGCAGAGCAGCACCCAGTGCCCCACGCAGCTGAAAGGAGCTCCATGGCCATCATAGCAGCCTCACAGCAGCATCTTCTTCCTCTCCATGGGATTCCATTGTGGTTGGCTGGGATGTGGAATGTCCGCACGGTGCTTACTCTTTAGTCAGTGGAAATAGAAGGCAGATTTTATTGGTCTGTGGTGATCCAGTTCCTGAATTGACCTGATCTGGATACAGTCTGGTTTTCGTAGTGATTTTCAACTTATGTGGCTAGGGAAGAAAAATGTTTTGCATTAAACATACCGTGCTCTGGTTTTGATTGTTTTAAACATTCTAACATCTATTTTAACAGAAAATGGACTTTCACTTCAGCTTTGTAAATGAAGCACAGGCAGGTGAGGCTGTGCTATCATGCAGAAGAAAAAGCTGTGCTTGAAATTCAAATTGAAAGGCAGATAATGGACCCAGGCAGGAACACACAGAGCAGCTCCAACTGAGGCAGGGATTTAAGAAACTCCAACAGGACAAACATTGGAACTGTGAACCGACTTCCTCTTATGAAGGAGAAGGTTTGAGAGCGAGTGCCTCAGCGTTGTTTCAGCACACAATCATTTACCTTAAGGAAATCATTAATTCTGCCCAGCAGTTCTCATGAGCAGCCTGATGCTGAGCTTCCTAACAGGCACTCAAAGGAAGCACGGCTTTCTGTAGTCGGCTCAAATTGTTTAATATTTGTCAAACTTGAATTGTGTTGGAAGGATACATAGTGAATAATGGGTTTCTCCTGCTCTTTACACATGGGCAAGGCTGCACAGCCACTCCAAGCTGCAGTTTATTGCACTGCATTATGCATGAGGTGGCTTTGCAAGCAGATACATTAACACAAAAGGAGGGAGGGAAGAAAAAGCACAAGAAAGCAGATTTGTGCATTGTCCAATTTGTAAGGGTTAAGAATTATTTAGGGAACTTTTAAACACTTGTGTGCTAATACCTGGAACTGCAGCACTGGAATAGTTCCTTAGCGCGTGTGTAGCAGAAAACATGGCAGCTTTGGCATGCAGCTGCTCCTCCTTCTATTGGAATTGTGTTGTAGCCACTGACTCAGGCAATCCCAGCAGCCTTTTCTGAAAATGTAAGGTTACATCCTACAAAGAGCTAAACTGTTTTCTTTTCCCATTTCTGTAAGGGGATTTGGGACCTAAGACCATCTGTCAAGCAGCCACTCAGAGCTATTAAGATGTAGGTGTGTAGTAACTAAGAATTGGCAAATGGCTTAAGGACACCCACCACACTTCAATTTCCAGCAGGCATTTGGGTGTGCTCTGCTTAGAGATTTATTTCTAAATTCTCCTAAACTCCTGTCTGCACCCTCTAGGTAGTCAGATACCTGTGCTGTTCAGGCTGTGAGCACTAACACATGGTTAGCACCTCACAAAGCTGGGTCTGACCAGGTTTATCGCACATTTCTTGCTGAGTGCACGTGGCTGGACCAGCGGGATCTCATCCAAGTCAGTTCATTCTCCCTGTAATGGCAACAAAAGGGTGACAGCTGATGGGAGTCAGTGCTCGCCCATGGGAGTCCACAGTCCACTGCAGTGGGACGAATTGCAGTGAGTTTTCACTTTGAGTGAGGCAGGGTGTTGGAATTTACCTTTCTGTCACAAATTAGGTTACTGCCTGGGAGTGGCATCCTTGTAGCTGGGAATCACCACTGTATCACAGCAGAGTATGTGTCTTGTCAGTGCAGCTCCTGGGCTTTGAGAGCTTGGAAGGGTTTATTCCTGTTTCTTTAAGCCTCCACAGTGCTGTGCAAATCTGAAGGTGATGGTGGCTTCCTTGCATGAAGCGTCGTGGGTTGCAAATGGGAGCAGCACAGTGCACACTGCTAATGCTTGGGCATTTTGTATCTGAATATGAAATCCAGTGGCAGCTTAGGTGATTTTCTGGGGGGCTGTCTGATCACAGGCTCATCTGAGTATAAATCCTTACTTAGTTCTGGACAAGCTAACTAGTGAGCCGTGCCTTGGTACAGGAATCAGAAAAGTATTCTAGGAAGGGAATCAGAAGGGATCTGACAGCCTCTACAATGAGTGATAAAGCTTCTTCAGCATTTTTTGCACAAGCTCTAATTCAGATCCCAGTAGTTTCTGTGACTATTTATCCTCAAATGTTGCGTCCTTAACTTGGCAGGAGAAATGAACTTAACCAACCAAAGCCATTTCTCAGCAGTACCTGACAGTGTGGATCCCCGGCAGCGCTTCATCCCTTCTGCAGGTCGGGACTATTACTGATATAATTAAATAATACTGGTCCATGATAGAAATATATTAGCTTTAGACAGTGTTAATACTGTACACAAGAGTATGAGGATTGATAGTCCTTGTAATCTCTTATCTAAACATAGAAGGGCTGCATATGCTGTTCATAAAACACTGAAATCAATCATTGCAGTGACAGGCAGGTAATTGGGAAGCAAGCTCCTACTTATGCAGACCATGAGGGGATAACAGCCTTCAGCATTTTTTTCTGCAAATACTATTATCTGTCTCATCTTTCAAACTTCAAAATCCAAAGTGAATCACTTAAACTCCACTTGTGAGCACGACGTGGGCAGCGTGGCTCTCAGAACAGCCACAGCTTGGAACTGCCCTGAGCTCAGAGCACAGGAGGCACCGTGCAGCGCAGGCAGAGGGATGGAGGAGTGCAGGAGGAGCACAGAGCCCGTCCCCACCTGCAGGGAGGGTGGCTCAGAGCCATAGCTCCAGGTAACCAATGAAAACCAGCCATGTCTGCGTGGCTTTTGGCGTAGGATCAGATTTTAATTAACGTTGGTTAAGTCCTTTGAATCATTAAGGCTTAAAACAATTGTATGAGTGCGGAGCTCCGTAATTTTTCTAATGAACGCTTTGCAGAGGGGATCTCAGAGCATTTAAGCACCACAGTGTTTACACATTCAGCCAGTTGAGGATAGTCAGAAGGATTCGATAATTAGAAGAGTTTGTTACTAAAAGCTTCTCCATGTGTTAAACATTAGCAGGATGTTCCTAACCACGAGATAAATTAGGCCTACCTACACTGGTCTGTGAATTAGCAGTTTTCACTCTGATTTTCAGATTAGTTATATCAATTTTAAATACTGCTTTCTGCCTGGAAGACTAGTAAATACATAATAATAAAAATTGACTGTGTCTCATTAAAACACTGAGAGGAGAATATACCACTTTCATTTGGTAACTCGTTGTCACCTACAACTTCCATTGAGTTTGCTGGAATTTATTCTCTTTTAGAATGACACCAATAATTATCTTATTTTGTGTTTTTATTACTTCATCGGATGAATGAAAGTTGTTTTCATTGCTCAGAAAAGCAGAGTTTCACTCTGTTAGAAATCTAGAGAGCTGGCAATGGTCCCACTTCACTACATAAGGATGCAAGTCCTCTAGGCTCCTCAGTATGGTAGATCCCATCTGTGCTTTCCTACTTGAAGAACAGCAGTTGTTTCCCTTGGGAAGGCTTTGGGATTCTGTGTGTATGGTTTTTCATGGCCTTTTTTCCACCCTCTCCCCCCCAGATTGTGATTGGGATCGTGGTTTTCCAAGGAGTTTGTGTGGGCAGATCTGAGCATCCGTGCAGCTCCCATGGAGTGTGAAATGCAAGCTGTTGTTGGCCTCGTCCCGTTTCATCTGCTCACTGTGTTTTTTGGCAGAAAGGACTGGTTGTCTGTATTAATGCTGGGGGTTGCGACCACAGCTTTTTGCGTGCAGGGCGAGCTGACAGCTAGCTGGTGGAAAAGCAACAGAAGAAATGTGGGATGTTTCTTCCATCCTATGATAGTAAAGCATCTTCTTTTAACAGACCGCGCACTATATCTTTGCTGCTGCACACTGCCTTTATTCTCTGATGACTCATAGCAGCAGCAAATCCTTTACTTTCTTCCTCAGTGTAGTATTTTATAAAGTACAAACAAAAAAACTCATGTATGTTTGCAAATTATTTGAAGGGTGTTTGAATAAGTTACAAGTTTTTAAGCTGCTGCACATTTGTTTCAGGGTTTCTGTGCAGATAAACCAAAGCTTTACAGGCTTTGGGAAAAGGCTGATCCCTTTGCTCCCAGGAGGTGCCGTCCTCTTCCTTTCCTTTCCTCTCCACTTTGTAATTACTGCCTGTAACCCTGGCAAAAAAACACACTGAAGAGAAACTGTCTTTGGGAATGTTTACATGTTGTTGAGCACGAATCTTGGTTAAACCACAGCATTCAGGTCTGTGGCAAAATTTCCTTTTAAGAACTTTTCAGTTCTAATCCTGCATAACCTTTTTGCCACCTAAGGGCTGCCTGTCTCCTGCCGTGATGCCAGTTCAGCCTTTTCTACCCAGGGAAGCAAGAGAACTGGAAGAATAGTTTCACTATATTTGCTACTTGGGATCTGCAAAACAGACAAAATGGACATCAATATGTCCTCTTCCTTTGAGTCCTGATTTAGGACAGCACTTGGCTTGGAGGGCTGGGAGGGGACCTCAGTGCCTGCACGCATTCGGGTTGGCAGCAGGGCTGTGGCAGTCCATGTCTGTCACGAACCTAAGCACCTCCTAAGATAACCCATCTATATACAGGCACTCTTGTGCTTTGGGAAGAGGATTTTACACTTCTTTCTTAAATTACTGATCAATTGATCACTGTGTTGGTTTAATCTCTGTTACCCCATTTGTGTTTGATGATAAAAGCTAGTAAATGCATAGCCATCAAAACCATTAATAGTTGTTGCAGCTGAAAATATGCAATCTCAAGCCAAGTACAGTCTTTCTTAAAAACATACTTTTTATATATGATGCACTTGCATATATTTTAGTTCTGTTGTGTACAAAATCACACTTGAGAACTGCTGCAATTAGATGCCAACATGATGAGGGAGCAGCAAGATACTCTTGGGAGTGAATTATGGAGCAGTAATTCATGAGAAGGTACTGCTAGAGAAAGGCAGAAGGCCGAGAGCTGTTAAGTGCAGCAGGTGTGAATTACTGCACTATAATTCACAGGCTTGGGTGTCTTATCAGAATTATAAAATAGCTCTATGCAAATATTTTTAAAGGATGCAAGGACAAATAATCAGATGTAACTGGGGCTTCACCTCACTGAAGGGTCCCAGAGTCTTAAGCAGCAGCAAGGTATGGCATCAGAAATGAAAAGGAAAAGTATGGGTTATTTTAACCTTACTTTGAATAACTGAATTTGACTGTATTTAAACTGTTTACTTCCAGTTTGTCTGCTTTTCCAGTCACCCACTGTGTTTGCCTGTTGTGAACTCCCCAGAACTCCCCTGTTATGTTTCTCCTGGAGTTGTTTCTATTCTGTGCAAAGGCAGGTGAAGCCCCTATAAACATGGGATTCTTATTATTCTTTTTCTAGGAGCTTCCTCACAGGGATTAATCCATTCTATAAATGACTGGAGCAGATGAACAGTATTGCCATTTTTAGAGGTGTGCTCTGGTTTTGAGTACCCACTTTGCTGCGAATTTTCACTCCTATGCAAAGCAGAGCTCACAGAAGGCTGCAGGTTTCTGTAGCCTCTGTTAACAAGGTGCTCCTTTTCCCATTAAAATATTAAATCTGTAGGTTAGTGACAAGACAACCGTTATCATTACATACACAACCCAAAAATCGAAGCCGTTCCTTCTAAAACATGCTGATAGATCCAGCACTTCCTTCCTGTTATTAAAGCACTTCTATTTCAACAGATGGGCTCTCAGGAAAGAGCAGTTGGTGGTTTGTTGAAGAAGGGACAGTTGATGAGTGCTGACTGCAAAGGAGGGGCTGTGATGTGCGCTTAGCTCCCAAAGAACTCAGTCAGCTCCAGGTTGTATGGCCATGCAGGAAGCCTGCAGCCAACTCCTGAGCTCAGCAGCTGCTGGGTGTCCATTTGCAGCAGTGCTGTAACAAAACTTGATTTGATGTTTTGTCCCATGGGAGATTTATATTTAAAATGCATATTTTTGTGTTTGGGTTATCCAGAATGCCTCTCCGAAAAGGTCAGAAATTATCCCTCATCAGGGGAGTTATTTCTGAAGGATTTTTTTCCTTATTTTTTCTAAGTTGCACCATTGCTAATTTGTGCGTTCTCACAGATGATAAACTCTCTCAGCCCCACACTGCTGTTCTGTCACCTTTTGCATACATCACTGTGCAACTGGTAGCGACTGCAGGTCCTGGTTCTTTATTTGTGCTGAAAAATTGTCTTCTAACAGCTTTGGAGAAAAGAATGTATGTCTAAATGAAGCAAACCTCAGTCAGTCAGGCTCCTTTAAAAAGCATCTTGCTATGAACAAAGCTTTAATAAGCCTAGCGACAATCCCAAAATTAGTTTTCCATTATGGTTATTTGGGGCTATTTCGATGCATTTATGAAATTGAGTCATTTCCTCTTACAAAGTTATCGCTAATTAAAACCAAAATGAGCAACTGTGTGCACAGTGTGGTGGGTATGGCTGCAGTTACCCAAGTGCACGTTACAGCACTTGCATCATTCTGTGAGCAGAATGAAAGTCGTTCAGCTATCTGAGAGCCAATATGAGATTCCTCAAGCAATGCCTTGACTGATGCCCATTGGAGATTCTAAAAAGGTCTCCAAGCATTAAACAGAAAAGTCAGCTTGCCATAAGGACTGATTGCAGTTTACCCCTCTGGCCCATTCCTGGGTTACTGCTTCAGCCTCTGCTCCAAGGTGTTGTGACCTCCAGATCTGGCAGAGGAGTTTGAGCAAGGTCTGACACTAAGAGGGACAGTGTTGCCATGGAAAGCTGAACAAGCCCTTTAAATCTCAGCTTTCCTCTGCCCTGTATCCCTGATGCTCTGTGTTTCTTCAAGCTTATCTAACGGCACATAAGGCAGGATTTGCTCTCCCAAATCTCTCCAACAAGTGGCTGCTGTTTTATTGCTCCACATCCTTCATCAGGCTGGCGTTTTGAGATGGAGCCCCAACAATCAGATCTCTCTATCATTGTGATATAACTTAAGCAAACAAAAACGGTTTGTGTTACATTTACAGTGCATGCTGAGGCATGAGGATGGAGTGCAGCACAAACAGTTGAAAGGAGCGGCAGTCGTGGCAGCTCTGTCCCCAGACAAAAGTGTGAATGTTAATGTGAATGTTAAAAAGATGTAACCAAAACTTTGAAATTCTTTATTCAGGAATCCAGGTGATTGAAGAACATTACAGAAATGAATTAAAAATATTACCAGTTTTTCCACTTATCAAAATTAAATCCTTGCTTATGGATGCAGATATACTCATGGCACTGACATTGCAAGTCCAGTTTTCATTCCTTTTCTCTTAAGCTCGTATTTTGTTCAAGCAGGATTTCCAGGCATGCAAAGCCTTTTAAAAGAATTCAAAATTTACATTCAAGGCAATTATGCTTCCTTCATTTTCACATGGCCAATCCGGGTTGAGAATGCTCTCCTGAATTTCTGCGCATGTGTCACTGCTATAAATTCTTGTGTCACTGGCAGTGGCTTAACACAATGTGACTGATCTAATTGGACACGACATGTTACGGCAGCTGCACACCAGCCTGGATGTTCCAATAGGCCTTTTCAGGTGATGGCAGCCTTACACGTTCCTTTCGCTCATAGCAGCGGATTAGAAGCCCGTCTTTGTTCCACATCAAAGCTGACTCCAGTTCCACAGCAACCACTGTGACACGGTGCTGGGTTCTGGAGCACTGAGCCCTCAGGAGTAACATGAGTCTGCCTGCCCCCCCTGCATCCAGGTCCATGAACAGCATGGCCAGCAAGTTTGGGCTCATCCAGCTGGGCAGCTGTGTGGAAATCAAGCACAGCAGTGGGCATATATGTCAGGCAGTAGTGACAAAGCTCCATGAAAACACCTCCAGCGTCACTGTGGAATGGCTTGAGAGAGGGACCAGCCAGGCCAAACAGGTGGATCTCCAGGTCATCTTTGATCTCAACCCTCATCTAGCCCCAAGGAGCAGATTCACAAGCAGCGCTGAGACCTCGCTGTCAGCCAGAGGTTACCGGAGCCCGGTGAGTGAAAGGCTGCCACAGCCCACCAAAATGGAAGTGTGTTGGGACAGCAGGAGCCCTGTGGTTGCCCAGCCTCAGTCCGAAATGAGGTGGATGACACCGTGCATGTGGCAGATGGACAGGCTGCCGAAACAGCAGGAATACCATCAGCTGGATGTGCAGGAGAAGCCAGCTCAAAAGGACAGCACATCATTCCATGCCAGGAGTGACATAGTGGCCATGATCCAGGAGTGCCGCAACCACCTGCATGGCAAGGCATCGTGGGCCTCCATGCCATGTCAGCCTCGCCGCATCAGTGTGTGCATTCGCAAGCGGCCCCTGAACCAGCGGGAGGCTGAGCTCAATGACACCGATGTGGTGACAGTGTCCTGCCAGGGCATGGTGATTGTGCACGAAGCCAAGCAGAAGTTGGATCTCACACAGTATCTGAACAACCAGGTCTTCCGCTTCGACCATGCCTTTGATGAGCATGCTACCAACGAGCTGGTGTACAGGCACACCGCCCAGCCCCTCGTGGATATCATCTTCCAGGGAGGCATGGCCACCTGCTTTGCCTATGGCCAGACTGGCAGCGGCAAGACACACACCATGCGGGGAACCATCTCTAGCAAAGGAATCTACGTCCAGGTCGCTGAGGATGTCTTCCACAGGCTGCAGTACCCTAATTACCAGAAACTGGAGCTTTGGGTCTATGGAGCCTTCTTTGAGATTTATAGGGGCAAAGTGTTTGACCTGCTGAACAAGAAGAAGCGGCTGAGGGTGCTAGAGGATGGTAAAAAGGAGACCCAGGTGGTAGGCCTGTGTGAGGAAGAGGTCACCAGCGTGGAAGATGTCATCAGGCTCATTGAAACAGGCAGCAACTGTCGCATGGCAGGCCAAACTTCAGCCAACACTCAGTCCTCCCGGAGCCATGCCATCTTCCAGCTCATACTCAAGAAGAGAGGACAGTTGTATGCCAAATTTTCCCTAATTGATCTGGCTGGGAATGAAAGAGGAGCTGATGTCACAACTGCAGACAAGCAAACGAGGCTGGAGGGGGCTGACATTAATAAAAGTCTCTTGGCACTCAAGGAATGTATCAGGGCACTGGGGCACAACAAAACCCACACCCCATTCAGGGCTAGCAAGCTCACCCAAGTCCTGAGGGACTCTCTTATAGGGGAAAACTCATATACCTGCATGATTGCCACTGTCTCTCCAGGAATGAGATCCTGTGAGCACACCCTTAACACCCTGCGGTATGCCAACCGTGTGAAGGAGCTGATTGTGGATTTAAATTCTCTTAAACAGCCTTTTCAGATTGTGACCAGCTTACCACAGCAGCAGCAGCTTGGGGTGCAGGCAAACAAGGAAGCCTTGTCCAAGGCATTTAAGAGAAAAGAGAGAAATGAGAAAACACTTATGGAGAAGCATCAGAAATCTCTGCGATGTTTGAAAGAACTCTTAGAGGTGGCTGCAGGAACAATCAGGAATGTAGATATATATGCTGCACAGTTTCAATCATTTCTGGATCGAGAAATTGGCATCCTGACTGAGATTCGAGAAAAAGTCAGATTATTCCCGTCAGCAGCTTGCAAGGAGCAACAGGGCAGCAACCAGAGCTGCACTAAGAGCTCCCGTGCACTGTGAGCTGTACCAGAGCCCCAATCCCTGAGGCTGCCAGGAGAGGAGAGCTGTTAGCTGCCACTGCTTCATCTGCCCAGCAATTGTAGTGTTCAAGAAACATTAAATGGCATTCGCATGAACATTCTGGTTGAGTTTTTATTCCTTGAAAATAGTAGTTTAAACTTGTAGGAGAATAGTCTTGCTGTTTTATTCTGGGTATTTTTCATTGCAGAAAGTTAAACTGTGCAGTTGTGAAGATCTAACCTGTAGGAAATGGTAAGAATTTACAGAGAATGTATCTCACGTCATTTGGGCAGATTTCCCCTCTTGTGCCTGTAAAATTATATATATATATATATACATACACACAGATATTCATAGGTACCTGCCTAGATGTGGCCTCTCAAGGATTCTGTTGAACTGCACCAAAAGAAGAGCCACGTTCCCAGGTTAGGAGGAGAAGCTGTGCCTGCAAGGCTTGCAGAGGAAAGCAGAGGTTGGTGCCCTGTATCAGAAACCTGATGAGACAGGTTGGAAGGGTCAGAAAAGCTGCATGCATCAATGCCCCATCTGATGCAGTGCATATCAGTGCAAGAACTGCTCGTGGGGAGAGGCAGTGCTTCCTCCTGATGGCATGCCTTGCAAAACTCACTCTTCTTAGGGGTTAAAGTGTCAGGCTCCTTTCTATGCATGCTATTGAAGACAGAAATTAATTAGTGTAAGTTCTTGAAAGGGTAACAAATAAATAGAAGAAATTAAATAGTATAAATTGTATCTAATTGATTGGTGGCCATCTCCCCCAGTTTTTTCACACTGTCTGATCTCTCTCTGGCTGTTTATCCATCCAGTTTATCCTGCTGAGCAGTTGAATCATCTGATCCAGAGGGTGAGCAAGTCAATGGAAGGGCTTCAGCAGCCTTTCAAGGAGGCCAGGAGTTCATTTTAAGTGATGAAATTATTAAACACCAAGTGTTGTTTAAATGCTGGTCATCTCCTAGCAGTAATAATATGCTGTGCTTTTCAGCTTCAGTGCACTTTACAAGCATTTGTGTATTGGCATTCTGCTTGTTTCGGTATTCCTGGTTTCAGCAGCTTGTAGCGTTCAGAGATGCAATGAGACATAGGTACTACTTGCCAGATTAAGATACAAGTGTGTTGTATACGGGGATTTACAACAGAAGGGTTTTCTCCTTTCTAAAAAGAAGTGTTGCTGAGGTTCCTTCCCTGGCATCTCCCTTGGTTTCTTGTATGTGAGGTGCTGGACTTTGCAAAGGACCAGGTTTGAAGGCCTGGTACCTGCAGTGTGGGGCCGTCAGTGGGAGCACGGTGGCTCTGCAGTCCCTTGGAAGTGCTGCAGTCGCTTCCAGCTGGTGCAGGACGTGCCTGCCATGCATGGCACATGGTGGGTTAGCTCTTGGGCTGTCGTCGTGCTTGCTTCAGGTCTAAGTTCTGGCCGCTCACAGCTGTAGCTGTGCATTAGTTATAAATCATTAGCATGAAGTGTTTTGGCAAAAAGGGCTATGAATTAATTGAGTTGGGCACAGTTCTAGAAAGACGGTTTTAATGAGCTGGAACAAAGTCTTACCAGGGTGCGGTGGTTTGCAGTGAGTAGGAAAAGGAATTTCATTCTCTTTGTTTATACTCACACATTCAGGAGGCTGCTCACACGAAGCTCACAGTGACTCATGAGCACACTCTGCTGCTGTTTAAAGCAGATGCAAAGCGAATTAACTAAATTAGCCTGTTTTCATTTTCTGTGGTCACCTGATGTGTTGACTGACCTCTTTTCTTTCACTGGTGATCTTCATTTACGTATTTTCCTTCGCTTTCTAAACATAAATCCTGTTTGTAGAGTGCAAAACCCATTCTGTCTATTCCCTGTACTTTAAGTATGACTTTGTGTCTGGTTTCCGTGAGTTTGTAGCTACAGGACACCCCTCTGTATTCGGGGTCTGGAAATGTTGGGCATATCTACATGCTTACACAGGGCACAGCCTGTCCAGGTGCAAAGATTCCATGGAAATTCTTTTTAGTTTTTACTAAAAAGGACCACGCATGCCTTAGTAATGAAACCAGAATCAGAGAAGTGTGCTGAGTTTTAGGTTTGCATTGCTCTGGTGACCATGAGTGTTCAATTAAATAAAGATTGCTAATTAATTACAGTAAGGTCAGCCATTCACTTAGCCTATTAAGCAACTGAAACAATTCTATGGGATGCATTTCTGTTTATAACTGTCTGTAGCTGAGTGAACAAGAAAAGCAACTGTTGTCTAGACAGAGCCTAGTCTAGAATCTAGTCATTTTCTGCCTGATGATTAACCATTACTACTGTTATGCTGCGAGGATTTAAACCTGTTCTCCTTACCTTTGTCATTTCTAAGGGAGATTTCACTGTTACTTTTACTGTGAGATATAATTCCTGTTGGAATCATACTTGTGAGTTTGGCAGTGGAAAAGATTTGGAAAGGTGCAACTGAGGTTCTTCCAAACTGGAAGACCATTAAAAAAAAAGTTTGCAGTGAGACGCACTCTTGTGTGTGTTATTGATAGGAAACGAGTGAGGTGCAACCCAGAAGAGCCCCCAGATTCCCAGCTGCAGCATCTGCAGTTTCCAGTTCAGTTCTGAGGTGTCAGGCAAAATGGGGGCTGTGATGAATGGATCAAAATAATCTGTACCCTGCAAAGACAATCTGGGAGAACAAGCCGCCTTCTGGTCCTGCCTCTGCAGCAGGCGCTGTACAATTTGCTCAATTTAGCATCAAGTAAGCATGGCTGAATTTAGCCCTGTATTTTTGGCTTTATTATTATCGGAGTCTTACAGCTCAGCCTGTTATCATGAGGCAAGCTCACAAGGCTTTATTCTGATTTTTCTGTTTTTCTGCTCAGACAAAGCCCAAGGCAACTGGGATTTTCCAGAGGAGAGACTGACTGTTGTCGCTAATAACAGCTTTAGTCAGCAACATATGTTTAGTGATGTACATCAATATTTCTATTTTCACAGATGCTTTGATTTTGCATTTTGGATATCATTGTGTCCAGGAATCGCCTGCTCTTGGGGCTCCAAAAGTCCATGTAAAACAGTGAATTTTCATAACTACACTTCTCAAACTGGGCATCTGTGGATGAACTTCCTCTGTGCTTTCAGGCAGCATTATATTGCACACCACACCATTTCCTAGTTCATACCAGAATCCTGTGAATCTTTCAAATAAGCACTCCAGCTATGATTTGTGAGGTATTTGAATCATTTTCCTTTTATTTTTCTACAGAAGCAGGTAATATCTCACAGGGTATGTTGAAAGACATTATGTTTTGAAGAAATTCACCTGGTATTCTGCCTCTCTCTCTCCTTTAACACGACGAGGAATACCTGATGCAAACCACGTTGTTATTCCTCAGAATGTTCCTTGAAGCTTTCTCTTATTTCTACCTTTGTATTGAGTCCTTCTTCTTCTTGTGCCCTCCTAATCATTTCCTCAGCAAGAGACTGGGATGTGACATGAGAGGAGATAATTTTAAATGAAGAGGAAAAAAATACACCAAAGAGAAAAGCTGAGATGCTGTTTACATGCAAAACTTTCAGTAGAGAGGTAAACAAACAGAGGAAGGTTTGATTCCGCATCACAGTGTTGTCCAAACAGCAAGCAGGGACGTGTCTGCAAACTAGAAAGAGAATTCCTGGCAATTCCCTCAGGCGTAGGGCTGGTTGCAGAGTAGTAATGCTGTTTTGAGGCTCAGCAGCAAAATGTAAGCACTCTGAAGCAAACAGGAGGCAGGAAAACACACAATACCAGGTGCTTGGTCTCCACCGAGCTCTATAGGAGCCACACTTCTGTTCCCCTTGTGGGAAAGGAGAGGTCAGCCCACCCTGTAAGCCCTCACTGTACCTGGCTCACTCAGTGCAGAAGCTTTTACTGAGTGAGATCGAATCTGAATGGTTGATTCTGCACCCTCAATACTTGAGTAAAGTTTTGGCATTTATGCACAAAATGTAAGCAGTTTTGTTTGAAAGAGTGTCTGTTCTTGTGTTGCGCTGTGCAGTTCGGGTGCTGACTAACCAGAAACGTGAATTTGTCTCCACTGCAGAGGAAAGAAGTTTGCTGGAGATCTGAACGTTCTTAGTTTTATGGACTTAGGTTTTATTGAGGCAATTTCTGCTCTCCAATTGTGTTAAGAAACCAAAAATCAGGATCCTGCTCTTGCTTCTTTTAATCCTAGCAGTTGAATCCTGGCTGAATCCTAGCATGCGCCGGAATGTTTGTCCACTTCTTGTGGTTAAATTAGTTTGTCAAAAAGAAGCATTGGGTTTTGACTACAGAGTCCTACAGCTGCTGAGCAAAGGCCTTTTATCTGAGTTCTTGATGCTGAGAAGCAGAGCAGTAGCTGAACAGCTGCTGTGTAATAACCTGCCTACTTTTCTCTGTGGCTCATCCTGCAACTGACGTTTAAACTCATTCTCATTTGTTAGACTTCACTGGTTTTGCTCATCACCTGGGAGCTGACTCTGCACAGGCCTTGCTTATAGCCGAGCAATAGAGTACTGTGCTGGTCTGGATTTTCTTATATTGTTTGTAGCCTGATTTTCGTGATTTTATACCAGTTTTAAGCAGTATTAGAAACCTCTTGAAGTAGAACATTAGAACCCAAACTTCACTTTGGATACTCATTCCCTCCTCTTGCAGACTCTCCCTATCTTTTGCTGGTGGTAGAAGCTCCCTGTGCCACCTCTCCTTTTCCTGTCTCTCAACAAAGCATGGCTCATCCCCAGCCTTTTCTGTTGAGTGGGTTCATGCCTGCCATCTTCCATGTAATCATTGCATGGAGAGGGGATTAAAGACACCTCCACCCTCCCTCTAAAAAAAGAAGTCTAAGCAAAAATGTTTCCATCTCTGATATTTCCTCAGTTAAGCTTTTTTCCCTCTCTCATGGTCCTATTCTAGTGTTGACCAATTTGCACAAAGCTGTAGAATATTCCTTAAAACTGCTTTTAACACCTTCTACAGTTTTTGCATGTAGATAGATGAAGAATGACAAGGAGGGACAGGATCCATGTTTTAAAAAGTATCACGTGTCAGTGAGTGCCCTGGCTTTTGGAGATGTGTGCAGTGGAGGTTGAAACACCAATATCTGTAAATATAACCCATTTTTTATTGGCAGAACAGTGACATCTATTGTTCAATATTATATACATCTGTGACACTCTGAGCAACTGCCTACAGGTATTGAACTGATCTTTCTCAATTTCATTAGATGCAAACATGCACAGTCAAATTATTGATTCAGAGAAATATGTAATAACACATGTAGTAATGCTTCTGGACAGCCATGCAAAATTAAGTCTAATTCATTTTGTCACAGTGTAATTAACAGATCAATGTAGACTGATGCACAAAAAGAGACACCTTCTGTTACTGAAAGTGTCAGAAGATGCTGCTTGGTGAAGCCTGCTTGCCAGCCATGCTGCTGGCAACGGCTGCAGCCACGCTGTGTGTTGCACACTGTGGGCAGTCGTGGCCTGGCAGCACCCTGCAGCATGTTTCTCCCAGCAGGGCTGCCTTTGAATTCATCCACAGCATGGTTTCATAACCTCTGCCTCTCTACAATCCTTGGACTTGAATAAGGGAGCTCTGAATATTCAGTTGTAAGCAGGCTGCGGGCAGGCAGTGAAAAACACCATAGCTCATTGACTCTTCACTGAGCATTTGCTTCAAGGCACAGCGACCTAAGCTGGTGCTGAGTCTTACCCAGGCCACTGAAACTTGTACAAAACAGCCCTGAGGGTGTGTGACAGCTGCAGCACGCCGGGTGCTTGCTCTGGGAGTTTTCAGACCAGGTTTTACACTGGAAACTGAATTCCAAAGCGTCAGGCTGGGGCAGTTACAACAGAGTAACTTTTCTGTGAGTCCTTTATTCTAGCCCTATTCGATTCTCTCTTCTATCTCTCTCCTTCCCTTTAATAGAGGATACAGAATTCAAATAGCAAAGATTTTAATATAGCAGTAATTAAATACAGGGGCTATTCAGTGTGTCAGATGCTGTGGCTGATTAGACATTCTGATTCGTGGGCTAGAACTCAGGGGAACAGCAACTGTCTCTTTTAGTGCCATGTCTATGAAAACAGCAGAAGGCTATGTACGCTCATTACTATTTTATGTGATTCTGAACATGAGAGAAGTGGAGAGAGCAGAGCTATAGGAAGATATTTTTAATGATTTTAATGGAATACCATGTTTAATTCTTACATAAGCAAACTCTGGATAAGCAATTACTCAGTAAAAATATTTGGTACTGGTAAATGAAGCAGCATAGTTCTCTTCTTTTTAAGTCATAAGCTTTGATACAAGAAGTGTGAGTAAAGGGAGCACATTGCCTATAGAGCATGCCGTGAAGATAGCACTGAAATATATCCTAAATTTTCAGCTTACACTTAAAGTCTGTTGGTGTGCATAAGTGCTTTTTTGAATGGCCACAGCATTTGCTTAAATTGAGGATATAAAGACAGACAATGTTCGGTAACCTCCCAGGCCTACCACTGTTTGAGAAAGAAACCGGAGTAAACAACGTCTTATCCTCAATGGATCTGTACACTGATGGGCTTTTCCAGTTTTCCATTCAACTATAAGGCTGTAGCATTAAAAACTCATATTAAAAATCTTGGGTTAAAATCTACATCTCAAGTTTTTCATGTATTGTCCTCCAGAGTGATGTAACCTCACATCTAATTTCCTATGCTCATGTCTCCCTTTTCAGATGCTCTCCACACAGCTGCAAAATAACAGCAGCTGTGTTTCTAAGGGCCCATATTGAACTCCTGTGCTTTCCAAAGACAGAGAAAAATAAATGTTGTAGGAACAAGTAACACAGATTTCACAAATAAACAAGTTTCTGAGGGTCTCACTGTTCTCTTAATCAAGAGGGAAAAAAGAACCAAGTGAGAGCTTTGACGTGCTGTGGTAGGGGCTAGAGTTGCAGATGTGCACCAAGCCCCACTGGGCTAGGTTTATGAGATGCAAACATTCCCCAAAGCAATGAAAGCTCTTGTCTGACCCAAAAGTTTACAGATTCACTGGAGAGGAATTAAGAGCTCTTGTGGTGGCTGGAAGGCACAGTGGGAGTGCAGCAAGATGAGCAGCAGGCACTCCCAGCCCAGGGTCTCTGCCCAGAGAACGCTGAGTCTGTATCTGCAAACATGTGGCATGGTGCTGGCAGCTGGAATCACAGCCCTGGGCTGCAGCCGGGACTGAGAGCAAACTCAGAGTGTGGGGAAAAGGCCCAGTGCTGGGATTAGAGACCAGCACTGCATAAAAGGACAGAACCAGGAGTTACCTGCCCTATCAGTGGTGCTTCTGTGGTGGGAGATTTTAATAGCTGTTGCTAACTGAAAATGAAAGCCCCTCACCTGCTGGAGCACCACTCGGGGACAAGGAGATTTTGAGAAGTTGTGTGTGCCTGGGGATAGTGGTGCAGCTGCTCCATCATCACTTTGGGTCCAGTTGAGTCTGTACGTTTCTTTTGGGAGGAACACCTTCTCTGACAGGTGTGAACACCCAGCAGCAGCATTCTGGGCTCAGTGGTGAGAGCGAAGCCCAGACCACCGCAGGGGCAGGCCCTTAACCTCGAGGAAAGCCATGCAGAACTGCATGCAGAATTACTTATGCTTAACATCAGGGCCAGCTTCCTCTTTCTTTCTTCTCCCAAAAAACATTTCAGGAAAGCAGCTGCATTTTTAAATATGCCCTGCTCCATCTGCACTGGTTTTAGAGCTCTTTAGAAAATCTGGCCCATGCGAGAACTGAGCTTTGCTATTGCTTTTTTTGGCCTCACACGTGCCCAGCAGGTACCTGTGGGGACAGCGGCTTGGAGAGCCTTATTCCCAGCACTGGTAGCAGGCTGACTGGTCCCAAGGAGTTAGTGAAAGAAGGAAATTATTTTTTTTAACTGCATGCTGACAGCTGGCAGAACTACTGGGAGTGCTGGGCTGGCAGCAGCTCTGAAGGAAAGTATCGGTAACTTGCAGCGCTCTCAGAGACCCCAAGCAGTCGTAACAGAGCCTGGCCTCTCCAACCTCTAGAGAGGCAGTTCTGCTTGTTTGGTTTTTATGGAGAAAACCCTGAGATCTTCATTGAGTCTCTGCGTGGTGCCAGCTCATTGTGCCAGAGCATCACCATGACTGGAATGAGGGAGAGGCTGAGAGTCAGGCCCTGCGCAAGGAGAGGTGCCACCCCTTCCAGGTGAAGTTACCTCTGATTCTCACTTCAGAGCCAAATTTGTTATCTGCTTCATTTCTGCATGCCCCAGACCTGCCTGCCTGCTGTGGAGGCACTGAGGGAAGCGGCTGCTCCTGGGGCAGAGGGCAGGTTTTTCCGGAGAGATCTGAGAGAGCTGGGAGCTGTGTCACCTGAAATTCAGAGGGCACCGTGCAGTTCATGGCCCACACGTAGCCCTGAAGTCCCAGTCCTCAGTATGTGTGCATTGTCTGTGAATGTGCATCCCTTTAAAATGCATGAGCAGAGTGTGAGTGAGAGTAGATTCTAAAAAATCAGCGTTAGCGAGATGCAGGCAGTCTCCAGTCCAAGAAGAGAGCAGTAATTTATTATCCATTAGGTGATCCGTCAGTCAGAGAGGACTAACAGAGCAATAAACTTCAAAGGGATCTGCGGAGCTATGCCCATGCTACTAGCTGGCTATCAGAAAGGGCAGGTTGGCAAGATGGATGGTTTTCTCTTCTTCAGACACTCTATCTTTCACTCTGGTGACACATCCAGCCCTCTCTCATCAAGCAAGACTGTCGGGTATGTCCTGTGGATGCAGTCTGCTCCAATACAATCGTGTATTTTACTGTTTCAGAGGAAAGAATTCAATGTCTTCATGTTCTCCTGCAACTCTTCCAAGAGCAGACTGCTCCCAGAATGGCAGCCAGCTGTGGGGCTGCAGGGAGATGCTCACTGTTCCTCTCTGTTGCTCCACTGCATTCAGCATGTCAGGGCACAGGGGTGAGACTTCTTACCTCGGATCCATCAAGCTGTGGGCTCCTCCAAGGTGAGGCCTCGATCACTTTTCAGTAAAAGCTGAAATTTGCTGATTTCAGTATTTGCTAATGCCAGAGAAAAAAACGTGAGAGATTCATAGACTCCCATCTCAGGGAAAAGGGTCTCTTTGGTCCAAAAAGACTTGAAATATTTCATCCCACCCTTGATCCAAGTGAAAGAGAAGCATTCCCGGAGGCAGCAAGTAATGCATGTTTTGAAAGAGCTTCTGTAATGCAGGTGCAGGTGGTTTCCCAGCATGCTGCCCTAATGCATGAGTATTTCCAGCAGGCCACCCTACCCCTGAACACACAGTGTCACTGCTGGGATGCTGAGGGAACTGTATTTCTCCATTAGACATTTAAGTCATTTGAGAGCTGCTCTCTGAACACACTGCACAGAGCAGTCTGGAGCACTCTCATGCTGGGGAATTAATCCACTCCCTGACATGCTCTCTGGCTCCATCCTTCCTTCCTCACTCCTTTCTGTACTGACATTTGTTACCAGTCGATGGCTTGCAGCTACAAACAAAAGAGAAACCAAACTTTCAGGCCCCTGGGAGGCAACTGGAAATGGTCCCAGCCTCAGATTGCAGCCCAAAATGCAGGCTGGTATTCCCCACCTTATTGTCATTGCAGCACTGTGTACATGTTAATCTGTCGTACTTTAATAAGCTGTATGTGAACAGCTAGCTTGTTTATTCTCTAAGGATAGATTAGAGCAGCCAGTCTCCTCCAGGAATAAGTAAAAGTTGAATTATTTATTTTCTTTTCTTTGTAAGAAGCTTATGGCAAGCTGGATGAAAGGTCAGAAATAATTAAGAAAAGTACTGTGCATTCAAATAGAAGAAATGTGTGTAAAAGGCTGAAATGAGTAAAGTGTAACAGCTCTCAGCTGGTCCAAGCGTGGTCTTGTGATGTGAAGGGAGTTTTTGTGTTACATGAGTTCCACTGGAAGGATGTAGAGATGTCTGTTACTTTATGTGAAACAATTACTCGTATCCTCTTTGAAAAGCAGTAAGCTAAGTGAAAATTAGAGCTGGTTTCTAATTGTGAACTAGCACCATGTTTGAAAAAATGGACTCCTGTTGCTTTACTGATATTGAGTTCATTTTGCATTGCCTTACTACGTGGTTGGGTGGAAGCATTACGTATTCAGAAGAATCCTTTAATTATCATTCTGATCACATGAGGAACACAATTTTCTGAAACAGATTTAAGGAAAAAATACATGTCAGGGACAACGTTCTCAATATCCACCATTGCTGGAATTCCATTTGGGAATAAGAAGCCTAATACGCTCGCTTCAGTTTAAGAATGAACTACATTAAAGTTATTTTGAATGAAGAAGTAATCTCCTTTCCCATTTCAGCACAAGCTGAGTCCATCCCACATAATCATACTTCTTACTCCATACAGATCTGCGATTGCTCTTAAAAACAGACTGTAATTTAAAGCCAATTGCTGCTCATGGATAAGCAAAAGTGCTGTTTTACCTGAGGGGCTACAGAAAATACACATCTCATCCTGTTTCCAAGCTCCTAGAGTTTAATTAATGGATGTGAAGTGCTTTGAGATCCTCAGGTAAATCATAGTTTATGAGGGAGCTCCTTGGCTAGCCTGCCCTGGAGATCTGTGGAGTTAAAAGCAGGAGCTGCTGCTGGGGAGGGAGAACAGCAGGGATGCCCAGGGGGCCTTTAACAACCTCACCTCTTTGGATCCAGCACAACAGGGAACCTATAACCGGTGGGGTACACAGTTATGTTATTGAATGTCATAGGTAGAGTCCTATTAAACTCAGTAGGCCATCAGATTAAGCACCTACCCTTTCTCTCCGATGGTTTTAAGGTTAAAATCACATGGAGTATTTCAGAGCTATGAAATAGATGTATTTTGCCTGAGCTGAGTGGAATCCAGCAGTTCGAAGAAGCAGAGGTTTTCCAGGAGTTGCAGGGTAGTTGGGTACCCAGCTTCAGTGTCACCAAACATCAGCCCTTTGTTTCTCTGAGGCCTTGGAAAATCCCTGGTGTGATAAAAATTTTCAAGTTTTTGGCTTCTCTGGCAGTGGGATCTGCTTACAGCTGGGGAAGTCCTCTGCTTTGTACTATGCAGGGTAAATCATTTTGTGTACGTTTGAGGCTCCATCATTTATTATTAGACTCCTTAATCTACCATTCTAAAACTCATTACATACATCGCAGGCAATGTGATGCTCTCTGACCGCCCTCCCCCGTGCTGCCGGCTCTTACAGGTCCTTTGAAACAAGGATGGTGAAATGTCCTCTCAGTTGAGGGATTTTTCTTTCAGGCAACCTCCCTGAAACAGCCTTGAGTTTGCATAGTGAAATGTATCTCTGAACATAATGTATAGCAGTATATGGGACGTGCAAGATTCATTGACTTAGCCAGCTTTAAAAAACTAATCCTTGTTCCCTAAATCTTTGATGAAACATTATTTTAGCTTGAAATGTTATGTGGCGTGTAGTAATTCTTCCTCAGACATAAAATTTTATTTCTACTTCAAGCCTGTTTTGGAAACACAGGCACTTTCAGCTTACAGCAAGCAACTGCCACAATAGGAAAAGTCTTTTGTGATGCTGGAGAGCAAGGCGCCCCCGTGCTTTGTGATGAACAAACTTGTTTAATTATAGGGAAAAAACCCAACATTGCCATTTTAAAGCATTATTAGTGCTGGGAACATGGAGGTGAATCTTACGTTAAATCCAACGTCCTCTGCAGAGAACTGAATGATTTTCAGAGGATTGCTCTCACCTGACATTGCTTGGAAACAAGGTCATTGTGTAGGTTCAGACTCCAGGAGATGGATGCACCAGCTGCAGTCTGTGGGAACCAGGGTGCTCTGACAGCAGCGTGCTTGTATGCCAGTCATCACATTGCTCTTAGCAAAGGCACCCACCAAAGGGAAGCACTGTCAGTTCATCCTGCTGGAGAAGGTCTCAGTGTTGTCAGGAACCCATCCTTGTTTGCTCTGAGCTGGTGCCTGGTGCCTGGTGGTTCAATCCAGTAATCATAAAGATACAGCTTACAGCAAGTCTTTTGCTTTGAAAACCTGTGCTTATTTTGCCAGTTAAAAAAAAAAAAAAAAAAAAGGTTATATAACCAGAAGCTGCCTTTAACTCTTTTAAAGTTAATACTCATCTGAATGCAAGGTGGGAGGTGTGGAGAACTCTCTAATTTTTGTTTCATTTCCCATTTAAATTGTTCAACATCACCTGTTCTTGATTTGCAGTTGGATGTCCTAAGCTCCGGCCCAGGTATTATCCTTAACCACCACTGCACATTCTTATTTAATCATTTTTAAACATCCTGGCCCATTTATAGATTATAGAAGTCATGAATGAGGTTAATGTATAATTAATGAGCAAGAGTGTTCACGATGACAGCTTGGAATAATGATCAATGAGCTGAGCAAGAGATCTCAGAAGCTGTCCAAGGTCAGCTCACACATGGGTGTGTTAATGTTTCCTGACACAGCTTTATTTCCTTCTAATTTCCTATTTTAAATAGATTTGTTATTCTTACAGAGCTGTTAAGCCATTTAAAGTGATGTGAAGACGTTCTGTGACCTGTGAGTGAGGAGTGCTTCTTTCTGGTAGCACTGTGTACCATCTGCCTTGAGGTGCTGATCCAAAATCCATTCTTCTCTCTTGAAAGATACCCACTAAATTTGGAGGACATTTGATCAGAGGAAGAGAACAAAGCAAAGCAAAACAAAACAAAACAAAAACCCACAAACAAACAAAAACAAACAAAAAAAACCCCAATTATCGATTCGTAGAAAATAAAAGTTGCACGCATTTCCGTACAACTATCCTTTACTACAATAAATATTCATTGATAGGCTGCAAACAGCATTCCTGCAGGGACATGCCGCTGCAGTCTGTATGGTGATGGCATGTTTTAGAGCAGCAGCAATTAATTCTGACCTTTCTCCTTACTCAGAGATGGACTTCTTCACCAGTAGCCTTCCATGTGAAACGGGGCATTGTGGATGATGGAGAGACTGCATGTCAGGGTAGCTGTGCCAGCTTCCTGTGGGGTTTGCTGCCCTGCACCATGACCTGATTCTGATGGGTGCATGGAAAATGGGCAGTTGTCCAGTTGCCATGTTTTCCACAACGTCTTAATTTACACTTAGGGAGGGAGGAAAGGTTTTCTGTCTTCCTAATCATTTGCTATGTACATCGCTGCTACTTAATTTATTTTCTGTGGTCACTGTTGTCAAAGTTTGTACTCCTCTCTCAATCACAAACTGAGTCTGCTGAATGCTGACAGCCACTGTCTTTCTACGAAACAGGTGCTCAGTGTTAGGCAGATCCAAGAGAAATTAGCACAAAATGCTCAAAGACTGTTTTTATCCCCCCTAAAAGGGGGAATAAAGTAGAAAGAGAAATTTCACCTGGAACTCAGCATTCCTGGCACAGACATTCCCTGTGCAAATATGCCTGTGTTGTCCCAGTGGCCAAAGGCTGGGACTCAGTGTATAAACAGCCTGATGGAAAGGGAGGAGTGTGTGTGGCTGGAGCTAACACATCCCATTTCGGGACGGCAGCAAAAAGGTAGACAAAGACATGATGACGTGTAACAGCAATTGCTATAAATCTACCGAACCAAAATAATTAGGGTAAAATTAGAGGCACAAAATAATGTTCTGGATAAACTGTCACTTGTAATTGATACAATTTAGGCTGAATTAGCGTAAGTCTCCAGCATAGCATATTTAGAAATTGCTTTCATTTTATCATCATCTCCGACTCAACTTTTGCTTAGATGAAATGAATTTAGCAGGACATTTATCTGCAGATGATTGCTAATAAATAGGATAAAAGCAAACTAGAAACAAACAAAAAATCCTTTGTGTCTCCTACAGTGCTGTATGAGCAGAGTGGTACATCACCAAGCAAACACACGCTGTGCCTTTATAATTTTATAAGCTGAAATGTATGAAAGATCTGAAAATGAACAAAAAAATGACAAAATAGAGCATAACTGCAGCACTATATGTACAGTATAAAATGACTGGTCTGTTCAGAGTGAATGAAATCTGAAAGACCTACCTCAGCTTGGTACTTGAGCATGAGAGACCCAGCCCTCAAAGCAGGATTAGGCACCGGGCTGCGTTGCACCGCTCAGAACACGAGACATTCAGTGACCTGAGTCAGCAGAGGGATGAACACGTGTGACTTTTCTTCCGTGGTTAACATGGGGGAAGATACCTGCTGTGATGGGCTCACGCATCCCAGGACTGGGTGCTGGGTCGATGGGTTTCTATGAGGAAGACAAAGGGTTTCAGTGCCATGCAGCATGGCAGAGAGGTTGCGGAGGCAGCTACAGAGGAGCAGTTTGCACAGCTTTGCTGGCTGGGGTCCCTGGCTCTGCTGAGGATCCAAGGAACTTTCCTTTGTTTTCTGTCTCAGTGGAGAGCAAGGCATTGATCTCACTCAGCTGTAAAGCACTGAGGATATGAGAGTGGGAAGGAATTGAGTTTACTCTGCTTTTCACAGCACTTTCTATCACTCTAATAACTTCATAGATAGGAAATTTTGCTTGAATAAAGCACAGCCATGTCACAAGTCTGACAATGGAAAACAAAGTGCCCGAAATATATTTCTCATTTCTACTGCTGGATTTTCCCCTTTTCTTCCTATATTTTCTTTCAGCTGCTGGGTTCCATTTGACTCAGTATTCAGGTTAGTTAAACCTCGCATGTTCTCCTTTCAAGGGGTAGTGTTCTATTCAAGTTTATTATTTTCTTACAGTACTAGTCCTGCTCCTTTTTTTTCTCTCCATGTTGCCTTCTGAAGCAATATCTTTCTGAAGATATAGATATAAGATGAAGATAGAAGATAAGACAAGATAAGCAATACTTTTCTAAAAGAGAATATTCCTGAAATCTGGCAAATCCTGCAGTGTTAGTTTTAAAAGCAAACATTTCTCAGTGCAAGCTCATCCACACGTCCTGGAAAGTGTACATCCTCTGACATGATGTATTGTGATTTCTGGATGTGCTTAGATAATGACTGATCTGACAGCACCCTCCAGGCACAAGATTTTACCTTGACTGGGATGAGTTGCCATCACGCACTGTTAGAGAAAATCAGAGAACACCAGGCCTGCTGGTAGGGCCACAGCTGGCACAGGTCAAATTCAGGCACCATGGATGTCATAAGTGCAAGAACTGAACTCTGTAAGCCGTGAAAAGAAGTGCCTGCAGCTGGGAAAAGAGTTCAGTTTGGGGGCTGGGCAGTGTTTCCAGTTTAGTTTTGTGGGAGGTTTTTTGTTATCTTGAAGGGAATAGAATCAGTGGAACTATATTTCATTTTTTCAGAAAGTGGAAAGTGCAGTAAGCAATGTCCCACTTGAAGAAGATGTCCCACTTTGGAAATGTGAGATGAAGATGTGTGGGCCACGTGATGTTTATTGGTTGCTAATTAACCAATTTGTGCAGAGTTTTGGAAGGTGGTTTGATGTTTAGGAGCCCAAATAGCTAATCTGTGCCATACCTTTCTTTTGTCTTTCTTTACAGTGCAGAGCCCTTCGTAATACATGCATGAAACCTGCAGCACCCTTCCTTACCACAAATGCAAATCAACAGACCATGACAGTTGTGGACTGTGCAGCAAGAGGCGAGTCCTACAGGCTGCTCCCTGCCAAACATCTTCCCTGCTCAGCACCGAAAGGAAAAGAGCAGGTATGTGGATGCTTCTGACCGTGTCATTAGGTTGCAAGTGGGAGAAAATGGAAGACAAATATTGGTTATCCCTTAATATTTTGATATGGATTCTTTTTTCAATAAGTTGAGAAACTCTGGGTCTGAGTTTGTATGTATGCTCTGCATGAGGTTTGTTTTCTGCAGTCGTAACTTCCTATGTCCACCTGGACAAGTTTATCTCATATGATTCTGTATCTGTGTGTGGAATTGGAGAGAAGCGCTTAAGAAATAAGCCGTTGTTATCAAGCTAATTCTGCAATTTAATATTCTGCAAGTTTAATATTTGAAAGGATTAACTGGGATGCGTTTTTTGTTTTGTTTTGTTTTGTTTTTTTCCTCCTCATTGCTTCTTGCATAGTCAGTACAACAGCCAAGCACAGTTTCTGTTTCAGTGCTTCAAATGTATGTATATTTTTTCCCACGTTTTGTTTCTACTGTGTTTCAACAAGTGCAGGATTACTCTCTGAGCTCGCTGTGCACCATGAAGGTCACGTTCACCCTGCAGTAGAAGGTGCAGAAGCTTAGAGGGAAACTGAAAATATGTCAGGGTGCATTTGGGCTCGAGAGCCCTGGAGCCCTTCCTTGTGGTCGATAGCAGGGGCTACAGGTTTGAGGCACATGGTTACAGCAGTGGCTGAGGTGGAATTGTTACTATGATGAGGATTTTCGTGCTCAGCAGAGATGTGGTGAGGTTCAATATTCTCCTCAGTAACAGCTTTTCTCATTGCAAACTGAAAAGAGCAATTATGTTCTCAGGTTCACGCACTAATTCTGGTCTCTTGGAGCTCAGAACGTTGTTCTTGGCAAAATTTCACATAGTTGAGATGGCTGTTCAGCTCCAGATTGCAACCTTGGGGTCTCTTCCAACTTAGCAGTTTTTGATGTTATTTGGAGATTTTTAGTGGAATTTGCACTCCGCACTTCAGAAGACTTGTTCACAGCATAAAATGCACCTCAGCCCTTGGCAGCAGCTCCTCTCAGGGCCTCATGTCCAGGTGTAGCCTGTTGGTAGCATTTTCCCATTGTATTTGTCATTGTTATCTCTAACAGCCCTCATCCTTACCAGCAAAACAGATGCTGAGGCTCAAAGTGATATGTGAAGGCAACAGAAGTCTGTGGCAAAACCAGAATCCAAGCATCCTTCAATAGTTCATGGGCTGGACTTTAATTTTTCCTGATGTTAACTGGAATTTAACTATGCGTTTAAAAAAAGCACAGCAACAAGAACAAAATTTCAACAGTACAGAACGAGGCAGAGAGGAATAGGAGTGATTTGAGGCTGAAACATTGGCTTTAATTAAAATAGAAAGCAAATTGCCACCAGATAGACCAGAGGGAAAACTAGAAATACCAGCCCTCCGTCACTGTAATACGGAATTTACTCTTCAAAATACAGGTTCACTTCAGATACATTTCAGACAGATAAACACTTGCATCCTAATTCAGGTGCTGGGAGTTACCCCTCTCCCTTCCAGCTCAGTGCATGGCTGTTAGATAAGTGATGGTTGGAGTGCAGTCTGTGGAAGCTTGCACATGGAGAGAGCAGATTGCCAGGGCTTGGAGCCACAGGCAGGAAGAAAACATGATTCTGCTTCTTGTTTCTTTCCCCCCTCAGCGTATTGTCCAGGTTGTCTAACTGTCATTTTAGGGCGTCCTTATCATTGAGGCTGTGAATATTTGCAACACAAAAATAATTGGGAAAAGCCCCTGTTGTGTAGCTATCAAAGACACCTCATCTGCAAAGTCTTAGGGAAGATTTTGTTTCAGCTGAGTTACAGAACATATGCACATAATTTTTTTGTTCTGTTATTTATTTAAAGCTTGCTGTTTTGCATGGGTAGAAAAACTGCAGCCGCCTTCTCCAGCAGCATCAGCCAGCCTCAAAGAGCAGAGGGCAAATGAGAAGGGAATTCCTGAAACATTCTCTAGGATGCTGAAAAAGGTAGAAAAAGGAAAGTGAACTTAAATCCTTGCTGGGGCAGTGGGACAAGCCTCCACCCTGCAGACCTGGCAGTAGAACATTCCCAGTGTTTCCAGAGTTTTCACTTTTAAGATGGTGGTTGCACTTAAAGGAGACAAGGCCTTGGTGCCTTCAGTTTGCATTTGGCGGGATGATTCTTTTGTTTGTCAGCCCTCTGGGGCAATCTGAGCATCCTGACTCAGCACAGCCACACACAGGTGCGTTGGCCGGGGTGAGGATGTGGCCATTTCAGCTGCAGGAGGGATGTGGCTGTGGGACAAGGCAGAGGCTGCTGCACTCCCATATAACCCAGCTGAGCTCATCCTTCACGGTCTGATCCCAGTTTCATGTTGGGTCTTTGTGTTCGATTTTCTGATATGCTTAGAGAAAAATTTCTCAAATCAAATCCTCAATGACCTTTCAAAAAATACAAATAATCAGTAAGGAAGAAAAACGATTTTTAAAGCTTTGGAAAGTTGATTTTTTTTGTTGCTTTTTGTTTTGTTTGTGCAAAAGAGGTTGGTCATTTTTGGGCCAGCTGTATTTGGCAGCTTCTGTCCAAAGGAGGGAGCCGAGCTGGGGTGGCACTTGGCAGAGTTCTGTAACACCCCCATTATTGTCTGTGTTCTGTTCTTTCACTAATTTCACCTATTAAATAAATAAATGAGTGATTTTGCCAGATGAGTTGTTTTGTATGAGAGGATCTTTTTGTAACGTTGCCATCTCTTAGTGGCAGTTATCCAGTCACACAGCTGTTGCCTGCAGGCAGGTTTGAAATGATAATTTCGTAAGGTGTGTAAGTAAAGCACCATAAAAATAAATACAAATAAGAGGTGAGTGCCTAGCCAATAGAGATGAGTGAGATAAAAAAGGTAGGGGTCTGGATGACCGAATTACCACATTAGCCAAGGATGCTTGTTACCTGATTTTGTGATTGTGATATGGCTCAGATGATTGCAAAACGGAGCAATTAAGACTCAAAACCTTAAAAATCATACAAGTGATGAAGTGTTCAGACTATGAGCAATTCCAGCGAGTTATTTTCTTCTGCTCAGATTCACAGTGCAGAGTTGAGAAAAATTCGTGATGCAGGGAGTCAAGTAGATGTGTCATGTTTTGGAGGATAAAAGCAGACCAGCATGAAAGCTTTGTGGAAACCCAAACGTCAAACAGCCCCAAACTCACAAACTCTGCATGCAACACTTAGCTAACACATTGACTCATGCATTTGGATGAGGATCCTTTCAACATATGGTCTGAAATGGGTCTCTCCTGTAAATTTCATGGAGTTATTTTCTTTATAGCTTTACTCTTCTGAAGCCTAGTAAAAATGCCCGTTCTCTGTTTATTCTGGCTATTTAGACCAGCAGTTATATAATGTTCATGAAACAGAAGCAGCATATAATTTTTACGGTTTGCAATATCTCTCCTCAGCAAAAAGCTGCACACCAACAGGAATTCTCTTATTCCCAGGATGCTTTTTGGTGTTGGCTTTTTGGCAAAACCAAACAGCTGCAGCCCAGTGGGAGTCATTTTGTAGCTGATTGACTGTTCCCTTTTTGCTTGTGAATATTCATAACTTTCATTGCTTCCTTATTTTGCCTTTCTTATTCCTGAGATGATGATAGGAGAGAAAAGCCTAATTTTGGCTCATAAAGCTGCCAGATTTCAGGATGATTTTGTTGTGGGTGTTTTCAAGCGGGAGCAGAGGAGACTGCATAGAGAAGTTTCTGTCAGTGTACTTAGCATATAAGAAGGGGTTAGAAAGCTGATGGGTGTTTTCTATGCCATGTTACAGTTCCAACATGTTTGCACTTACAAACAATACCGTGACATTTTTTATTTACAACGTGGGACACTGATGGAGATTTGTAATCCCCAGTCCTGCAATTTTCATGCAACTCCACAGTAGCTCCATTGATCCAATGGATAAGCATTGGTTAAAAGGAAAAAGCGGAAATGAAATCATACGTCTTTTTGGTGTAACTACGAGAAAAGGTGTTGTACATTTGAAGTCTAAGAAAAGTACAAATTAAGTGCAGAAGGCAGTTGAAACATTCAGATGATTTAGTTGCTAAACGCAAAGTGGGCATGGATGAAGATGGTAAGCTTTACGTGAATGGCATCAGACGGTGATGGGGTGAATATTTATAGGAAAGGTGTGCATTATTTATGTGTTCCAAGGCAGCAGCTCAGGAGTGTCCTTTCCCTGGATTCATTCAGTGCAGGCGGTGGCCGCACACCCAGCGATGCAGTGCCTGGTGCTGGAGGATTGTGTTCAGTGTGCAGAGGCTGCAGGGCAGGGAGGGGAGCAGCGTTGTGTTTGAGTTTGTATTTGAATCAGGTGCAAAGGCCAGCGAAAGCACACAGCTCTGAGTAAAGAACATCCAGGGCTCCATAAATCACTGATCTAATGTTGTTATGCTACAATGGCAAATTATGCTGGTTTTGTCTCTGCAGTTAGACAGTGCAACAGATGGCAAAGATTTGCAGAGCAAGTAACGTTCTTGGCAAAGCAAATTTTATGAATTTATAGTTGAAGAGTTAGTTGAGATGCAGTGGAGTATCTGCACCAAACAGGGAGTGGGGGAAGACCAACTTTTTTTATAATCTTCCTTCCACTTAAGAAAAAAAAAAACAAAACAAAATTTGACACGTTTGCCTAACAAGCAGTGCTATTATACCAGCAGTTTCTATTCCTCTTTGTGCTGTGGTGGGGAAAACTGCCAGCATCAGATTATCCAGGAGACTGTTTCCACAGCGGGCAGCAATTACTTGTGTTGGGTCTGCCTGGGAGGCCAGCAGTAGGACACGTCGTGTTGGCAGCACCAAACGCATGGCTTGTCCTCGTGCTTCCCAAACCTGGCACTCTGAGCCCAGAGGGTGTGAAGGAAAGCTAAGCCCTGTTCCAGAGAGAGGAACCACAGGAGAAGGATGGCAGTGTCTGCTCGAAACGCAAACCACTCTATGAGCTCGTTTCTCATCTTTAATTCATTACTATGTAATAGTCATAATTTTATACTACGGAGACTGTAATTACATTGTAGTTTATATTACAGTCACAGTGCGATTTCAGTGCCTTTCAGATACATAATTTTCTGTTAATAAAGCTGAGCAGTTAATATTTAGAGTACCTTTTGCTTCAAAAGAACCGTTCTGAATACACGTGCCACAAGTCCTAGCCACGAGAATAGAATTCTTGTCCTTGGGTTCTTTGTTTGGAAAAAATACAACAATTCCTCCGAGTGCCATCAGAGCTCGCTTCCAGCAGGCCAGGGCTGTGCTGATGACTCATTTCACTTTGATTTTAATTTGTGTGTGTATCAGTAAGGCACAGCACTTCTGGGGGAGGAAGAAAAACCGACCCGAAGATAAAAACAGATAGATAGTATTTGTTCGTTTCTCTACCAATTCACCCTCAGAAAGAAGAAAGGCAAGCAGCCTAGCCTCACTTGAGGTAGTGATTTTTCAACACTTTTGATAAATTTTTTACAGATTTTCTCTCCAGGTTCTACTGTATGATTCCTGCATGCAAAGCAACTTCACTCAGCTGTGTACTCTGTGCTGTTCTGTCAAGCAAGCCAGCACATGCATTTGCCTAAAGGATGCAAAGTCCTCAGTGACTCAGGCCTGGATACAGCTAACTTACAAACCACACTCCCACAGAGCTCAAAGTAACCTCAGTATCAGAGGGACTTTTGGTAGTCCAGTCCAGTGTATGTGCCTGAGCTGGGAAGGAACTGCTGTCTTGTAGCAGGGTTAAAGGCACGCAGGAATGTTATTGTAGTACTGTGACAAAGTCATTCTAAGTCTGCTGACCCTGTTAGGAGGCGGAGAATTCTCCTGAGCACTCGTTCTCATCAAGTCTCCGTGAGGGCAGATGGTGATGCTTGACATTCAGCTTTAGTTTGACCTGGCTATTTCCTGGATTTATGCTGTGGACTTCTTTTCGTATTTGTTTAACTGTAATAATCCTGAGAAAAATATTTAGCCTTAGTTTCCCTTTGCAGGTAAACTGCAGGTGTCTCATAGCTGCGGAATACACATACATAAAAGAAATATTCCATCTTTGGGGCTGGAAATAGTAAAAATAATATATTCAGAGTAAATAAAATAATTTTTATTTGAAAAACCCTACAGTTTTCAATAGTGAACATAAAATTGGAATTCTTTTCTATTAGCCTAGGGTTTCTAAACATTTTGCTGCTTCATATCGCAAGATATTCCAGTGTATTGCCCTAAAAAAATCTGTAAAAGAACAGAAGCGAGGTATTTTCCCTTTCACTTTAGTTCTACCTAAGGCTTTTTTCTTTCTCTTCGGTTGTTGTTGCCAAAAGCTAGCATAATTTGATTTGATGGCATTACAAAAAGAAGTTTCTCAGGTTCATATGCAATCATCTGGGTCTAATACGATCCAAGTCAATTTCCAAGAGAAAATCTGATCCTCAGCCTTCTGTTCCACTTGAAAACCAACTTGCTGTGTCAGGTGTTTCTCAGCAACCTGGCCATTTTCCCCTTATTTGATAAAGGTTCCTTTTTTGTTGTGTGGGAAAGCACCCCTATCTGAGCAGGGTTGTTCAGCATTGTCATGAACTTCATAATGCTCAGCTGATGCCTCTAAGGATTTGTATGAATTTGAGATCTCCTTCAGATGTTTGGTGCTCGTAATTGAGGAGTTATTTTTTTTGTCAACAGAAAAGATAAATCTACCCACAGCAGTTATCTAAAGAAGCATATATTCCATGTTAACAACTTCTAACTGATGAAGTAATTTTCAAAAGACTAATTAAAATTCTTGTGCAGTTCAAGAGAGAGCTGAAACTAGTTCAGCTCCAGGTTTGGCTTGTCTACATTTATATTCGTTAGGGGACTTCCTGTTTTGTTTCTAAACTTTAGAAACCTGAAGAACAGCCCCTTTCCCTCACTCACTGCTGAAGAAAGGTTGAGATACAACTCATTTTTATTGGATTCGGCAGCTTGAGTGAAGAAGATCAGAGAGAAATCCTCAAACCTCTTATCTGCCATAAGTGAGTAACAAGATCAAGTTAAACAATGTCACATAGGAAGCCCTGGGGAATAAATTAAGGTCATCACACTTGTGAGTAATTGCTGTAGAGGGCAGGAGGGATGCAGCTGGCCACAACTTTCCCAAAACAATGAAAGCTTTGGGGACTAAGAGATGGATGTTTTGTTGCTTTTCAAAGGTTTCTTTGATGGTCTCCTTTTCAGCAAACAAGAAGATGCTGAGAAGGAAGTGGTTTCTAGTGCTTCCTTAATGACTGCGTTTAATTTTCTTGGTAAGTGCTTGAAATCCGAAACTGGGAGGGAGGGGGAGAAAAAGGGAGGTGGAACAGAATCAATGGCTTTTAATTTTCTTTGATGCGTGTTCAGATAAAAAGTAAATCTTCTGCAGCTGAATTAGTTAAAATAGGAATTGATATTGCTATTCTTCATCCTGTGAGACCTTATTTACTTGTGGAGTGGAGAATCTATTTTCTTCTATTATGGCAAGCCTTCTATTTTTAAGCTAATTTCCTGAAGTACCAATACTGAAGAGATACTCATCTCTTTCTTTGCTCCCCACTCCTCAATGATCTGAGCCCATTGACTGAGCTCAGTGCAGCCTGGCAGAGGGCAGAGCTGTCCCTGCAGTGTCACAAAACCGTGACAGGCAGCACTGAGCTGTTGGCATTGAGGGGCTGCGGGTGGCTGTGTGACTGGAGAGGCTGCATGGAAAGCCTGGACCCCTTGCAAAGGAGAAAGCAGTCAGCACAGGGGGAGGTGTTAGGAAAGCTTCAAACGCAGAGAGAATCTGCAATTGGAGCTGGCGTCAGACCTCAGGCAAACAATCCACAGGATGCAGATCCAGAGCACTGCAGCACTCCTTAATTCCGCTGCTCGCAGAACAACCTGTTTGCTGTGTAGCTACAAATGTGGGAGTATTTGATTTGTATTTTCACAGTTCTGCAGCAGGGCTTCTTGCTGTCCCTTTCTGTCAGCCAAAACAGGATTTGAAAAGAGGATGTTGACTCAGATGGAGCATCTGAGCACGATGAGCAGGAGGCTGGCTGGCAGGGAGGGGAGAGGTGCCTCGGCTCTGTGTGCACCAGGGGTGGGTTTCTGGCTCACAGGTGAGCACCCCAGCTCCTCAAAATATTCTTGTGAGTCCTTGCAATGTTCTCCACAACAGAAAATGTGTTACGAGTGCATCAGAGCTAGGAGGAAAATCACTGAGTGACCAAAGGACATGCATTGCATGCCCTCTGCCTGCAGGGCCCTTCAGGGGTCAGCCAGGCAGGGCCAGCTGCTCTTGGAAGGCCTGGCACTGTGGAGAGGGGAAGGAGAAAAGCAAAGGGCTGTGGCTGTGCTGCTGACCTCCTTGCAGCATGAGAGGACAAGCCCTGCCCACCACTGCCATCCTCAGGTGAGTGGGAGCTGCAGGGGCAGAAACCCTCTAGCCAGAGGCAGATAAAGATAGGAAAATGTTTGGTTTTTCCTTGAGCCACAAAGAAACGTGTGTGTTGTAAGTGGGCAAAGCTCTCCAAGAGGAACACTGGGAAGAGAACAGACTAATAGTAGTGGCTGTCCTGAGGAAGGGCACCTGCAGCTCTGGGGCTTAAATGCTGCCTGTGCTTTAAAGATGGGGATGTTTTTCAGAATCTCTGTGGTATGAGAGAGTAGGTCCCATCTTCTTCACAAATTAAGTTTATGCCCTGAAATCTGTGTAGTTAGTTTTTGAGTTGGGTCTTGTTAGATCAATAATCAAATAATATCTTCATATCTTTTCTTCATGTTTCAGGATAATTATGCTTAGAAGCATAAATATTAATTTCTACTCAATATGTATGCACTGTGGAGTCCCTAGGTGGGAATAACAATATCTAATTGCAGAAACCAGAATATTCATTAAACTCTCTCAGATCTTCGTTAGGTGGGTGTGTGAGGATTCAGATATGTGCTAGCAGGAGGCAGTTCTGCAGAGCTGCTGAAGGCTCTTTGAAGTTTCCCTTTAGCCAAGAGAATATCACAGGGCACAGCTATGAGCATGGAGGAATAGGAAAAAGGCTTTGTGTGGCGAGCAAGTCTTCATTTCTGCAGCAGCACATTAATGCTGTGTTTTATATAGTTAGTTCTACCTCCACACCTTGATTAGTATTTTAATAGTGCTTTTCACAGTCATTTCAAGTTGAGTGACAGTGACAAAACCTTTGCGTCTCGATAAACCAGCACTCTTACAAAAAGGAAGAAGTGTGAAGCATTGTTTCTTTCTTTGTAATAATCTTGAATCTTGTGACTTCAAAAACGTTGTGTTTTATGGAAAGAGCAAGGCAAAGTATGGACCTATTTCTGTTCACTTGCAGCTTAGCAAAGTTAGTTTTATGAGGGCTTCATGAAATCATAGCAGATGAAATGGAGGTACCCAGGACCTGTGCCATGTGTACTGCTCACTGTGTCTGACTTGGCATTATAATGCTGCACCACACTCACTGTATTTATAGAAACGTGCTACTTTCTCATTTGCAAATGAGAAATCTACATAATTAATAGACTCAGTGTGTGTTTTGTCTCTCTCCTTCTCAAGTTCACTTCCCATGTAGTAAAATCCTCTGATAATCATACAAATGGAGGCATTTTGTAACCTCTGTTTTCAAACCTGTAAGGATCTTGTCAGAGGATGAAGAATCTCCCCAAACTCAGCTCTCGATCTGCTCATGGCTGCTGATGGAGCTACCTGAGAGCTAACAGCACCTGTTTGCAGCTCAGTAGTTGCAGGAGAGGCAGCAGTTTGTCCCTACTGACCTGCAGAGCTCGGCAGCCCTGTGGCACTGTGTGCTCCATAGGGGCAGGTGCACCCAAATTTGCTGCAGCTGATGCATCTTTAGGCAAGATCCATTGACACATCATTTATCTGCTTGGGAGAGAAAAAAAAAAAAAAAAAAAAAAAACCACAAACGACAAAAAAGTTGAGTCATACACAACTCTGGAAGAGTAGTTTGTAACACAGAGACAGTGCAGGTGGGCTTAAGGAGGACATCTACTGGCCTGGCTGGTTCGTGGTTTCGGTTTGTTCTTCACCTCTCTGTGGATGCTGACCAGAACAATTCCCTGATTTCAGATGATGATGCATTGTAAAGTCAGGCGAGTTTCTTGTTGTGACTGGTTTGTTCACAGACAGCTTTGAATGTCTTCTGTGTCTCTTTTTACCCAAACCGTACTTTTCAGTAAGGTGGGTTTGGTACTCTTTGCTGTTTGCTGCTGACTGCTGGTGTGTGGTTAATATTCAGATGATGTGGGCTCTAATTTCTGACAAAACGCCCCAAACTTTTTAAACAAGGGAATAACAGGCAGTTAGCAGTGAATTACCAAGTGCTCTCCATCCCCCAGGAGTATCTTTGTTTGTGTGAGAATATATTCATACAGGAGCAGCCACTCCCCAACCATTTGTGCAAACAAAAACATGTTCTCTTGAATATTCATGAACATCGAGGGCACAAACATGGTTGAACCCAGCAGCTCCTGAGAATTCATTCAAATGTTTTGTAAATACCATTTTGCAATATTTGACCAGCACAGGGTCCTGCTGTCAGACAGGCACGCGCACGAGCTGACGTGCTGACAGCAGTAACAGCAGATTAACAATAAAGAAATGTAATCAGTCATACATTTACATACTTGTTCAATCTTACTGTATGCAAAAGCCAACGATGGTAATGAGGCTAATTCAATTTTTTATCTCTGCTAAAATACTCTGATGTAAGAACACATCCCACTGGTTGGGTACCTTTCCTCAGACTATTTCTGCTGTCTCATCTCCAAGTGTTTTCCTCCTTCATTATCTTATTTTCATTCTGCAGTCTTGAATGCTGGAATAAATTAGTTGCTTGAAGATTGGTCCTGCATTAAATATTCTGCTTGATTTCTTAATCCTTTTCTTCTCCATTGCTGTCCATTCTTTCCAGCTGTGAGCACAACGATGCTGTTGGATTCGAAGTGCAGCAAAAATTGTCTTTCTAATCTGTGCTGTCTTTTCATCAGCTTCTGCTCAGGAGTGGAGAGAAACAAAATGTGGCTCTTTAACAGTGGGCAAAACTCTCCAGGCCAATGAAGAAAATGGCAAAGAAAAATAAGTCCCTGGGGATTGTTTGTGGTGAATAAATGGAGACAAGTTCCAGAGAATAACCTGGAAGCTGTCCTCTATTTGTTTTCGTTCGGCTGACTTCCCAAACCAATGCAGCCACTCATCCATGAAGCTAAACAGACTTAGCTTTATTTCTAGCAGAGTTGAGGAAAGGGTTTTTTTGTTTGTTTTTTTTTTTTTTTTTTAATCTCTGTGTAATTGCTGCCTGGTGCTTTTGGTACATAAGTGCTTTCTGGGATCTCTGCACTCTAAGTGGAAAGGTGTATAAGATCTAAACTACCTTTGTTGCCTTAAATGGAGAAAATCCTGATTTCTCCACTATTTGTACAAGCAAAAGTTAAACTCGGTGTTGTTACCTGTGGGATGTGACATGACACAACACGTGGTACTAACCTGAAACTGGGAGGGGCCGTGTCCTGCCGGATGCTCTGCAGGCAGCCTGCTGCCTGAGTGTGCAGGCTGCATTTTCCCCATTCACAGAAGCAGGGAAGGAGAACTGTAATTAAGAGTAACCTTCAGCTTAGGCAGACTGCTTGAAATAGGAAACCTCCAAGATTATTAATTTTACTGATTTTATATGGATCTCAATCGTGTAATTTATTTTCTCTGTGTGTATTTTCTAAAATAAGTGAAAGATAAGACACTGCTCATCTTGCTCGTTATCCTTTTTTCCCCCCTCCCAACCCATGCACACTGTCCATCTCCTGTGGAACACTCAGCATTTGTTGATGCAGCTCAGTTCTTAATGTCACGGTAGTGAGGTTGATGCAGGAACTAAATGTTGAAGATTAGTACAAAATAATATAAATATGTTGGTTCTGCACAAGCAGTTTGCCACATTAAGTAAACATTCTTGGGAATTATTCAAGAGAAGGTGGAATATATTTGGAAAATATATATATATATTTGCATAATACAGCAAATTTCTCAGCTTTTGTGCGCCAGTGAATGTAGATGAGATACTCATTTAAGAAGTTTACAGTTCTGCAACCACTCTAATGTCTGCTTATAATAAATAACTGTGAACGTAGTTTGAAAAGAATAAGGTGATCTCTACAGCCCTTGGGCATTAGCAGCTACCAATATACATTTTCAGCATACTATGTTTATACTGAAGTGAGATATTTGCCATGGAAACCTGTGTGTTGCAGCATACTGTCTCATTCTGAAGTGCAGGAGTCTTGCAGTGAAACCATGAATACACCAGATAGTGGTGTTCTTCTGAAGTGACTGGTTCTAAACGTTATTTCCTTCTATTTTTGGTAGACCTGATGAGGATTGCTCTTAAGACTCGGTGCACACAAAGGGTGGGAAACCCCCTCTGCAAAATGCTACCTTCCTGGAGTACTCTTTTCCCTCCAGATCACAGCTTTCCCATGATGGGTTCCATCGGGCCCTGTTGGGCCACCTGGGGCTGTTGGGCTCTGCTGCCTGTTTGGGTGTCCCTGTGCACAAGGAGGAACGTATCTGAGCTGTGTGACCATGAGCTTTGTGGCTGAGACCACTGACACTGTTTTGGACAAGTGTGACTTGTCGAGTCTTTGTGCCTTGGAACAGCTGCTGTGCGCCTATTGCTGTTGAGTTTGTGCTGATTTGTACATCACTTGTCCTTTTTTTTTTTTAATATTTTATTTGAAAATGTGCCTCAGTGAATGAAGGAGGAAGCAGGGCTCAGCCAAAACAGCTGAATAAATTAAAGCAGTAACTCTTACAGAAAGCAGTTTAATAACCAGAGTGGCAGGTATTTCTAATGTTAAACCCACTTTGAAGTCCGTTATGTAGTTAAACTGGGATTTCACATCAAAAAATGTTATTTACATTTGCACATGCTAGCCCAGCTTTTGTTAACAGCGCTGGAAGATTAGATGTAAATGATCTGAGACCAGTAATGGAATGCAGGAGTCTGAAGGCATTTCTCAAGGAGGCTATTACAAGACGAGGGGAAGAAAAAGTATTAGAATACCTAACCACGTTCCTATCAGCCAAGGCATGTTTCCAGATGCCAAAACAATCTCAGCAAGCAGAAGTGAAACTTACTTGCTTAAGATTCCCATTTGCTGAACTTGCCTAACAAGACACTTGAGGCTTAAGTTTACAATTTCTCAATGAAAATGAGATGGAATGATGCAAAACCCTTCTTCATGTCTTCTCCCTTGATGTTTCCACTTCTGATAACAGGGGGTTTAACTGCAGTAACTACATCCTTCCCTAACAGTGATCTTCAGTACTGTTCTGATTACATGGGGGAAAATAATTCTTGGAAGTATTGTGGATTTAAGGCAATAATAGGTAATTGTTTTCAGTCTCAATCCTTAGAATTGTATGGTGTAAGATGGATGTGTTTGGATTTCTCCTTAATTCTGTACCTTTTGCATACTTAGACTCAGGTTTCAGATGAGATATTTAATTTTAAGCACCTAGATTCATCTAAGCTAGGAAGTCAGTCCTTACCAGCAGTGTTGGTGCAGTGTGAATCCTTTGTGGAAGCGTGGACCTCCCTCTGATTTCTAGAGGCAACATATATTTTTGTGATAGACAGTCTTATTGGCAGCAGAAAGGAAAGAAGGATACAGACTGTTCCCCTGGGGTAATTGTGCAAACAATCACACTACTTTTCGTCAAAGCCTTCTGTAAATGTCAATTAATTCTCGCAAAGGACAGTCAAGATGAGTGGGGCCTTGGGTCGTATTTTGACATTCATTCATTCTTATTTCTAGTTCTAGGCGATCTTCAGTAGACTTCTCTTTGCCTACAATGAAAAGCTCAAATAATGCAGTCACTTAGAATGGTGGTGGTGGTGGTTTTGGACTGCCCATGTCTTAAAAACAAACAAACAAACAAAAAAACCCACTTTGTCAGTGTAGCTTTTATTTTTCCATTCAAGGGCTGTGTTGATTTATAGCCCTTCACTACCCCTCCATTTTTTCTTCTTATTTTTTTAAATTTTATCAGGGAGATACAGCATAGTTCTCAATAAATACCTTGATTGAAATTTTGAGATGAAGGTTACTTGCATACTTTATGGGACTTGTGAATAACATCAGCTGAATAGTTCAGTGATTGATTCTGATCACAGTCCACATATTAAAGAGCTCTGCTGCACTCTAGAATTCAGGTGGCCTTTCACAAGAGCTACACGTGTATCCTTCCCTGAAATGTTCCTAGAGCCAAACCTGGGAAGTCTAGTTAGCTTGAATACAAAGAAGCAGATTGTGGAAAAAGACCGTTTGAGTGGACATCAGGCTGCATAAAACCTCAGCATAAATCTGGCCTTAGGAAAGATGGAGGGAAAAATAGAAGGTTTTGTCTGAAATTAATTGGAAAAACATCTCAAGCCAAATCACACATCACATGTCCATATCCAAAAACCTAATGCCCTGTGTCACCAAGCAGATCATCTGTGCCATCTTTGTTAGTACCCCAAAAGCCAGACTACCGATGAGGACAGATTCCCATTCCTATCACACTTCTTTCTGCTGTATTTTTCATTTTATGGTAAGTGGTGCAACTCCATTAGGAGAAGAAAACTGGGAAGTGGGGATCACTGATCCTCAGTGGTTTGAGAGGGAGGAAGAAACAATAAGGCTTTGGATTTTCAACAAGTCATAGAGATGTTAATGCATAATTCCCAGTCTTGGGCAAAGGGCCTGTTCTGGGCATTGAAAATGACAGACATGCCATGAGGAAAATCAGATAAATATGAGTGGAAATTCTTATTTTCTGGACTCTGGATATATAACACAGCCATTATCTTTTAATAGTTAACATAAAACATAATGGCTGCTTATCTATTTTTGGAAAGCAGTACATTGCAGGAGGATCACCCATAAGATTACATCAAAATATGTTTTAAGCATTAATTTGCACTAGCTGCTACCAGCCGGAGAGCACAGCAGCTGCTCTGGACCATTTTGATGATATCTTTCCATGGCTGCTACAAAAACCTTTGCTGATGCTAAATGCTGCCACCACAACAAAGATATCAACACTGTCACAGGTCAAATATCAGGTCATTCCTGTTGTGATTCCGTGGAATGATTTGCCAACTTGGTTCATCAGAGCTGGAACAGTTGGATAATTAGAGGGGCTGTTAAATGGCAAATGGTAGGAGCAGTCCTGTATGCCCCTCTCAAATCAAGTTTGATCTACTGCTCTGTTAGTTGCTGCCTTATGCCACTTTTATGCTTGACTCTTTGAGGGAGTCATCTGACTTATTTTCAGTGTCTATTTGAGAATGAGAGAAGTCTTGACCTACAAATGATATTGTCACTACTTTGCATATATGAGTGTGGGGACTATTCCAGGGTATGCTTGCTCATATAAGCAAAGAAAGAAATCATAACTCATTTGTAGTCTTGACAGTCAGTGGTTTTTCCTGTGCACTCTTGCCTCTGTGTGGCAGCTGAAATAAGTAGAGAAATGATTAAGCCCCCACTATGATACTGCCATATACAGACGCCTGATTTCTGCCACTTATATCTCCTGTCACTGTTCGATCTCTGCAGTGGTTTCTTAGAGGAAAACTTTTCTTTAGCAGAAATAGCAGCAGCATGCCAAGGCTGGCCTGCCACAGCTGCACAGCCTGCCTGCCTGCAGTGCTGCTGCCAGGGTGCTCTGTTGGCACGTCTCAGCAATTGCTTCTTGATCTGTCACCAATTCTATGTTGAGGAAGGAATCTGGGGTCCAAAGACAGGGTGAGCAGATTAACTGTTCAGTGAGTGTTTCATGCCTAAAAAAGAAAGGGTAATAGTAACTTCTCCCTCATTTCACGTTCTTTCCCCTCCTTGCTGATGACACATAACTGATAACTTTGAAAGCTTTTCTTAGGCATATGTGCACGTTGTTGTCTTTGCTGACTGTTCATCAGTAGTGGGATGCCTGGTGATATATGAGCACATCAGAGCATGTCCCAATTTTTCTTTTGGTTTTGGTGAGTTTTTCCTTAGAAGATAATGACATCTCAAAAACTGCTTCCCTTTTGCGGGCAGTAAAAAAAGTAACCTACCATGAAATGAGCTTGAAAGGTAGAACGAGTGGACTCCATTACTTCTCATCTACTGCTTTTACCATCTTCTGGTTCAGATGCTTTCTGTGTTTGTACCAAAAACAAGGACTAAAAAGTTAAGTGGCTATGATTAGGCCTTTTTCCCTATGCCAAGCTGATTTTCTTACATATGCTCATGTCCTTACTTGGGTAGTTTGAGGGAGAAGTACAAAGTAGCACCCACCTGTGATAGTCATGAGTTGTCGTTTCTTTCAGTTCAAGTTGCTTCTTTTCAGTTTATAGTATGCTGTTAATATTTGTGTCATACACACATAAGGGAAAGAAGCCTGTTACCTGAAATGTCTGCAAAGATTGCATCCAGGTACTGCTTTGTCAGTGCTGCGTGACTTGTTTGCTGGAGGTGGGGGAAGGGGAGGCAAGGGGTGCAATCAGTACTTGAAATTGTTGCAACGAGTGTGAGGTATTGATGCCTGTGAGAGACAAAAGGAGATACTTTCTACCAAGTTATTTCTGCGTTTCTGTCAGTTTGGTAGGGCTCATTCTCTGACCACAGCTCGTAACTCCTTCACTTTATGGGCTTCTAACCTGCCTGCAGAAGGGAGGCAGAAGCAGCTCAAATAGCTCTTATGGAGCTTTATTTTGAGAATGGGAGATATTCTCTTCAGATGATGTTTCTCCAAAACATCATATGCACTGTCAGAACTGCAGCTTTCGTTAGAGAGACACCGTGAAGCTTCACTAGCATCTAAGCACGCTAACTGTTGCATATGATGCAAGAATTTTATTTACACCTCGTCACTGCAGTGCTTATTCACTTCCTTTAAACCTATTTTGAAAAATTAAAGGAGGAGTGTTTTTCAGGATTTTAATCTGCAGTATTCCCCTTGTGTCTGACAACAACAGGTTTTGGGGGGCATTTTTTTCAAACTGTAATTTTGTTACGTCCCTCTGTCTCACTGAAGCCTATAATCTGCACTGTGAATTGGCAGCTTGCCACATGCAGCAGATGGACTTGAGCACACTTCTGCCAGGCAGCCTGCTTGTGCACCAAGCCCTGCGTGTGTGGCATCCATTTCCTAACCAGAATTTCAAAACAGCTGTCCGTGGAGGACTCCTGTGTCTGTACTAACAAGAACTGCCAGGAGCCCCACAGTTTGGGGTATGGTTTCTATCTGAACAGTTTGAACAGTTTTAATATGCCCCAGATTGGAGCAGTGATCTCTGAGCTCTGTGGTTTGTAACAGTTTGCAGGAGGATCATCCTGCAGGACAGCGGAGGTTTATGTCTAATGCAAATCCACCTAACTGTGTCCACAAAAGTTGCTAAAGAAGGTGAATCAGATGCCTTAGTAACCACTGTAATGTGGTTCCAGGAGTTCCTGAATCCTGCAGATGAGACAGAAATGTAAAAAGTCTGTTTGTACGAGTGGGAATTTTCAGAGGGTTTCAAGGGAAACAAGTGCAGCAGTAGCTGGAAGTAAGGAAAGGTGCATTATCAGCAAGTGGCAGCTGCCAGCAGGTGCTGGGAGGGAGGAAGCAGTGTTCCTCTCCAGTGATGCTTCCCAGCAGCTTCTTCAGGCATGTTCCCTGCTGTGGTACAGAAGCTGGCATGTTTGCCCGCGTGGCTTTCACCCTCGTTCATGGATTGGTTTTAATGACTGTGCCCCATACTTTCCTTCTATTGAGCTTTTCTCTTAATGAAGACACAGAAGTTGAAAACCTCATTCTAAAAAATATTTTTATTTCTCTGTTCAATTAATCTAGCACAGGCTGACCTTTTGTTACAAATAATCACTTGAATTTTCTCAGGTGTTATGAAATGGCTGTAATGAAGGCACAGCATTTGTCCTTTGGAAGAGACAAGGAACCGGCCGTTTCCATGTGTAGCTGCATCTAACCAGAGAAGTCTCAAAAAAGTTGAAATGATTGTCCTATTCTGGATGGTTTTTTAATTTTTTTTTTTTTTTTTTTTTTTTTCTTTTCTGGTGCTTTTACTCTCTGGATGAATGGCATTTACAATAACTGATGTTTTGCTTCATCTTTCCTTCTCTAAAATACATTTTTCTGATCAATTTTGCTTTCATTTTCAATGGTTCCTTTTGTGATATGCAGCAGATTGTACCACATGGTTTCCTCTGGTGCTCATCGTGCAGAATGGAAAACTGGGATGAGCAGTTCATAGTGAGGTCAATTCAAATCCATGGGATCACGTTCTGTGGCACTGCTTGTCCCACAGCAATGCTGTGGACTTGGCCACCTTTTCATTCAGTGTTTTAGACCATCTCCTGAAGTACATCTTTATATGTATGAGATGTTAGTGATCGTTAGATGTCCAAAAAGTTTGGGATGGATTACTTTATGCTGTTTATTTGTATTCACCTTTCATTTTGAAGAAAAATCTCAGATCTCTAAGCATCACTTTTCATTCTGACTTGGCTTGTGTTCCCTGTCTCTGTAAATCTTCTGTACTGGCCTTGACTTAAGATAGATGAAGGGTGACTGTTAAATTGGCTCATATTAATGGGGGGACTAACTAAATGTGCTGAAACTACATCAATATGTTGAAGCTATTACAGTGCACTCGTAGAAAAACAAAGTAACCTGAAGGTGCTGTTAATTTTACATTAAGAATGCATCAGGGAATGAAGACCAATCCATTTTACTTGGATTTTTTTGCTATGATTCTAAAAGCAGTTTCACCAAGATCAAGCCAAAGCTTTTGAGAGATCCTCATCACTTCTGTAGGTCTGCAGTCTTTTTTCTTATTCCTCATGCGAAATTAATTAGTAAGATTGGAAATAATTTTACTCCTAAACAAGAAAAAGATGTATTTTGGGTCTACCCTGATGTCTGCATAGAACTTGCAGAAAGCCTGTGTAATTCTGTGCAAGAAGCAAACACTGAAAAAAAAGTAGCAAGATAAATAAATGAGAAATACATCTGTATTTCTTCCCCTGACAGTTCTTTTAACTACTGGTGCTTTTTACAACAAGAGATCAAAACTATAGGGAGGAGTGTGACTTAAGACAGAAATATCCTTTAAAATTTCATAGTTTATTATGCGTCGCTTTCGACTAAGAGTGAATTGCACAAAAGCTGTCCCTGTGCATCAGCCTCTGAAGGTGAAAGGCAGCACTTGCCATGGGAGCCTGCAGGCTCAGTGCCCAGCTTCACAGGAACAGCTCCCTCTTCCTCTCTTTTTTTTAGGGAGAGCCATTTTCCTTACTTAGTTCTAATGATTTATTTTTTTTTCCATTATCAGAGTATTTCTAGCAGTTTCCCTTCCATTTTGATGCTACAGCATATTCAGGCATAGCTGGGATGAGGCTCCAAACAGCCAATGCCTTTGCCTGGGCACAAAGGAAGCAGTTTCCTTGGCAACCACAACCCCAGAAAGGTCCCAAAACAGCATTTCCACCTGCCTGAGATTTCTTTTTAATTTAGGAGTTTGCACATCGGCTTTGCGTGGAGAATTGGGTTCTGTAGCAGGGTTTTATTCATAACAGAAGTTGCTTACAGGAATAATATAATTTTTGCATATGCATTTATACATTGGACTGCTGGGCTTACAAGAAAGACTGTCAATTTATGGAGTGACAGCGGATGCTACAGTAGCGTGTGTAGGATTCAGGAAGGACACCCAACACTAAGCTGCAAAAATTAAAACACCGCAAAGGAGCAAAAAAAAATCTATCAAGAGAAGAATTAGCCCACTCCTATGCAAGGAATTACGAGATTGGGGAAACTGCCAGGCTCGCATACGTCTTTAGTTTTGTTATTAGATTGTCAGCCGTAAGATCAAGCAGCCCCAGCAGCTGCCAGTGACAGGCAGTTGGAGTGGGGCTGAGGCGTGTGGATGACTGGAAGGCTTGGGAAGCAGCAGGAGCGCCCGGCTGCTGCTGTGGTGCTGAGCCGGCAGCCATGTTGGACAAGCAGAGCCCCTCAGGTCTGCATGAGGCAGACACCCAAGGATGCTCCCCCTGGCCTCAAAATATCCGCAGACTGAAGAGACACAAACAGAAAAAATGCCACAGGTGCTGTAGCAGTGAGCCATGAGATCCGATTCTCACATGACTGACTCCTAAAAGCCATTTTATGTCAAGGCACCAGAGCCGTTTGAAGCCCAACTGTGTTTACTTTGCTCTTGGCTTTCAAATATCATCAGAGGTAGTTGCATGTGGAAGGAACTCAGCTTTTCTTTTTGCCCACCATGCTGTGGAAAAGCAGGAATGTATTTTTGTGGACAAAACAGCTGTGTCACACAAGTAACAGCAGGTTCCCCTGGCCTGGGCCCTGCTGAGGGGGGGCCCTGCAGGGAGCACTGTGCATTGCACAGCAAGGAACGGAGCTGGGGCAACGTGAGGTGCATGGCCTGAGGGAGAGGAGGGGAAGGAAATAACCCCTGAACTCCAAATACAAGTGCAAGCAGAACATCGCTTGCATAGGCAGCAATGCCTATGAGAGTAAAACATTCTTTGTGGTTGTAAGCCAAACCTAGAATACAGCAGAGAAGCCTGCAGTCAGTGTTCCTTAACAAGACAGATGTTCCTCAAAGGTATGTCACCTTTCCAGGTTGTATTTTTAGTTTAGTTTTGCTTTCCTAACAAGGAAGATTTTCCCTGGTCTGACTGGTGCTGTTGGTGCTTCTGCTGATGCTTATTTCTGCTGTGAAGTTGTTGGGATTTGTGTGTAGCAGCAGTTCTCCTATTGCTGTGTGGGCTGGAGTTTACCAGAACACACTGGGAGGGTCCTGCAATCACTTAATTGCTCTTCAGGTGTTAGGTTCCTCCATCAGATTGTTGTACTTTCTTAAATGTCCCTACTTCTGTGAGCTGGCTGTCCCAAGACCATTTGCCTGCCTAGATAGAGTGTCTCCTTCAGATTTAAGAGAGACAGGTCTTTGTGCAGCACATGGGCATTCAGATCTGAAGGAGGGGATTTTTCAGTCACTGCTGCAACACAGAGAAATAGCAACAGAAACCGTGTTTTATTGCTTTGCCAAAACAGTGTTTATGTTATAAATCTCTACCTAATATTTCCCTTTTCATAGGCTGTACCTCGAAAGGGGCTGCTTGGGCTTTTTTCTTTATATATTGCAGACAAATAGCCCTTCCAGCTGCTCTGATGAGTGTCTTGAAAGCACGGGTGCTAACCGAAGCAGCTGAAGGTGATAACAAAAACTAAGTGGTGTCACTATCCCTCCTCCACCTGAGTTCCCCGTAGCCAATTAATATTTCTTGTGCTTGAGTGATGAGGCTCAGAGTGCAGCTCTGCTTAACAGGGAGAAGAAAAATTCTTCCCAGCTGCAGCAGCTATTTCAATCCCTCTTTGACAAAGATCTTTTGATATGACATTCTTGCCTTCCTGGAACTGCTGGATCCCACTATCATGGAGGTGTATGTCATCTTGTTAGGAGACTTCATGACCTGGGCTATGTTGTTATTATCTTAATAATTAATATTTCACAATATAACTCGTTTTGCAGTGAATGAAATAAAGACCACAGCCTTTAGGCATGTGTGGAGGGAATCTTTCCCTAAGCCTGTGCTTAGAGCATGCTTCTAATACCCTGTGGAAACGCTCTGTCAACAGAGAAAGATGAATGAAAAGGGAGAAATTTTCAGGTACAAAGAAGTTAGAGCTCTGTCAGCTTTCCAAAGTAGCTTGATTACCTTCTCCCATCCTGGTCACCCATATAAAAATGTGTATTCATTTCATATGTTGCTTTAGTGAAACCTGTAAGTCTTCAAGCTAAATATTGGCATATGTGATCTCCACATATTAATGTCATCTTCTGGCTTACAAATTAGTAAAATACTGCAAACCTGCCGGGTTGAGTTGTTACATATAAATCAAAGAGAACAAACTAATGAGGAAGAGAGCAATGACCAGCCTAATGGGAGGGTCAAAAAAGTAGCCCAATAAATAAAGGGGAGATGGAAGTGTCCCCATCAGTGGCAAGCTAGCATGTACACGTACTGTTGTCAGTTTACCAGCTGAGCCCCTGCACAGCTGCTGGGGATCAGAGGGGCTGTGTAACGTTCCCAGCTCTGCTAAGGGTGAAAATAATCAGTCTGAGCTCCCAGAGATCTCTGCTTCTCTGGCAGTTGGCCCCTGACTTCTCTCAATCTCATTTATCCTTGCTGGAAAAGCAAGAAAAACAGTGCTTGCCCGTGAGAGGAAAGATGAGTTGCTTGCTGGGTTTTGCCTGAGCTCGCTTCCCCTGTCACATATCCTCCTTGTAACCTTGAGCAAATTGCTTGGACAGTGACATCCCCATACAGATTTTGGTTGAGAGGTGCTAGGGTGAAAAATTCCCACTTCTTCCTCTCAAAAGTGTTCTTTGTAGGGACTTTAGTTTCTAAAATTGTTCTTGTTTCACCGAGTTTGGCATTTTTCTGTACAGAGAATTCTCACTGGCTGAGCTGCTTGGTGCTTAGCTGTGCTTCGGTCTTGTTGCTGATGAAGATGCTTGGCTGCCTTGTTGATTACAGGGATATAAAAGTTAAATGTTACAGTTACATGATGAATTTTTTTTTATTTTTTATCTCCCCTCCCTCAGTGCTGCATATCCTCATCCAAAAGTGCAATAATAGCTACCAGCACAGCTATCTTTTTGTGATGCATTAAGGACTGATATGCTTGGTACTCCATATGTATGTAAGGTTATGAGGATGCGGCAAAATAAAAATATCACTCCTCCGCCTTCTTTTTGGTAGGCTGAATGTCTTCCAGCTGCATGTCTGAAGGTACACTTTCATTAATTCTTCATTATTTCTCCTTCTCACAGTATTCATCCTCCACCTTCCAGGCTGCATTCGGTCATTTAAATGTGGCATGCACAATTTCCTGTGTGATTTTGCATCTGCAGCCTGGCACAGTAGCAGTACCCATTGGATGGAAAGTGCATTAACGAGCAATGCACAGGACCTGAAATTTCCTGTGGCAGAGGAGGGCACAGTGATCTTCCCAGATGAGTGTGGTGCTTTCTTTGTTTTTTCTGGGTTTGTTTCCATTGTGGTGGCTTTTTTTGTGTGTCCCTCTCCCATCTTCTGAGAAACAAGGTGTGCATTCAGCTTTGATCCTGTAGCATGGCTATGGATGGTACATGTGCTGATTTAGTCCTAATGTGGCTGTCTGCAGTGCTCTGAATTCTGATAACTCTCCTGAACACCATCTTAATATCTTCTTTCTGAGGAGAGGTGGTAGTGACTGAGCATTAGGAATGCATATAAAGTTGCCTTCCAAATTTCCTTGCCTCTTAGATTTATTCTGGTAGCAATCTAAACAAAACTGTCACGAAGCTCCAGCTGCTGATTTCTGCGTTGTTGACATCAGCATATTTTTAAAGCATTACAGGTGTTGGAACTAGATGAAGGCTGAACTTTTAGGCAAAAGATTTTTATCTCTTTACGGCCAAACAATAAACAAGCAGTTCAGAAGTTATTTCCTGTGGACAGTGCAGAAATGAACAATGCTGCCTGTACCATGAACTGGAAGCTCTTTGCTTCCACTCTGCTATCTAGAGGCATTTTCAGGTAATTTTCAGAGGTAATTTTCATGTTACTGAGGACTTGTAATTGATTATAAATGCTATTGGACAGTGGCTGTGTAGAGTTGGAAATAATGAATTAGCGCAAATTATTAAGGGTTAATGATATCTGTTATAGCTGCAGGGTTCATATTAAAAACAGTAAGCAATAGGAATGGTTTCACTTTTTGCATTTTCTGAGTACGTTCTATGAGAAGTGTGATAGCAGTGAAGATTACAGCAGGTTGTTTTCCAATTTAATGCTTTCTCTTTTTGGATGCTCCTGTTTTTCTTGTAGTATTATCTGATACCTCCTGTCATTGTTTTACACGCCCAGATAATGCATATGACAATGCTGATTAAAAAAATAAGTGACTGGGGAGGCTGGGGAGTGACCGAGAGCAAGGAAGTTGATGGGCAGTAAGAGTACAGCAGGTGATGTCGTGTGTCCCAAAAGTGGCATCCTGCCAGCAGGCACCATTACTCTTTCTGTGCTTCAGTGTTGAGGTTTTGTATGTAAGCACTCTGATCAGAACTACTTCTGACAGAATGATCGAGGCAATTGGCTGTGATGAGAGTGGACATCACAGAAATATGATAGTGAGAAAATAGATCTTTTGGATCTTTATGATTTCATCCTTTGTCATCAGAACCTTTGATAAATTTGAGAATTTCAGTGTTAAGAGCACATATAGTAGAGACGTAGGAAACATTAGAGATGAATTTTAAAAAATGTATTGAACGTAAGCTTTAATTTCAGCTTCATTGTTGACACGCTCTCAAATCTGGATCTCTTTTTCCATCCTTCAAAATGTGTGTGAGGAGGTGGAGGACAGATTGGTACGAGCAGTAGCTGCTAATTACAAAATGCACGTAGTATAACCTGCAGCAGTTCGTCCATGCAGTGGCATTGCTGGAAACATTGCATAGAGTCGATAGAAATCAAAACAGCATTGACTTTGAGTCTGTTTTTAACACTGATACCCAATTTAAATAAATACCAGATGGGACAGAGGCAGTTTGTCTAGGTAATTACATTATCCCCACTCGCACGGTGCTGCACTGTGGCTTCAGCAGAGATATGCATGGAAGCGTCCAACAGCTGGGATGCTTCCACGATGGAAGAAGGAGAGGCAATCCCAGCCAAGGAGGTAACAGAGGGAGGAAGATGTTTCACCCCGTGCCCAGGATTTTGATACAGCCTGAAAAAGCTTTTGAATGTGCAGAAATTCCTAAAATTAATGCAAAAAAAATCCACGTAAAAAGAAATGCTTGTCTAAAATTTCCTTCTATGTGTGAAATTGTAAGTATTTCTGCACACAGCAGAAGTGGCTTGGAGCTTCTGATGCCTTCAATTTATAGTAGTGGAAATGAGAAAGGAAGCTCAGCGTAAATTGAGAACCAACATTTAATTAGTAAAAATCCAACTAGGAGCGAATCAGTCCAACTAATGTATTTTAGATTTCTTACTTGAAGACATCAACTATCATAGAAATTTCATTAAACATGATTAGTTTAATTATTTTGTCCTTAGTAAAGAGTGCTAATTAACTTGAGTATGATAAATATGCATCTGAATATCATTTTGAAATCCCTACAGATCCTAATTGTTCTTAAAGACTGAGGTGTAGATTTTGCTATCATAATCCTTTTAGGAGTAAAGATTTCTTCAAGGGTACCAAATGGTTCAAAGGTGAACAGTTTTTCCCCTGAAGAAAGAGGCAATTTTTGAGCAAGATCTGAGATGAAATTATGAGGGCTCTGGAAATAACCTTGACGTATCTTGTACGTAGCCATGGCTTCTGCCTGTGAATTGAGACCAAATGAAAATCTGCAGAGGGGGTTTGGTTACCACTAACCAGCAAGCAGCTCTGAATATGCAGTCAATCTGTACATAAAAAAAGCATTACTTATCCTTGAAGGTGGGAAGGAACAATATATGGCAAACCCTCTTAGCATACATCAGGCTGTAATTTGGGACCATTCTTTTGTACTCACAATGGAGAGATGATCCTCCAAAAATCATTTTAAAATGCTGTATGCAGCCTCTTCTGGTGAGCTGGAGTTCCTGGTCTCCCTGACTGCTTTCTGTAGATGTGTGGCTCTCTCTGAAGTCAAGGGGAAGAAAAACGAGCTTTCTCTGGTAACTTTTCCTTTTAAATGAACCTTTGGTTTTACCCTGAAAACTTGCTAGAACGAGCACTTTTGCATTCAAATAGATGTGCTAATGGCACTATTAGGTTATTTTTTCTACCGTTTCCTTTGGTTTCCTTACAGGCATAATAATAAATTAACATAGATGCAGTTCCTTAATGTGAGAATGAAGTCAAGGTGTGCTAATTAAAAATGAAGTCAGTGTAGGTGTACAAAGGTGCTTCATAGGTTTGGTTGTTTATTTTCCATTCAAATCTCTACATGTCAGGATACATCACCTTCTAATCCATGACCCTAATCAAACAAAAGCAAGCCTGTCTTCTAATTAACAAAATAATTTCCCTTGTGGATACAGATGTTGCTGTAAATCTAAGATAAACATCGATTGAATTGGAGTTCAAGTTTCTGAAATTTATTTCGGAATACCTGAATGTATCGAGTCTGTAAGGAGCTGCTAATCAGTACCGGAATGGATTGTGCTGCTTCTGTAGTGAAAAGGAGTGTTCTGTGTAAGGTTTTGTATTGGTGCTAGAAATAGTGTGTGACCACGTTGTGGCTCCAAAATACTCCTAGTGCTCAAGTTGATTATAAATAGAAAAATATGAGTCTGATTTTTGTCAATGATTTATCACTAGAGCCTCTTAAAGTTGCAGTCATACAGGGGGCATGAAAAGCAAAGAGAATCTAAGTGTCTTGACTTACAGTGATAATGAGTACTACAGTTTGCTGGAGTAGCTGTAAATCAAATGTACTGTAGCTATAAAAAGCCCATACGACATGTGGATATGATCCTGGACTGCTTCTGCAATACAGAAGCTGTGCATACAAATGAGAAGTCATCCATATTGTATTATGGGGAAGACTGCATTATGGAAACTGGAAATGTGATCATAGGAAGTTGTTTTTGGAAAACTGCTGAAGCGGAGCTTCACGGTGCTGGCACCAAAACAGGGCAATTACATTTTGGATGTCAATATCAGTTAAAAGGAGGACATGCATTAAGGAAGGAACGTGTGATCGTTAGGAATATAAATTAAACTAAACTGCAGATGAGAGGGCTCCATATTTTATCTTCATTTTAGGCTGATTATTATTCTTTTCCCCATCATTATTTATTTTGCCTCATACTTTAATACTTTTAACCTTTTTTCCTTCTTTCTCGTGGTCTGGCTAATGCTATGAACACCTTCCTCGGACATGCTGAGCTTAACTGAACTTTTTAAACAAAGAAAGCTTGGAAGAAACATTTAAAAATCAATGTATCATACAAAACACAGACCTGAAGATGAAGAAAGATGGACAATACTGAGACTGGAGAGAATGGTAGAACCTCACCAGAAAGCAGTTGTGTTGTTTTTTTTTCCAGGAAAAATATTCCTAGAGATTAAGGCAATGGTCAGGACTCAGAGCATGCATTTGGTTCCTGATCCTGTCATAGCAAGGCAATCTGCTCTCCACCTGTAAAAGCAGGGAGTTCCTTCCTCTTTCCCAGTTCCTAAGCCTTCTTTAATTGCTTTTTAAGGTTTGGTTCTCATAATGCACGCTTAATTTGCATTCTGATGGCATTTGGTGTCTAGGAGTTAATTCTAGTGTTTGGTGTTATTGGGACAATATTTAGTACTATCTCTGGTTATGGTAATAGCAATGTTTTGTTTTTCACCTCAGCATAATGTCGAAATAAGAATGGGATGTGCTCCTAACCTTGTCTGACATGATCTGTCCTGCAGTGGCAGTAGACTAGATCTAGGGAGAGAACCCTGACTAGGGGCACCATGACCTGGACTGTGTCCTCCTGCGTGCCCCACACTGTGACCCTGCAGGCCGGTTCCCTGCTGCTCAGTTTCTCAGGATGTGGATCAGAATAATGGCTCTCTGCAGTGTGAGGTCCCGGTATCACCCAGAGTTTTGCTGAGTTTTGACGTATGATGGCAGTTTTCTTTGTTAGGATCAAGGAGGGAAACATGCCTTTAGATCCCTCTGTTCAGAAACCAGCAGTGCTTGAAATACTGTTCACGCAAGTTCAAGTTGAGACAGTGTTGTAAGCAAATCAGAATCATATAGTCATATAGTTGGAAAAACCCTTCAGATCATCAAATCCAACCACACTCCTACCTACCACCAATAAACAGTGTCCTTTAAGTGCCGTGTCTACATGGTTCTTACATACCTCCAAGAACCACAGCTGCTCCTCTTCCCTGGACGGCCTGTTCAATGGCTCACCACACTTCTGGTGAGGAAATTCCTCCTAGTATTTATTCTGAGCCTCCCCTAGGGTAGCTTGAAGCTGTTTCCTCCTGTCCTGCATTCATGCATAAATTCAGGATTTACCCCAATGTCCTTTTGTTGTTTGTACCAGTTAACCCATGTGGGGTGGTTGGTTTTTTTCTTCTTTTTAACTGCCTTTGCAGTACTCAGAGGCAGACACAGTTATTTTTGACTCAGTTTCTTCTCTGATCTGAATTAAAAAGTTGTCTCAAAGGCAGAAAGGCATGCTATCCATCCAGAAAGCCATTCAACCCTAGCTGATTATTTTATCAACACATGCAGACAACTAAAACAGCCACTTAAAGTTGTTGCAATTGAACGCTCAATTCACAGATTAGTATGTCACAAAGTAATTGTTGGAACATGATTGTGCTGTATCAGGTAACATGAGTCTAATTTGATTTAACTATTAAGCCTCCCTTTTGCTCGAAATGCTGGCTTTCGATTCACTTCTCGCATTTGGAAAATGCCGATAGACAACAGCTTGCACTTCAGGGAGGGACACCTGAAAATATCAGGTGTAATACGTAGGTGATAAATCTGTTGGGCTCTTTAACAGCTCTATTGATTTTTGTCTGGTGGTATTTCTGTCAGGAAGAGACATCTAATCCAACTGAAAGTGATGTTACATATAGCCATAGCAACAAAAATCAGAAACTTCTTATCTGCAATGAGTACATTTATGTACTATGCTCACTCCTTGGGTGCTGTTCTCACAGTTACACTGTGGAGCTGAAATAACACTCTCATTCCCAGAGGCCAAGTAAATGTTATCAATATGTTTATTAATGATTAATGGGAGCCATGTACACTAACTCCCACAAAACATGAATTCCCTGATTAATGGAACATCCCAGAATTGAAAGGAAAGGGCCAAATTCTGACAAATTGCTTCTCATTGAGCAATTTTATGTATGTTCCCATTGATTTTCCTTTCTGGGCACAGCAAGTGCACTGGGAAGCAGCCTGGGGCTCCATAAAACAACTCAAAGTAGCTGTAAACTTTCAAGAGTCATCTTCAGGCTTTCACTTGCATCCCAGTATTCCCTCCCGCTTGTCTGGGCTGACACCTGACTGCAGTGTGAGCCCCCCTGTGTTCTCCTGCAGTGCTGGTGGTTCCATTCCCACACCATGGCTCCTGTGCCCAGCAGACACGGTGAGTGCCATCAGCACGCTGTGCTGTGTGTTCTGTGTGAACCTGGTGGTGATGGCCAGTAGTCTGGGAATAGAACTGATGAGTGCCTGCAGGAACTGTTTGGGAGAAAGCTAGCAAATTTTACTATTGGAAACCTATATAGTGGTAACATCAAGTTCCTAAGTCCTAATTTATCTAGCATTCTTTGTCTTCCTTAGCACATTGTTAATGTGGCTCTGTGGTTAGACCAGCTCCAATCTGGTCTGTGTTGACAGGATGCTCTCTTCCACCTGGTTGTTCTTTAACAGACAGTGTAGGCTTATCTTTTTCTTTAAAATCTATTGATGTTATTTACTTTCTGAAATAGCATTAATCTCCTGGGCCTCTTTATTTTCACGCTAGAGCTAGTTGGCAAGGATGGATACCTGTCACGACTTAACACACGCATCAAAATGAAATGGAAATTTTGCTATATGTCAGTTACAGAAAATATTGAACATGAAGCCATTCCAATAAACAGTTAAAAAAAAATCTCTCATTGCTCGAGTCCTTAAAAGAAAGCATTAAAAATGGTTGAATTTCATCCTACTTGCTGTCACTTCTGCTGGTCACAGAAGCCGGTGCCGTCCCAGCAGTGAAGCTGGACACGTGCAGAGGGAGTGCGGCTGTGCCTGCCTGTGCCCACACAGCATTGCTTGCTCGTGGAGCAGCTCTGAGAGCATGCGTTGGTCTGGATTCTGCCCACCAAATCCCACTGCCTTAAAATTCTGATGCCTCCAGACTGAAAGCAAGTAGAGAGAAGCTAGCAATACTAAATTCTAAAATCGCAATGTAACATTATTGTTTCCTGCAGCATCAAATGACTTCTTTAGTGTTATACTGGTACCTGGCATGGCAAATTATGATCTCTAATAAGGGTGAATCAAACAAAATACATTCATTCTAATAGTAAACTGATTATATTCTGATCTTCTAAAGTTCTGGGTGGTGATTGAATACAGCCAGCCACCTGCAAATGTGTACCACCAGGATTTGTTGTGTAGGACCCTCCTGGCCTCTGTTTTCCACCAAGACTGAGCCACCCCTTTGTTTTCCATTCCCTTCCTCTAGAGCAAGTGTTTCCCATCCCTTTTTCCTATTTCTTTTTTGTCACTTTTTTTTATATATTCAAGCCTATACTGTAGTCAGGTTTCTAGAAGAGTGACAACTGCACAATGATATGTAGTTATCAAAGTTACAAAAATACAATTGTCATAAATTAGGTGTGAGTGGAAATAGGCGTGAATAATAATACATCATTCTAAAACACAGAAATGTCTTGGAAGCTAAATATGGATGAAAATACCTTTGATGACAAAAAAGGAAATTCCACATTCTAGCTGGTGCCAAAACCTCTTTGGGCCATGCTCCAAAGTTTGGCTTCATCTGCCTGCAACTTCCTGCTGTGAAGTTGAGTTCCACTGAATAGCTATGGATTTGGGGAAATGGGAAAGGTTTTTTGTTTGTTCCATAAATGGCCAGAGGTTTTGGTTTTGTGATTCTTTTGTTTTAACATAGCAATAACAGCATACTAGAAAGATTCGATTAAATGAAAGTCAGTAATAAGCTATGACTGCAAAGACACTGGAGCTCTTTTTCTCAGAGATGCTCCATTGCAGTATAAATTCACTGACTGTACAAAGCAGCAGTGCTTGTGAGCAGTGCCTCCAGAAGCAGCAGCACAGAGCTGAGCCCAGCACTGCTGGGAGAGGCATACAGGGAGGGTTTAGCACCACCAACCAGAAAGAGAACTCACAATTTGAGTTGTTACCTCCATGACTGGAGTGAGAGCAGGTGTTCATGCCAAAGGATACATTGTGCACGTAGGCTGTGATATATAAACCTGCAGGTGCACAGCACTTCTTGGGTGATTTAGTTTTAGATATATTCACGCTCATAATTAAGAAGAATAAATTAACTGGTGTGAGCTGGAATGCAGAACAGGATAGAAGAAGGTATAGACATGGGTGGAAGAATAGCTTTTAAATCATTATTACTTTTTGGAAGGGAAGGTCTAAGAAACAAATGACTGGATAGGTGTTCATAAACATTGCCAGGTCATTAGTGAAGGTATTAAAGAATATCAACCACCAGTAACCAGATAACATTTGAACTCAGGCTGCTGACCAGTCTTCCTTCAACCCAGACAGTTTTTGACCAACCTTTCAGCTCAGCATCTCTGCAGCCTGGTTATGCTGTGGAGGGAGTGCTGAAGGCCAGACGGGAACGTTCGCTGTGTTTTCCTCATCCACCAAATGTTGTAGAAGGCAATCAGCTATGACTTAGTGACGCTGTATTGGCTGTTCCAGATCACTGCCTTGTCTTTCGTATGCCTAGAAATGGCTTTTGGGAAGATTTGTTCTTCAGCCTTATCAGGAAGAGATGCTAGGCTGACTAGCCAGTAGTTCTCCAAATCTTCCTTCCTCAGTTGTTTGGGAGCAGCAATAGAACTACCTTAAGTGGAGCAATTTGAATAATGAGATTACCTGCAGTCCTCCCTGACGCTCCCCAAGTGTTATACAAGGTTCTGCAGACACTCCGTCCCCAAGAGGCCATATAGGTGCTGTGCTTACAGTGGTGACTGCAAGAAGTAAAGATGGTGTTAGGACTATCCAATTACTACATGGCCTATAGAAGCTAAAATATGGGCAAGTAGAAGTGGCATTTAAATCCTAATGAATATGGCAAGTGCCCTATAAGGGGGAAAACTTAAAGTCTCAGTAGGGAAAAGTAGGGGGGAAAAAAAGAAAAGAAACTTTATCCCAGATAATAAGCCATTCAGGGAAAACATGGAGTCGTTCTTCAGATGCCTGTTACACACAGGAAAATGTACAAAAGTACAAGAAAATTCATGAATATAACTGATAGATCCAGACAGTGAGCAAATACCCACTCCAAAAATGTTAGTCTGCCATTTGAATGGGCACTCTGCAGTGAGCTGAATGCTGATGAAAACCAGAACATAAACCTGGGGAGACATGGGAAAAGCGGGTGGGGGAAAAGCAATGCATTTATCTCATCTGTTGGAAATCTGCTAATGATAGTAGATGGTTCTCCCTGCGATGCTGTTGTTAAAGAAAAGGGAATGCCAGATGGTTTTGTAGAAGAGACTTGCATGTGACACTTTTTCTTCTTTCTGATGTGTGCAGGATGCAGTGAGCTGCTCATTGTTTGAGCCTTTGAGAGTGGGTCTGGGGGTGTTTCTGAGGCTGAAGTTCCTGTCTTTACATAAATCCCTGGAAGAATTTCTGGACATCACATGAAGTGTTTATCAAGGATGAATGCCCGTGGCAGTAGAAATTAGTGTTTCTGAGAGGAAGGGAGCCAAGGTTTTGCTCTGGGTAAAAACCCAGCCTCAAGCCTACTACAACATAAAGCAAGATGGTTGATGTGTGCTAGCTGTTTGCAGAACCAAAGATGCTTTTGCTGAAAAACAGAGCCCTCTTCTGTTAGCTGGCACTAATTCCAGAGATTATAGCTTTGTGCATCAGCAGTTGAATGGAAGCATATTTACAAACACTGAGAATTCATCCATCATCAGGCAGTGATGCACGCACACCCATGCATGGCAGTAATTCTGTTATTTGTCTGTTACCTCCTCCGAGAATCTAACCCTTTCCTTCAGTATTCACTGCCAATAGTTTTGGTGCTACGGTTTGTTTTGCAGGAAGCTCAAACCATTCCTGTCCCTTTTCTGCATTTGAATTGTTAATGTGGACATTTCAGCTCATTATAACTCTGAAATGTTTCCTTTGTTACCAGTAACTGACAAACCTGCACACACTGCTCAGAAGACATAAGAGCTAGTTCTAGGGTTGTATTTTGTTCACTGCTGTGCACAACAATATGCTCTTACCTTTGCTAATGAAGTGTGTCTTTAATGAACACAATTAGAGCTAGGCAAACAATGCAAAAATATTTTCTATGAATATTCATCCAGTCCGAAATGAATTCCTTTCAGTTATGTTTGCACCATTCATTGTTCTCCTTTGGTGAAGTCTTCCAAGATTTAATCTTTGATGCTTGAGTAATGAGGAGAGAAATTAAGTTTTAGCTCAGGAGTTGTCCTTCTAATGTTGCCTAAGTTCTCTCCTCTCAGCACTTGTGTGGTGAAGCAGTGTTGCACCAGAAATGTGTATCTAGACTGAGTTTGGAGGTGAGACCAGGCAACGTGGAGCCAAAAGTAGGATTTTGCAGTTGAGCAGAACCCTGACGGATGCACCTATGTGCACAGTACGTTGAGAATTAGTATTTCATATTTTGACATTTAAATAAAAAATATAATAACCCTTCAGCTTATGGGAAAGGCCACTGGATAATCCCAGATAACGCATAAAGCTGAGGGGTTAGTGATTTGATTTTAGATGTTTTCCTGACAAGAAAATCAGCAGCAATTAAACCAATTATGAACTCTATAAAACCGTAATTGGGGGATAGCAGAAAGGCTGTGCTGAGGATTGCACGTGGGTTTTGGAACCTTTATGCCTGTGCCTCTGGGGCCACGTGCAGTCCCAGGTGTAGTCAGGGCTGCTTGGCAGTGAAGCCCCCAGCTGGGCTGCGGCTGTGCATCAACCGCTTTGGTTGCTGTCAGTGCTCACGTTTTGAAGGAATCTCTAAATGAAGCAGATATTATCTGGAAATTACAGGGTTGGTCCACTGTCCTCATTCCTCTTCACGAAGCACACATCACAGCTTCAGTGTTAAATTTCCCTGAAGTTTATTGGAGGAAAAGATTTTCTTTTAAGTTCTTTCTCGTTCTCCTCAAAACCCTCCTGTTCCTAAAACATATCTCAGGCCCTGCTCAGAGCCTTCCTGATCAAGACAAGCCTAGATTCACTTCATGCCTATACTGTAAAAGAGATACAATAATTGGGATAAGCAACAAAGCACACATCAAGTACTTCCAAAGCAAATGGTCACTGGTTGATGCCTGAATCAGCTCTGTATTTGAAATCGAAGGGCTTGGGATAGGGAGCATACTGAAAGATAAATAAGAAGGCCTCACCACAAATACAGAGAGCTGTTATCTTGAGGGCTTTGGGAATTAAAGCTTAAATCCAACTGCCTGATGTAAAAGCCAGGTGTGTAAAAGCAGATTATGATGCATTTCATACAGAAATCTCCATCAAGGTCACTTCGAGTTATAAACCATTTGGGTTTTTTGTTTGTTTTGTTCAAACACTTCCTAGTTCTCAAGTTCAGAGGCATTCAGGATGTATGACCTGAGAAAAATATGCTTTATTCTGCATGGTGCTGTATCTGAGTAGAAAGAAACTCAGCGCAGCAAAGGCGGAGGTAGTTTTAGATAGCATAGTACACAGCTGCAGAAATCCTCTTAATTCAGAGCAATTATTGAAATGAAAAATCTAAACCTGTTCTGGCATCACTTTTCTCGCATCTTCTTGCTTGCCACCTGAGGAAGGAGACTGACACCCTCTGTGCTCTCACCTCCTGTCAGGCAGCTGCAGAAAGCAATGAGGTCTCCCCTCAGCTGCTGCTTCTCCTGTAACTTTTGAGTGTTAAACATGAGAAAATGATTTCTTTTTTACCTCTACTGACTGGGTCTGCTATGCTGGTGTTGGCAGTGTATCCTCGTGCACTTGCAAATATGTACAAATATGCTTACATATGTCTGTTTTTTTTTTTTTAAATACAAATTAACAAACTTAAGTTTCTTAAGTCTGATCTCTTAAGACTTGGAAGCATGTGGTCAGGAGTGCCAGGTAGCTTCTCAGTCAAAACTGTGCCCCTTTTAATGTCTGGCTAAAGACCAGAACCAAACCAGGAATTAGTTGGGGAATAATTGCAGTAAGAAGCCATGCTGGGCAGTCTGTGGCTGGATGAAATGCAAAAAAGAACTGCAGCTGCAAATGGCTCTCCCTCTTCCCATCTGCAAACTGATGGCTTCATGCAGTCATTAGCAGGGATTTCTCCCAATTCTTTTAGCACACATTTTTTTCCCATTATGTACAGTTCTTTATTCATCATAGTAGGTCTGCATGTATGTATCAGGGTTGGCAGAGACGCAGTGAAGGCACCTTAATTAGCCATTAGTGTTCTCACCTTTCATTTTTTGTAGTTTTGCCTCCAGTGTCAAAATCCACAGGCAAGGTCATTCAGGATGAAGAAGTCGGGGGCATTTGCTAGGGGTCATACACTGCTATTCTGCCCCAGAATGAAACTTTCTTCAGTCTAATTAACATGTACATTTGCTGGAAGGATACTTTTGTAAAATCCAGATGAAGTCACTGAAGATGCTGCAGACAACTCAAGCAGTCTGCCAACAAAAGGCATTTTTATTCCAGCTAATTATTTTTTAATGATGCTATTAGTGATTGGAACTCACCATACACAGCACCCTCCAGATGAAGATCTCAGCAAGTTTTACATACTTGGCAGTATGAATATGACTGTGGTAATATGAAGCTTCATACCATGTGGGCTGCTAAGGGAGTGAGACTTTCTGTAGGCATTTTATCCCCAGTTAAGCCAAGTCACACCTGGGCTAATGCACTGGTGCCCCGTCAAACTGCAGCAGGGGCACAAAGCTGGAACTTGAAGGTCCTGCAGATTCATGCCCTGATCAGACACTGCTCCCTGGTTGATGCCATCACTTGGTTTCGCTCCCTCAGGGTGGTGTTTGCCATGCTTGCCTGGGAACCTCCATATACAACTGAAGTCCTGTGCCCTTCTCCCATAAGGGAAGGGAAGCACCAGCCTCCTCAAGGCTGAGTAAGCAATCACAACAGGGAAGAAAATGTTTGCATGTAGTCTGCCAGGGGTTAATTTGTACTGCTTCACCCAGCAACAGACAAAAAGCAAACAAATTGTGATTTTGCAAAACATTAAACTGATGAAGGAATAAAATAAAACCTAAGGAGCTCAGTCCACTCTTAAATTGCACAAACATTGTATGATCTATGTTACCCTATATTAGTTAAATTTATGATTAGAAAAGCTGGCTTTTGAGAGGTTTCAAGAGGAAATGGGTTCAGCTGGACTGAGGATGAGAGAGATGCCTGGATCTACTTGCAAAGCCAGAGGGTTTTTCTACAGTAGAAGCTTCTTTTCAGAGCACCAGAGAAATCTTTAGGGATAAGAAACCGAACCTGAGTACAGGACAAAGAGTTGTCTGAGGACTTATTTATGTGCCTGGGGCTAAGACTGTGAATGAGAAGGGCCTCTGTTGAGAACAGCACTGCTGACTTGGAAGATAAGGACCTGCCTCTTTGTCAGTGCTTCCTGAACAGAAAAGCCGGCAGCTCTGCCCAGTCCATTTCTTCAGAGATGACCTTCTGTTCCACTTCTTCTCTTTATTCAGATCTGTGCAGAGATAAAACCTTGGTGCATAAAGTTGCTGAACTGTTGTCCCTTCCATGCTCCATGAGCTGTTCCTATGTTCCTGTCCATGTCTCAGAATTTAACTCTGAGGTTTACACAAAGCAATTTTGCTCTTCTGCAATACTTTGTTTAGGCAGGCACTGACATGTTCTTCCCTGCTGCTTTGAAGAACAGACTTATTCAGTGTTAGAATCTGTGCAGGCAAGGACAAATTTCTTTTCTCACTGAGTTTTGCAGTGGTGCTTCAGTTTCTAAACCTTTTTTTGTCCTTAAGTCGTGGACAGACGTTCATGTATACAAAGAGAGGAAATATTTTTACCTTGAAATTTTGCTTCTGTGGTCTCTGGAAAATGAGATTCAATAGTCATTAATTAAAAAAAAAAATCATTTTGAAGCTATGGACACAGTAGTTTTTCTTTGGTTGTTAAATTGTTTTGTTCATCTCTGTCTGCACTTGAAAGATAAACCATAGGGAGAGCATTGCTGCAACGTCTCCTTCTGCCCAGCTGGTTCTTACCTTTGGTATCAAAAGAAGCAAAGAAGGAAATGAGGTAATGTGAAACCAGCCTGCTGCTGATCAGACAGCAGTGGGCTGAAAGGAAGTGCAAGGTCTGCGAGCCTCACGCTCAAAGAGGGTTGAGTCCTGCCCTCTCAGATTAGTAGCAAAACAAAAATCCAACGTTTAAGGGCTGGCAAGAATTGGTTTTTCTTCCTTTTTGCTTCTTCAAACTGGAAAGAAGGGATTAGAGCTCATTACTGCTTTGCTGGGAAAATAAACCCCAGTTGAACAACGGATGTGAATTATCTCAGTCCCTCTGTGTGCATGGCTGTCAAAGCTACTGACTTCACAGTGACTGGTGTGCAATCCAGTACAGCCAAAGAAAGTGCTTGCTTTAGGATTCTTGCTGCTTTGGCATATGTTGTCAAGTCAGTAGCTGGTGGGGCATAGTGCCTAGGATTGATTCTCTCCTTAGTGGGTACTAAGTCATGTAAGCGTATGATTTCTATTCCCTAGCATTGTCTGCAATTAAGAAGCCTTCCCATAGCTGTGCAGCCTGCTGCACGTGTCTGTAATCTATCAGATACCAGACCTGAAGTGCTTCTGTCTGCACGTTTGTGTTCTCATATGCACTGTAATGCAAAACTCCACATCCAGATAACGGGATGAGATCGGTGCTGTACCTGGCTCTGAAGTGACATTAACTGTATTACACTTACCTTTTGAAAGACAGTAGCACAGCTACATAGTAAGCTCTAAAAAAAAGCCAGAAAGTCTTCAAAATGTGTGTTTTAATATCAGTAAGCTTCAACCCACATCTTCTATGGGAAAAGGTCACACCAAGTGCTGTTAAATATAGATCCAGAACTGTGTGAGCAGGAGCTTTGCATTGCTTCAGCAGGGCAGCAGCGTGTAGGCTGGACTCCAGAGAAGTGATGTGAGCTAACTTACATTTGGTCCTAACACCATATTTTAGCTTAGCATTGCAAGGCAGTTTGCCCAGTTAGTTGGGATTTAATTGCTCTATGTTTTTAAAGCAAGCAAATCTTGACAGGAACATCTGTGATTAAAAATGGACTGAAAATGTCAACTCTCTTGAAATTAAACAGCCTGTCTTTTCAAGCCTTTTTATTCTTGGAGATCTGATTTTGCTCTGTTGTGCCAGGTCTAGTTCTCATGAGCTTATTGAAATTATAAGCTTAAATAAGAAATTATTCAAATATATGAAATTACAGTTGGAGGTGAAGGGCAGATTTGACCTCATGGCTATCATTGTTCTTTTTCATGCCATGCTTGCAAACACAGATAACTCTGGAGAAAAACGTGAGCCTCCTGTAATTTTTGTTAGCAGCTGAACCATATCGCATTTCTAAAGGCCCTGAAAGCACACTGCTCATCTCTCTCCTATTCTATTTTTAATGTAAGTTGAATGCTATTGACCCCTTAATCAGGATATCCTTAATTAGAAAATCTACTTAATTGGGACATCTTCCAGGGAACTGAATTAAGCTTAGTGGTATTTAATTATGTTGCTTAGGGAAGGTTTAGTTTATATTCTCTACACTTTCTTGCCAGTGAGTTTAGGAGTCTGTTCTCTTGTCTGACTCAAATACTGCTGTGCTGGGACAACCCCTGCCAACCAAAGTGAATATTGCTCAAAGCTGACCTTTAGCATTGCCAGAGCATCTTGTTTGGTTATGTGCAAAACAGGATCCCTGGCCAGGGTAAAATTCACCACTGCTAGAGCTCAGAGCAAGCTGATGCATCATTTCTGTTCTCAAAATGAAGAGCTTTGGAGACTGAAAGATTGCAGTGGTGTTATAACTCTGGGGTTTAGCTGTGGGTCCCCAGAAGCACTACAGAAACTTCAGTACACAAGCTAACTTTCTGTTTTTTTAATGCAGTTCCTTGCCAACTAAAGCTGCGTGGAGCATATCATATACAGCTTGATCTGAGCTTTAAATTGGATCAGAAGGTGTAGACCTCTTTGATACAGAAACTTATATTCAAATCCATGCCTCGGTATTTTTCAAGGTTGTTGATTATGTCACAGTGTGATAGCACACAATTCAAATGTAAAGCAGGGGGGAGGGAGCAGCTTAGATGTATTGCTTCTGACACTAAAGCCACACGTATGACAGTGAAAAATGAGAATTCAAGCATCGGTGCTGCTGCTAGAATTAATTTGTGGTTCACAGTGTGAACTGTTGGTGTGTGATGACCATGTACTTATGTTAAAAATCTGTCATTGCAGTAGAGCAGTGCTGTAGTTAACTAGGTCCATCTTCAAATGAAAGCATCTTACTTTCAACTAAAGCAGTTTGTTCTTAATTGCTGTACTTTGATGTCTCCTCCAGTGGAACATGCTGTGTCTTTTTGCGTCACTCAAACCTTAGACATTGTTGAATGGCAATGCTGGATTTTTTTTTGCCAGGATTATTGCTTGTTTTTCATTATATAAGGCTAAAATACAGAACGTTAGAGCTTCCCTCAAGTTCTGCCACGTACAAGAACTCTAATGATGGGAATGCATGTTAAATACATTATTTAAACAGTATTTCTTCGAATAAGTTTTGTGGCATCCCTGGTTTCCTCCATGTGCTTTTTGTAGGTAATTGTATGGAGCTGCCAAAATCACTGTAAGCTTGATTTACAACTAGCCAAAGAGCAGGTTGCACTGAAATGAGTTAGGCTGAGAAGTTACACAACTGCTGAGCATAAGCAAAGCTGAAGGTCAGGCTCAGTTCCATTTCCAAACAGCCACTTGTGAGCACAGCCTGCCTGTTCTGAGACATCTCTGCCCATTTTTTCACAGAGGTTGTCCCGTGGATAATAAAGGGTGTCCTATCATCATTAGCTTTGAAAAGTACATTCAGCAGTGGGCCAGCACTTGGGCTGGGCTGTCAGCCAGATTGGTCACACCATATTTTCCACAATACTCAAGTGAGAGCAGTAACCGAGCTCACAGCACCTTGTGCTCTGACTTACCTTTAGAAAAATCTACCTTTCAATCCTTACATTCTGATTTTCAAAAACAACATTTCATGCTGGTTTCAGAGATGAGCAATTGTGTTGAACCTGGTCAGATCAGGAGCTGAGGCAGGATCTGTAGCAGTGCAGGAGGGAGGTGCTTTGGGGAGAGCGGCCCATCGGACCCGACACCAGGCTCACTGCAAGCCGAGGCTCCTTCTGCTCCTGCAGTACAGATTTCTGGCAATTGCAAGCACAAACACGGCATGGATTTGCATAATTTCATCCTTGGTTATGCACAAGTGGTGCATAGTAGATATTTACAAATCAGGATGCTTTCCAGACATCAACACAGGTCTGCGTTTGGGAGGTGGAGTTCTGCTGGTTTCATTTTATACAACGAAGGGAGAATATTTAAGAAGTGAAATGAAATGAGGTACAGTATGGATTCGGTGCAAATCTTGACACTGTAGATTGTTATATGAACCCTATTCACATGGCCTTTATGGATAAGATCCAAAAGAGCTTTGTACATTGGATCTCGTAGTGCTAGGTGAAGCAGATTACTGCTGCTCCAGCTGAAAGCAGAGCTCTGAATGAGTTTTCATCTTGGAAGCCATTTCCACAGCTAAGCCTCTGACTCTGGCTGTGTAAGGCTGGGAACAAAAGGCTGGAAATCTTTGGTTTTAACGCTGTTTCTGCTCATGGTTCATTCTGTTCCCACTGGAAATATTTCTGCAAATCAAAATATGTTTCTGAAGTATTCAGTATTCCACACCAGTTCTGGAAAAAAGAAAAAAGAGATTGAAAATATTTTTTTCTTCCTGAAACAGAGTGGGTTTAGTTTCACTCAAATGTACTTAAATAGGACATTTGACTTGATTAATAATGATTTCTGAAGAATTCACAGGAGTGATTACAAAGAGAGGAGGAATTTCATTTCTGGGATATTTCACGTTGTTTCGGAAGAAAGTACTTTGGTTTGAAAAATCCCCCTTTTTTTTTTTTTTTTTTTTTTTATATTCTTATCTAGATGTGGAGTTGGGAATGATGCATCTCACCTTCAAAAAGAATTAGATATCCTGCCCATGAGTAGCACAGTGTACATGATATCACTTGACTTTATTTTTTTATCCATGACAATATTAGAAAAGACCAACTCTTAAATTAAACCCTCAAGGCTACTTTTTTGTTATTATTTTTAAACCACTTTTTAAGAAGTGAAAGCCCTCGTTCCCTGCAGCGAGCGCTGGGCAGCAGCAGAGCAGATGAATGGTGAGGCTGCTTCAGCTCGCTGGCAGAACCTGGCGCTGCAGAGGGGTGAGCTGGCACCGGGATGGGTTAGCTGAAAGCAACCACCACTGGGGGTGGGAGGAAGAGAGCACAAACAGGACTTGCTGCACCCTCAGAAATGCAGCAGGCACTTCCCCCTGTGCACTCTGGGTGTACTTGTATGTTTGGTAGAGCTGGGTACATCCCGGGGGAAGGAAGCGCTTCTCCCTCCAGCTGATCTTCGGTATATGCCAAGTGTTTGTGTTTGCCAGAGCTGTGATGGTGACCCTGGCAGTTTGCTGTTTCCGTTTACTTCTCCTGTGCGTTCTGTCAGTCAGGTTTTATTTGCACAGGATCCCATCAGAAGCACTCTTGTGGCTGCGTTGCAGGGTACAGGATGGGCGTTTCTGGGCCAGCAGTGCCATCTCCTCCACTCTCGTGTGCAGATTTTCCTGCTTGGCCTCATTGCACCTCTTCAAATTTTAGTGACCCTATATCACACCATTTTCCCTCAGGAAATAACTTCTATTGGAGACAGAAGAAAGTCTTAGCTCTGTGGATTGCCCTTTGCCCTGGTACAGCATGTCAATAACTCCCCTAGAATAGAAGCTGCTCATAAGCTGCAGAGGCAGAATGGAGTCCTAGGATTTAATCCCGTGACTTGCTGCTTTGTTATTTAAAAGGCATTCTGTAGAGGGAAAGATGTTTCAAAAGTTTAATACTTTGTAGAGATAAACTGTTCCTTTTAAAGTCATTGTTGTCTCCGTCTGATACATCATCTCTGAAGAAATAATTCAAAACACTTTTATTTTTGTCTCCATGCTGCCTTCAAGTAAAATATTTAACGCAGGCCACATGCTTCAATTCAGAAGAGGAGATTTTGTCAGGTTAGGGCTGACAACTGCATTTTTTTTCTCAGATTATCCTATGTATGTGTTATAGAAGGTCAGAGCAAATGCGAAATGCTCTTTGGAGAGAAATAGAGACGTTCAGCAAGGAAAGTTCAGGTCAGCGGGGAGCTTATGGCTGAGTGCCCTGGTTCTCCTCTCCCAACAGAGTTAGTTTTTTCCATTTCTTGTTTTTTTTTTTTAATTAAAAAAAAAAAAAAAAAAAAAAAAAAAGTACCAAAACTAGTAATATACCAAATAGGAAAGAAACAAAAGAATCCCCACCTATAAAAGAGAAAGAACAACGTTAGGCCATTGCAGTATTCAACATCAGTGGAACAGCTGTACAGTAAAGGAAATGTCTAAACAAAGAGTAATTTGAAACAAAAGAAGACTGACTTGTTAAGGGAACAAATTGCAATGTTTAATGTTATCAGAATGCCTTTATGTATGTCTTGAAATGAAGTTTCCTTGAAACACACCTGCTGAGAAAACTGTTTCTAGCAAAATAGCTCAGAAGAGAAGCTTCTTTTGAGGGTCTAGGAAGGATTGAAAAAATGAACAAATCACAGTCTGGTTGCTGCCATAGCTGAGCCCAGTCTGTGCTGTGGCATGTCTTGTGTTCTGTCACAGCTTTTAGCTGTTTTGGGGTTTGACTCTGAGCTGGTCTTGCTGCCTCAATACAGCGATGGGTCTGTTAGGTCTCTGAAATCACCTGAAATTAGTGGGAAACGGGAGGTTTTACAGCTCACTGGGCAGCAGCTGTCCAGTGGTGTCATTTTTGTCATCTCTATCCAGCCAGATGTCAGCTCGAAAGCTTGACAAGAAGCACATCAAATGATCAGATTGCCTGTGCCACAAAGCACGGCTGTGTGCCAGGAACGGGCCTGAATCCTGGAACTCCTCTTGAGTCAAGCAAAGCAAGAAAGAGTTTGGGTTCCCTCTGTGAACGGCTGTGGCCAGAGGTTGGCACTGGTGCTTTGCAGGCCAACAAGCAGCTTTCTGGTGTATAGAGCCAGCAGAGGATGGAAGCAGCCCAGACCTGAGGAGTGAAACACTGCAGACCTTCACTGAGGATGAGTGTCTTAAAACTCATGGCATCGAAGGTCTCGTTTAAGGCCAGGCATGTTTCCAGACAATAATGGACATTTTGTCTCATTTTCAAAGGCAGCAATTCCTAGCACCCGCAGAAAGGGAAAAAAATACTGCTGCATTTTCAAACAGTGTGATTTAGACTTGGAAACTGAGAGCTTTTTACATTTGATCTGTATTTAAGAGATACAGATGATGATTTTTCTGGCTTTTTTGGACTAGGTTTCCACTCACATAAAACTTTGAAAGCTCCGGAGTTTCACTTTAAAAGCTAAATCACATTTAAATTGTGAGGGCATAGACTAGCCCATGAAAATGCTAATGCTATTTTTCTGCTGTTTAAATGCCAGCCAGCAAAAGCAGAACCAGGGACTTGTGAGTCCCCACTGAACAGTCTTTATTTTTTATTTTTTTGGCTCTTGGCAAAGTACAACTTTCTCACTAATTTGCGAAGAAGAAAATCGCTTTGGGGCATAAGCCTTCAACAGAGGACTTAAGCTCATTTTCGGTAACAGCATAAACTTAATTTCACATATCCTATAGTTAACACACATTAGCGTTGGCAGACTGTCTTTTAGGGTTTCATCAGTGAAAAGGAATCCTTTTGTACGTATAAAAAATGTCTTGAATGACAAGATAATGACTAGCAGCAGGGGGACCAACTTTTTACATGGCGTGGTAGTGATGGGACATGGGGGATTGGCTTTAAACTAGAAGAGGGGAGATTTAGGTTACATTTTAGGAAGAAAGTTTTTACTCAGAGGGTGGTGATGCCCTGGAACAGGCTGTCTGGAGAGGCTGTGGATGCCCTGTCCCTGGAGGTGCTCAAGGCCAGGTGAGATGGGGCCCTGGGCAGCCTGAGCTGGTGCCTGCAGCCCTGCCCGTGACAGGGGGCTGGAACTGGGTAATTTTTAAGGTCCCCTCCAACCTGAGCCATTCTTTGATTCTGTAATTGCAGAGTACTTCATCTTTTCGCATGTGGGTGAACATAAATGGATCAGGTTTGCAGGAGACTTGGAGACACTAATGTGGGACTGTTAAACTAAAATTCATTGTGATGCAGTAGACATGTCAGATGGGAGTTTTGCCAGTACAAACTTCTGAGCTATATTCTTTTGTAAGGGCATAACTTTCCTGCCAAGCACAGAATGTAAGTAGAAACATCAATATTAGAGTCAGCAGTAGCTAACCAAAGAGTTGAACGTGTCCTCTGCATTTCTGTGAGTCATCTGTCAGCAGCTGCAGGCAGCCGTTTGCAGAGACCAGCACGTGGTGAGCTGGGTTTGGCCAGTTCTGAGGTGCATGCATATATGTTTTCAACAGGCTGGATGCTGCCCATTAAAATCACTGAAGAGCGAGCCTAGTCTCCCTCTATGTCCCCAAGTAGACCAGATTTATAAATCACAACTTTATAAAAACCTAATTGTGGTGGTGATGGGGCTGTTGCCTCCCACTTTTTAGACTGCTTTTGTTGTGTTTTTTTCAAGCTCCTCAAAGCGGAAATGGACATAAAACCAACCAAACAAAAATGCAGAGACTAAAATACAGGACGCTTGTTGTGACACTCCTAACATTGGTAGGGTCCACATTCCATGTTCCCATTTCTTTTTTTATTCTGCGGTATGTTTTGTAATGGCTGTTGCATCACAATGATTCCAATGGACGCAGAGCAGGAAGGGAAGAAGAAAGGAGAAGAAAGGAGGCACAGAGGAACCATGGGGACCATGTTTGCTTTTTTTTTTATTTTATTTTTTTTTCCCAATTAAAAGGCCTTTTAAAAGTAGGAGGTAGTGGAGAACAGTTTTGCCATAACCATACATATTTCAGTATTTTCCAATACTGAAAGTCTTATACAATCCTTAAAGTCTTTTCCAATGTTATTAATTTTTCATTAGGTACACCACATAAATGCAGTCCACAGATATGTTCCATGATCCCTCCGTTCCTTACTACAAACTCTGCCTCTACTAAAGGGCAGCATTTTAAGGAGTGAGAGCTTATTTGTATAGGAGACTGAGACAGCACTGATGAATCAGTTAGTGTTTCTGTTGTGTATTTGAAAGATGTGCATGTATATTTAATATGTTCTAATATTTGATCTTCTGCATAAATAGTTTAGCTAGATTACTGGTATTACTGATTTGATGTATTGCTCCCTTGGAGCTCACGTTATATACTAATCCATGTTGAGATCGGGTTAATCAGGTTAATAACACATAGAATTTTTTTCTGTGTTTCATTTCTATAAGTAACTTGGGATGCTGAAAGGTTTGACCTACCTTCTTCTCATAAGCTGGTTTTCTCTGGGATGATGAGCTGACACTATCTGAAACCTGTTCCAAAGGCAGCCTGTTTCTAGGTGCTTCGACAGCGGCACATTGGGATGAGGACATTGCCAGTGCATGACAGCACTGCTGCTTAATTTATATGGGGACCACGCTGAGAGAGCAAGAGGACGTGAAAGAGTGCTGAAAGGAGGCAAGGTATTTAGTGGATATTCCTGTTAATGAATTCTAAATTGTTTAGATGAAGGCAACAAGCTCCAGTGCCACCCAGTGTGCGGTGGGGCAGAGGCCACAAAAGGGTGTTCTGACCTGCAAGAGGGCCTCTTTGCTCTGGGCTTTAATGCATGACTGAATAACCACCAAATCCCTCACAAGTGTTTGAGGAGATGCTGTTCACTGCTCTCCTCCTGGCAACTCAGGAGTAGACCTGAAATGGTTCTTCCCTCCTGCTTCCTAGGAACAGTGTCCCAAGGGAAGATCGTTTTCCGCTCCAATAAACAGGATTCGTAACACTTCCCATTGCTGTGTCCTGTTTCTGGCACAAAAGTGCTAATGAGAACAGTAAACGACAATTAGACATGCAGGTGCAATTGGTGTAATGAGGAATACAGGTGAGGATTGTCTCAGTTGTCATTTCCATCACGTTAAATTGCAAGCCTGGCATCTTGTGCGCCTTCCGGCAATGCCGATTCTGAGCATTAAGGATGAGCCTGGTGGGAGCTCCTCAAGCAGCTGTTTGGTAATTCTGGCCAGGAAGCACTCTCCCCGCAAGCAATATCACACTCTGCTCAGTTTGTTAAATATATGGTGAGGGATTTACAGGCTCAGGCTGGGAGAGCTTGGTGGTGTAGCTCTGTATCATGCTAAAAAAAATATCCGCCTCCAGAGAGAACAATCCTTTCAAAAGTTCTGTGATACAAAGGGTGCTGGGTGCACATTTCCCCTCAGGGGGCAGAGGCTGTCACCTGCATGTGGGAAAGAGCTGAGTGATCCTGAGCAGCCTTTCTTATGCTCTTCAGACAGCAGGACCTGGTATGAGCAGGATAAGCATGTATTTCAGTTGGTTACGTTATCTGCCGTTGACTTCTTGTTAACAAGGCTAACTGTTCAGTTACCTGGTGCTGCTTTATTAGTTATGGATTTGCTCTGCCAGACTGCATACAGCAGTGGTAAGGCATCTTAAAAACCAGTCCTGCTGGAACTTGGGTGTACATTTGCTGTTGAGAGGTTGTATATAGTAGCCTCTCTTTGCTCAGAAAGGCTCATACAGACAAACTGCAGATCCCACACGAGCACCTACCTTTCTCTTTTGATGTAGGAACTTTCTGGGAGAATAGCAGTAGTCAAAAAGAAGAAATAGAACAAATCCAGTTCTTCTTGTACCACTTCTTATTACCCAAGCAGTATTGCAGCATGAGGTGCTGGGCAGGCTGTTGAATTGGATTAGATCTTGTGCTTTTGCTATTCTCATGGAAGTTATCAAGCTTCCAGCAGGTATGTGCATTTGCCAATATACGTGCTGCAAAAACACCCACAGAACTGTGTTAAGAGGAATACTCTCTTTTGTTGCAGGTTACGATTTTGCCTTCTTGCTAACAGGTTTTTGCAGCATCTTGAAAATAAATCTCTTGGAAATTGCCAGTGTGGGCACTGCTGCTCTATCTTACTTTCTTTCCAGATCTTTCCTTGAACATTCAGTGAGCATTAAGTTGTTTAACAAGGTATGCCAGTTGGCAATGTAAATATATCTTTTATTCCCCTGCAAAGAGCTTTGAAATAAAAATGTACAAGGCAATGAAAATTAATAGGAAGGCAGTACTGTATGTGCTAATTCCACTTTACTCCTAACGGTTCTGTGGAAGAGGCAGCACGCTTTGTTTTTGTTTTGCAGCAAGGCGTGTGGCTTGGCAGGGTGGGTGGTGCAAACTGCAGCACAGGCAGACAGTGTCATTAGGATGCAGCCCCTGAGATGGGAACGTTGCTCTGTGGGATCTAGTCTGTAAGATTTTGAAAAAGTCTGAAGCTGAAGGAGAAATTCTTTCCATGATTGGCGATACACAAAGTGAAGGTTCCATTATGGACCAGAAGAATTTGAAGTGAAAGGCACAAAAGAAGAGAACCTCACTCTTCATCCTCTTCCTTCTTTTTTCCATCCTTAATTTCCACAGCTGTGACTTCCCAGCTGTCCCCTGAGCCCTGCTTCTCTCTGAGCTTTGCCCTCAAATGGAATCCTTGTTACTACTTGTAGGAGGGGAATTAAAAAAAAAGCCTCAGTGTTAACCAAGGCCTCAGGAAATCGCTTCTGGGGATGGAGCTTAAGTACTAATCTTTCAGCTGTTAATTGGCACTCCTGGACACACAGGTAAACCACTCCTGCAAACACTTACCTGTTGGACACCATCTCTGCTTCAGTTTCCATTTTAATTTCTGCCTTGGAGCTCTCTTGGCCACCCTCACCATTTATCCCTAATGCTGTACGTACAGTGGATTCAACAGATCATAACTAAATATTTCCCTTTTCTCTGCTGCCCAGGATGGAGGTACAGAGAGGCCTTCCCTTAATGCATGCTTTAATTTTGGCTTGGTTTTATTCCCCCTGTTCCATAGGCTGCTCCTCGTTCCCTTTCCCCACTGCTTGCTGCCTCCCTTGGGGCCGGATGTGGGATGGGGAGCACAGGGCTGCAGCAGGGCAGAAGGAAAGGGCTGCCCTGTAGCCAGAAGCTCCGTGCTGAGGCCGCTTATGCTGAGAGTGGAACTGCACTTTTAACATATGTTTAATTACATAATCCACCATGGTGTAAAGATACCTGAGCTGGCTCTGAATGAGCTGCCTTCCTCATTCCCTAAGTCCCAGATGCAGTATAGCTTCATTAGTGTGGCAGAACACCCAAACTAATGAGTTTGGGTAAAGCTGATGCTGCTGTATTGCCTTCCATTCTGATGCTAGCTCATTTCCAGCCAGCTGAGATATCTAAGTGCTTCTTTGCATGACACAGATAAACCGTAAATTATCTGTGCAGTGCTAATGGGGAGTCCACTAACAAATCTCTGTTTCCTGTGCTACCCTTCTGGTCACCAGACTAAGCCTGTTAACATCTGACTTAGTATTCTGGATATAAGGTGTGTTGCTGTGTGCAGCCATTGCACTACTTCCTGTCTCGTGGAAGTCATGGGAGTTCGCTGATCTGAGCTGAAGGGAAAGGAGACAGGCAGGTGGTTCTGGAGTTGAAAGGAGAAATTTATTTCACTGCAATTTCTGTTCATTTGAGGGTTTGTTTCTTTTTTCATTTTCTTTTCCCACTTTTTCTTCTAGTATGCTTACCAGATGTTGAGAACATTCGTTGTCATTCCTTAACTAACATGAAAGCCTCAGGTATTTAGTGCTTCTCTAAGCTGTAAATCTGAGAAGCCCCTTTGGAAATAGCAGCTACAATATGCTAACAATGACTGCATCACACAATACATTGAGATGAAAAGGAGATTGTTTTCTTGATCTCACTTCAGAAGACTGGCATGTCTCCTGGCAGAGCTCATTTGAGAGTTGCTCTCTGTAATTAAGGAGTGTATCATCATGCATAGAGGGCATGGTTGAAAGAAGGTCTCTTGGAGACTGAATTGAAGTAGCACAGACAACCTTAATTTTTGGCATTTCCTAATGTTCAAATCCTTGGTTTGCAACTTTAATAGTTTTTCTTTCTGTGAAATTATTTGCAAACAATTTCCTGCTTGATTTCTTGTATCGGTATTCTCAGTCAACTTAAAGCTGTCATCAAGTGACATGTAATTCTTGGTGAAATAGAACATCAGAAAGACCAGCCCAACTTATAAATTGGATTGCTTGCACACTAGCTATGCCTGTAGGCTGTGGGGTTTGTTTTGTGAGGCCCCCCTCCACCTCCCTCCCCTTTTGGTGTCTGGATTATGAAATAGTGCATCAGACTATCAAACTAAGAATTCTAAGGTTAGGAGTTATCTGGTTTCTTCCCTTACAGTGCACTTCTTCTTTCAAGCCTGGAAGAGCTATTTTAGTCTCTCTCCTTGTATTTGGCTTCATGATTTAAATCTGTCTGATCTGTTTATGATTATTAGTGCAATCAGCCGCCCTCATCTTTGGACTGATTAATTATGATAGTCCTGACGACTTTCTTCTGGAAGCACAAAACTAACTTGGATAGGCAAAAATCAAGGAAAAAGACTCCAGAAGATGTTCTTCTGCATTCCAGTCGTATCGTGTTCCTGCATTTCTGGCGGGTGTAGCAGCTCCTTCACAAGTAATACACCGGAATGGCTCGGTGTGGAAGCAGCTGTGTTTTCTCAGTGGCAATCTGTAGGACTCAAAAGCTGGAAGCAGGTCTGCAACACTGTCTCTGTTGTGCTTTAAATCAGGGATATTTGTGCTTGTGTAGATAGCATTTCCTACAATTTAGGGGGGTTTAGTGCAGTGCTGCGATAGAGGGATTGCAGTCCTGTCTTATTGCCCCATGGTGCCAACTGTTAATATTACACCAGTGATTCCTGGATCTGTGTTAAATACAGAAGAGATGCAGGAAAAATACCAGGATGGAAATGCATTCAGTTGCCTTATGCTGTACTGCATAAGATGTTGAGGTCTTCTGGAGTGAATTTGATGAAAAATGCTTAAAAGAAGGCTTAGATCATCTGGTTCATGGGCAGGCCTCAGAATTCCTCCTCTGTACTCCTAGACCGAGGTCAAGCAACTTGCTTTTCTCTAAAGCCACTCTGTCTGAAAGACATCTGATATATCATAATTTTCTACAGGTTAATTAGTGCAGAGGATAGGGGATAGGATGGAGCTGGGTAGTGGGCAACACGAGAAGGGCAATAAAGATGTCCAGGAGTTGTAGGACTCCTCAGATAACTGAAGTCGAGTGTTTTGTCTAATTATTTCAGTTTAGACTTTCTAGATTTCAGAATATGAACAATGCAGAAAAACAGCTTTGAGCACAGAGAGCACTTTGTACCCAGATAGTTCAGTATAAGGTAACATCTTCTACGTCATTCCCTTTATCTTGTCTAATCAATGTTAGACTTAATGCAGCGTGACTTTTCAAGTGATTAAGGACCTGGTTGGGGACATTAACAATGTAAAACTTTATTTGCATTTACACTAATGATTTTATAATGAGAGTTTTATTATATTAATGAAGACTGCTGAGAGAAGAGGGGAAAAACAAAGCTGAAACTCCCCTAATGTCTTTCTTTAACAGAGTATCCTCTGCTAAGACTTTGTTGACATAGTTACTTGTTTGCATAAAGGAAAATATGAATGTTTGGAACTATTAATTACTGAATGCTCAATGTACTTTATGATAATTACTACATAAATTATTTTAGGGGGGGGTTTATGGAAAACTGTTTATACCACAAAAAAAAATGGAATGCACTTCTTCTGAAGCAAGTTTTGTCTCGCGCTGGGGAACGTAATAGTGTAGGAAACAAAGAAGCAGCTGTACTCAACCTGCTTTGATTTTCAGTGCAACTCTGAGGTAACCTTCATGGTTACATGTGTCAGCCATATATCAGCAGCTTGCTGTATTTTCACAGTTTATTTTCCCTAAAACTTTTCTGAAAAGTGGGAGTTCAAAACATGTGATCTTTTTTATAGCTGTGTCAGGTGTAACCCTGGCATGAAACAATGACTGTTAATAAAACAGAGAAATCCACTGAGAATGTAATAAATTTGATTATTTAAGGAGAAAAAAAACAACATTGCAAAACCTATCCATAGTGTTTTCATTCTATTTCATGTCTTCACCTGAGCTCTCTTGTTTGATTTCCTCTTTGCCTCCCCTTCCCCCAGCATAGTTAGGATCAGCAAGCTGGTTTTCTGTAATTTTTGCAAATGATTGGTTAGAGTAATCAGGTTTCTTGGCTGACAGCCCTAAAAGTCAGCTTACTGTCAAGAGATTTAATTTCATTGCATCTTACTCTAACACACATGATGTGACCTGTATTAATCAGGAATGCTAGGAACAGAGCTTGGGGAATGAAGAACACTGTCAGCCATCAGGAGACCGTAAGGCTCCCCAAAGCCCCAGAGGTTTGTAACCTGAGTGTCCTGACAGAAGCAGGTAAACATATCAGATGAGATCTGCTGGGACTCCTGGAGCAGCCTGTGTTCTGCAGTGATCTGAAGTGATGCTGCTGGGTAGGATGGCTCAATGAAGTGATGCTGGGTGGCGTTCTGCACACGTGCTGGCCGTTGGCTGGAATCCACGTTGGCAGACAGCAAGAGCTGGAAGAGAGAGAACCCAGAGTCCCAGTTCTTTTGAGGTCTTTTCCTAACGGCATAGATCCTGATTGAAGTACAGTGACCTCTGGAAGCTGTAGTTCAGCTCCAGCTATGACATAATGTGATTTATAGCTCTGAATCAAGTATTCTGCCCTGATTTCAGCTGGGATAGAGTTGATTTTCTTCAGTGTCTGTTACGACAGTGCCTATAGGTACCTTCCAAGGGCTACTGACGTGAAGACAACTGCATCTACTGACAAGAGAGACCCTCACAACCTCAAGTGAATCCAAAGAAAGTTGTTCCACTGGCTTTAGTGAAGGAAATCCCTTCTGGAGTACATTTCATAGATGCAGAGCTGTAACAATTTTAGGCAATGATGTGTACGTTCAGTAGAAATTATTTAGAGGATACAGTTACAATCAGACTGAACGAGTGAAACTAAGAAGTGGGTTGGTCTTTTGAAACCATAGTTCCTTCTTACAGCAAAGGACAGTTTTAGCACATTGAATATAACAGCATAGCAGCATGAAGTAATCCCACAAGAACTGTTTTAAGTAGTCCATTTCAAATTAGAGATCACTAGTTTTGAACTTGTAACACCTATTAATTAACCTTTCTGTCAAACTGCTTCTTCAGCAGTGTCCCTCGTTACTGAAATCCTACACTGCCTTCTGCTCAGGTTACTAGAAATGCGTCGTGATCCCAAACCCTAACTTTGTAGTTTGGTGAGGGTAAATATTTATGGTCTTGGAAAATGCATGTTGTCATTTTCCGTCTCCAGCTCTGTATAAACAGAGCATTTAAGTGGAAATGCAAATGTTTTCTCTTCTGCACTTCTGTGAACACCTGGAAGATATATAATAGCAAAGTGCATTTTTTTCAGAGGGTTTCTTAAAATCAGTTTAAACTTCTCTAAAGATTCTAGCAGGAGGCAGCTGAAGAGAAATGAAAAAGAGTCATGCCAAGGAAATTGCATTACTGTCATTGTTAATTTGGTTTAAATAACCGTGAAAAGTAGTAGTTCATTCTCTGTTAAAATTTCCTATTGGCTTAAGCCAACTGGTGAATATTGTATTTGATAGGCTCTGACATGGAGTGTGTATTTAAATATTTATCTTTTGAATAGCCATGTTTACAGCTAACACCTTCCTCTGCCTTAAACTTTAGCAATAACGTGATACATTCCACTTCTGAAGTTGTCTCAGGTGAAACTGTATTAGCAGGTGAGGTTTTATAACGTTCTCTAAATCTCTCCAATTATGTGCTCAAATGGAGGTCAGTACTTGACAGATCAAGGTAGAAACACATGCTATCGAAAAACATTCTCCCTTGCCTATTTGTTGGAGCCTTTTGGACTCTGCCATAGAACAGCTTTCAGTATCAGCTGGATTGCTTGGTGGCTTTTGAAATGCAGGTCTTACTGGCGTCCTACAAATTGGTCATCTTACAGAGGCGTTTGGCAGTCCTCCCCACTGCTCTGGATGTTGCAGTGTCCAGGCTGACGCTTCAAAGCCATCAGCACTGCAGAGCCAGCGTGGAGGAAGGCCGGGCCATTGCTGTGTCTTCCTTGGGAGTAATTGTATCAGTACATTGGGCTTGGTTTTCTTCTCCTTAATTGTATCTCCCAAACTGCATAATACTTGTGAGTACTGAGAAAGAGCAACTGGAACAGGCTACAAGGCTTTGCGGAACAGGAGTACTTCCCCTCTGGTGCCATGTAAAGGAGCACTGAGAAGCATCTACTGTCATATAAAGGATCTGTTAAATTTATTGTGTCTGCAATTGTGGTTCAGAGAGCATGCTGGAGCAGGTATAAATTTTGCTGGAGTCAGCAGGGTCTCGTAAAGATGTCTCCGGAAAGCCTGCAACTCTTGAGTACAGAACTTGTTAGTGTTACAGTATCAAGGGAAGATATAAATCCGTTCTAGGTGCCGCATCTGTCCCAGGTGTGTGTGAGTCCACTTGGCACTGGATGCTGTTGTTACAATGTCAGCCATAATGAATTCAGGAAAGATTAAGCAGGATGATGTTTGTTTTAAAAAGAGAATCTCTGATGGCTGAGTTGCAGGGAAGTGTGGAGGTGCAGTGCTGGGCTCTGAGCACGGCAGCACGCAGCGCGGCGGGTGGCAGCATGGCAGACATGGGGCCAGCCTTCCCGTGGGCAGGGAGCAGCACAGGGCACAGCCCAGTCCTTCTGCACGCCTGGCTCTTGGTGCTTCAAGGAGCCTCTGCTCATCTGAGCGTGAAATACGATTGCAGATCCTCAAAAGCAGCGGCGGAATGTAGTTAGTCTCTTTACCTGGAACAATGAAATCCAAATGTTTTTTTCACATGATGCTCTCAATTATACTTTTGCATGCAAGGGTACTTTTCCCAATTGTGAATGCTTTAGGCCAAATAGCTGCAAGATTTCTTTCATGTTTTTGTTTTTTTTGTGTGTGTGTTAAAATGATTCATCTTGGTGAAACTGCTATGGGATTTTACCATATCAACGTGTATCAATGAGCTGCTCTGGAAGGCAAGCCCTACTTTGCCCCAGGTATTTTTTATCTCCACTGCCAGTGAAGGAAATTGATTGATAGCAATTAGTCTTACTGGTGGCACACGTGCTAGGCTTGTACTGAATAAGTTCTGCAGGTTTTGTCTGATTTAATTCATTTGTGTCTTCCTAGGTTAATCGAAAAGCTGAAAGGAAGGTGATCAGAGAATACCAAGTTCTATGAGTCTATCAGTATTCGGAACAGTTGTTTCTAGCTCTGCAAATCCACCTGAGATGATACACATACATTAAGAGTAGTATTTATTGCCCAGGCAGATTTTTATTTTGTCTAAACGCAGTGATCTCACAATTAATAAAGCTCTTAGCAGAAGCTTTTCGCAGAAAGCAGTGTCCTTCACAGAAAGGCCAAAGTCATTTCACAAAGAAAATTTAATGCTTTAGAAAGATGTGGAAGAAAAAGCAGCCTGATGCTCGAAATTACACTACTTAATTTCTGGTTTTGTGCATTTTTAATTGAGTTACTTCTGATTTTCAGCTTACTAACTATAAGCAGTTCCTTCTAAGTGCATCATACGCTTTTCTCTGATCTTGAAAACGCTGTTTTCTAAAGCGCCTTCTAAGGGTGGCATCTAAATACAAGTCACCTTTGGTCAGAGGTACATCTGCTGTGGTGGTGCAGATGGCTTTCTGGAGGAAAAACGGCACTTGTTTTGTTCAGTGCAGAGTTTTGAAGACTGAATTTCGTACCACAAAGGAAATCAGAGGTGCTCAGGGTTGTTGTTTGTAATAGCAAGTGATGCTTCTGCTTCTGATGGTCAGCGTCCTAAAATGAAGTGATAGCAGGTGATGATGTCCAGATTGTCCTTTATATCCCATCTGCTTTAGCTTTGCTTTGGAGAAGTTTTACCAGACCTGTAACCTGAAGAAGAGCAGTTGCAACATCAGAAAGAATCTTGGCCTTAGCCCTCATAGCTGTGTGTGCAGGGTGCCCAAGAAACCCAGCGGCACTCGGTCGTGGAGAGGACTGCAGAACTGCAGGCAGGCAGGACGTAGAGCTGGAGGTTTACTGGGGAGCACAGTGAAGTTCCATCCTTTTAATATGTAAAAGTTAATTAAGAAAATAATTGTATTAATCTCATTAAGGTTGCTTGTTTTAACAAGCAATAAAATTTATAAATAATTAAACAACTTGTGAAGCCATGTGCATGTGAGTTATTAATGCAGGCCTAGGGCACATTAAAAGTCATGATGTTGAAGGCAAATTGACTTTAATCAAAAGACTTGCGTTAATTACTTAGTCATTCCCACCCTATCTTTTTCTTGCCATGATAATATCAACTTCCTTTGTTTAGTTTTGCTTCACATGAGCAAACAAGAACATTTTGGGGCCAAAAAAGTTGAAAAGTTGCAGTATAGATTTTAACTTAATTAAATTTAATTTTAACTAAATTTAAATTTGCTGAAGTTGAGTCTGTTGCAGTCCCCAGCCACAGTGCTTGGATTTTGAACGTCATAAAGAACTTCAGCTCTTGGAGTTCCCCCAGCACAGTCCCTGATGATGATGGGCAGAGTTTTCGTACATGATGTGTTAATCAAAATGACTTCTGATGAAGCTTGGTAGAAGATTTCTGCCTGAACTTGTGTGAGCCAAGCAGAAAGAAGCCAGGCTGTCCTTAAATTCATACCTGGATTCCTATTCATTGTTTTTCTACTTCTTCTTGATCTTGGTCCTCTTGTAGGCCTTCAGAATAGCTGAAATGAAGCCCTGGGAAAAGCACCAGAATGAAAATGAGGTTGAGCTCATTGTGTTTCTTTAGGAGGAGGTGTTCTGTGATGAGTCACCTGGAAGAAAGGAAGTGGAGGAACATCTAGGAATATGGCAGAAATTTGTTTATAATCCAAGTTTCTTCTACAAAAAGGGGTTTCCTCAGCTTATTCTTGGACCGTGTCTGCAGGTGCTCAGCCCATGGTTCTGCACAGACACAGGAACCAAGCAGCTGCTGCCATTTCCATCCCTTAGGACAAGCATAGCCTTCCTGAGCTCTGGGCTTTATTGGAAAACCTGTATACCCAAACCTTGTTCTTTATTCTTTTTCTGTTCTGAAATCAAATGCTGTGTTGCTGCTTCTAGAAATCTTGCAGTTAGGCACGATGCAGATTGAAAAGCTGGCCCTCGGTGCTGTGCTGGTTTAATTGCTAAATGAAGACAAGCACCTGACAAAAATGTTAGCAGCATGACTCGTACCAGATGCAGAGTTGCTTATTCATTCAAATGAAGCAAAATTCTAATTAACAGGAGTGGATTTGATTGTGTAGGCTGTTCATGCTAGCATCTGGCTCAAACATTCTTTGCAGAAAAATCAAACCCTGTCCTTAACTGCTGAAGAGCTTCGATGCAATGCAGAAGATTTACCTGGTGAAGCAAGTTTCAAGACTTGTGATGAATAATTTGTTGGGTGGGTGAGAGCGTCGCTCATTTTCCAGTTCCTATGGCTGGCTGTGGGTAATGCTAGGCTCATATGGGTAAAACAGGATCTCTTTATTATGTATACAGTAATGATACTGAGCCCCGTGGTTAAAAATGATCTCTGCATACGGATGGCTGTGAGTCATCCACCAAAGTGCAGTCCTGCAGCCCAGATCCTGAACTGCCAACCCAATTCTAAGTTTCACCAGTGATGCTAAAGCAAAGATTTAGGCAGAAGTTAAGCAAAGTGTAAATAATGACATTTAGCAGAGCAATATCGTCTCACAGTTTTCAAAAAACTATTCTGGGAGAAGCTTGCATGGTTTCAGGAGTTGACATATTCCATGCAACAGCATTTGAAAGACAGCAGTGAATCATTTTTTTGTCTTGGTGGGGGCGAGGGAGGCGGTCTGATCTGCTTTAAAAAAGAAAAAGAAAGATCTCACGTAGAGAAGACATGCAGCTCCTCTAGAGTTCCCTCCGCTTTATTGGAGTCATCACAGCCTAATAAGCACTTGATAACAGACACGTCGGTAAGTGAAGTGTGTGGATGGAGATGCTCCTACTGACATCCACAAAGCTTTAAAAATGCGCCCTACTTTAAACTGTAATAAAAACATCAATGGAGATACATTTTGCAGTGCCTGTATATCTAAAGTAGGGTAGACTGGAATAGCTCATTTTTCTGAGTTTCCAGGGAATACATTCTCATATGCAAATTTTACAACTATTTTGACAACGAGTGCATAAACATGCAGAATAAATACAACTATCAGCTAAAAAGTATCTCTAGACATTGTCATTTTCATTTAGGTTTGCTGATGATATACAAAATAATCACGGGAATATATTTACTGCGAGTAATGCAGGTTGCTATGGTATATTGTAATATTAAAAGCATAAATTCCCTCATATGGAGAAAAGACTGAAAAATGCAGAAACTTCATACAAGTGGAGAAAGCTGTCAGTGCATGCCATGGACAGGGCTTACTGTAAAGGTGGCATGTTCAGGTGCTTGATACCACTTATAGAGGGATATCCAGGGCTTTGCCAGCTCTAGAAGTGCCCAGGGTGGTTGGCACTGCTTGCTGTCTCCACTTCCAAATGTTAATAAATCCTTTATCTTATGAATTATTTCTTGTCTTATCAGGAATCCTTGGAAGCGCCTACCTGCCTTAGTAGTAGTAGAGCAGTTCATACCGTTACAGAAGATGCTAATATTCCCAAAATGGCTCTGCAGGTGTAAACAATTGCTCTCTGAAAATGTGTGAATGCAGTTAATGCTGAAAAGAATGCACAGAAATTGTGAAGCTGAAGCCTTAAGAAGCACAGTCATAGTGAAGGGAAGTGATGGTGATGGGAGTGCATGGGTGAGCCCAGCCCTGCGGCCCCCTGGGGCTGCCTCATCCCCACCTTATAGGCTGCATATTGGAAAAAGGAGCATGAGCTCATGAAGCAGTTGCTTTTAAAAATCCCCTCCCTATCACCCCCAAGGGAAAAGATTTGCATTTCCATCTTTTTAATGCTCATTCCTGTGCTATTTATAAGAACTTGTTTTGTAATCCCAGCACTTTATGAACCTTAATTACTCTGAAATGTGTATCATTGCCCTTTACGTGGGTTATATAACACACACAGCAGAACGCACCAAGCTGCGTGTGTACTTTGGTTGCACGAGGGATGAATGAGGCCTGCTGTGTGCAAGCCACAGAGCACAGAGTTCCAACTGCTCTTGTCCCCTTGGGCTCATTCCTGGCATGATAACCTGAATCTGGAAAATACCCATTGATACTATCTACTGGACACAAAAGAACTGAAGGAGAAACCTAATGGTGTTGCTTTTTTTACACTGTTATATAGTATTAATGATTAACTTAGAGAAAAGTGTGCAATCTGCTAATTTTGGGAGAGGTAAACATGGCTATTTCTTAATTCATTCTAACTTTACTGTTTTCTATGTTCTATACCTTTATGAAGACACTTACACTTCCTTCAGATGAAACAGCTGTTATATGAAGGAATGAATTTTAAACCTGAAGAACATCTATGCCACAGGGATGAAAGAGGGAAGTTGTTTGAATGTGGTATATGACTATGAAAACCTTAGCTGTATGAGAGGAGGGCAGCAAGGTGTTCAGGCATCCATCTGCCCTGCCACACTGCTGCTTGCAGCCCTATGGCGCTCTCCCTTTATTCCTTCTAACCTTTACCTTCTTAATATTGGCTTCTTGCAGCAGAGGAAGGGAAGGTGATTGTTGTAGCCAGCTTTTTACATACAGCTGTGTATTTGGACTTGTTTTTACTTTGTCAAATTAAATAAATTGGAGTGAAGCCCACTAAAGGCTTGGAGGAAAAAAAAAATCAAGAGTTTGTGAAGATCTTAAAGAATGCAGTCATGTGTGAAAAAGGATGGTCAGCAAGGCTTCCTGCTTTCCTCTTTGCTAAAAGTGAAGGAAAGTCTTGGAAGCGTGCTGTGTACGTTGGAGTTAATGGCTTGGAACAGCCAGTTTCAAGGCAAGATGAGAGAAAAGCGCTTGGTTCACAATAATGTGGGGTGCAAACCTTGCCATCCAGCAGCCTCAGAAGCCCAGTGCCCTTCCCAGGAGCGTCCACCTGTGAGCAGGAGGATTGCAGTGCTGCGCAGCCGCTGAGCTGCCTTGGTGCAGCGCTTCCCTGAGCTGCATCCCAGCATCCCCCCGTTGGCATGTATTTAATGGAGGATGGATGCACATGTCAGATCGTGTTGTGTGAGGCAATATTTAGGTCTTAAGCAACTTGCTGTAATTACTGTACATACTTTTGACAGGACAATTTTTAATTATTTTTTTTAAGAACAAAATTACTGGACGCATTTTGAGGCACTAATATAATAGTATGAAGTCGATGTTAAATGCACAAACATCTTAGTAAACTGAAAGCTTTAATTCTTTGGTTAGATGGCACAATCTGTTATCCTAAATTAAATTTCTAAAGGAGTATTTTTTCCAGATATTACATACTTCATAGCTGACAGGGACACCATCTAATTAGCTATTTATATGCAAGGCATACCGGGGGATAATTAGGAACATGGATTATGCAAAGGCAATCAGACTGACAGAGGGCAAAGGAAGCTAACGTATTAAATCAAGTTTGTATATATGCTTATATGGTTTATCATGTGTCGTTTGGGTTGTATTACATTAATACTTCATTTAATATGTTGTTATGCATATTACTGTAATCCACTAATTTGTAAATTAAACATGCACCCTCCTAAATACAGTATCTGTTGGCCTAATGAATTAGTTAGGCCTGCAGGAAAATGCTTAATTAAGTTACATATGTATTCCACCTCTCAGGAACTGCCCTGCACATCTCTGATACATCTGCTGTCTGTCTCAGGTCCAGGCTTTATGGGTTATTGCTGTCCCCACATATCTTATCACATACTCAATGTTTGGATTGTCAAAGCAATGGTGGGTGCACTTCAAAATGTGTGGGAAGTAGTTGTTGGGTCAACCAAAAAGAGAGTGAAATGAGGAAATGTTCTTGTCTGGAGTTACAGAGGGGAGAAACGCCATGTGTTTGAGTGCAAGCAGATGGAGAAGAGGGTCATTTGTTGTCTAAAGATGTGTAACGTCGATGTGCAGCTTAGCTGATGTAACTAATGGGAGAAGTAGGCTCCTAAATAAGCTGCTCCTGCGTGCTCTAAAGATGGTTGATTCGAACCCTTTTTACCAAATCTAAGTTTTGTCTGGTCAGGCAAGTGCTGTCTCACTGAACAGCAGATTGAACATCTCTCTCAGGTGTGTAAGTAGATAAAGCTTCACCCTCTTTGTGACCACCTTGGGCAGTCAGATGCTTTAAACAAAGGGTTGGGTGGTTCTGAATGGCAGCCTACGTTCATTCATACACCTACACAGGTCAATACAGATATTTCTAAAAATTTAAAATTAACAAATCTAAGATTTGTTTTGTTGGCATCTGGCAGGTCTAAGCTTCAAGAAGAAATCATCATCAGTTTTTATGATGAAAAGAATGGCACACTTTTGAAGGCCTTACTGTAGGAAAATCGTGTGGCAGAAGCAGATGGGTAAAAGCAAGGGATGGGAATGTTTGTACAGCACCTGTGAGACTTCAGTAGCCTTTGATCCAGGAGGAAAGAGGAACGTGTTGTGTTTTGTCCTGAGTGACACTGAAACCAGCAGTGCTTGGTTCAGATTCATGGCTTTTGTTCTCTTGCATTTCGTTCTGATGCTGCGGCCGAGCATTTGTGCGTCAGTAGTGCTGCTCCTGGGGAGCCATCAGCTGCGTTTTCACCCAGAGCTGATGTGCTCTTGTAGGAGTCTTAGACACAGCTGCTGCTGGAACTGCTTTTGAGAAAATACTCGGGTAACAGCCCTTCCTCCTCACATCTGGCTGTGTCTGACCCACAGTGGCTCCAGGTGGGTATCAGTGAATTTGGGTGAGGGGCAGCAGAGATTTCCTCTTCATAGCTTAGACCTCCTCAGAAAGCTCTTGTGGTGAAACCGGAGCCATCCTCCAGCTCCCTGCCCCTATTCTGCTTCTGAGAGCGTGCTTCCCAAACACCACAGCCTCTCATTTTATTCATGCCATAGCCCTAGCTTCAGTAACTTCACTGGAATATGAATCTTGGCATAAATGAAAGCAGAATTTGCCTCCTGGACTTTTGTATGCTTTTAATATTTATTCATTGGTCTATAATAGAAGAATATTTGTCATCTTAACGGAATTTCTGGATGAGAATCAATGGATCATTAGTTTTAATTACAATATATCAATGTCATACTAGTGTAATTTATATCTAATGAAATTAATGTCTAGGCTGCACTCTACTGTCATCACTGAATTCTTCATGATAACTATAAATATCAAAACCTGCTTTCTTTACATTATTTACAGGTTGGTTCATCCAGTACAGACTCATTAAACAGGCAGCTTTGTGAAGGTGATTGTGTAGCAGTGTTGGATGAGGCTCATCCAGCAGCGAGCAGGGAGCAGCTCATGCAGGGAGTGGTGGATGGGTTGGTTGTGCGGTGTGCAGAAAGGCTTGGGAACCTGGGAGCTGAGATTTGCTGCTGCTATTGATGCTGCATTATACTGGTGATCTGTTCCAAGTTATTCAGTTATTCATAGCATCTGTATTTGTCTTTTTTTTTTTTTTCCCCATGTGGAAGTGTTTGATATAAACAACAACAGTTACTATGTCACAGGTATTTGTTGTCATTGTTAATAATAGTGTTTCATATCAGGCTTGTCGTGCTGGATGGGGCTTTAGAGGTGGTTACCTGAGCTGTCTGTAATGATCATCCTCAGCTTGCATATCCCACAATTAAATCATCTCAGCCGATTTCAGTTCTGTAGCGACAGCACAAACACACATCAAGACAAACAGCAAATGAGAGCCCACTGACAGGCAGGTGAAACAAAACTGAGTAAGGGTACAATAAGTCGTGCTTATTACTGTCTCACAGGTAGGCAACGATAGCTGCTTAATAATAGATAATGAAACAAGATGAATAATTTGCATGAAACGAAAGTAGGTGGTATTTCACTACTTTAAGAAGGGGTTTCTGGAGTACATCCCACACTCACCTGCAGCAGTGATGCCACAGCACAGTTCCCAGCAAGGGCTGCTCAGTGCTCAGAGTGGAACTGCTAAGAGGGAAACAAGGTTTTCTGGGGCTGTGTTTGTTTATTTATGACCATCTGTTTTCAGTCCACTCAGAGCTAGGAGGGAAGGCGCCTGTTCACCAGAATGTATGTAGACAGAGCTTGGTAAATTTCAGCTTGTGTTGGCTGCTGCTGGATGATGGATGATTTTCCAAGTCTCGATGGTAATGATGTTGCACTGATTCACTGGCAAGTTCTTCATTCTTTTACCACAAGCTCTCCTCTCCAGTTTAAAGAGACTCAGCTTGAAGCCTAAATCTTCAGCATGAAAGCAAACAAAATCTGCTGGCCACTGACAATATGCACTTTCTACAGCTTGAGAAAATGCTTTGCTTTGCTCCAAACTAACATATTGTTCTAGGCTAAACACAGCTTTCTTTACACCTGTACACGCCACGTCCCAGGCAGCCATGCAGATTGTTTTGAGTTCTTCTTTTTCCCTGACAAAAGTGCACAGCTAATGGTGGTGACTGTGTTGAAAAATGGTGTTTTGTAGCTGAGAATTTACTCTATCAAATAGTGCTATGGTGCTTTTTTTGTATCTGTTGTAGTTTTCGTGGAAGTAAACAGGAGGCACTACTTTTGGAGTGACCTATGTAGTTTCCTGTTCTTGAAGGCTAACTGATTTAATACTCTCTGTAAGAGAGCTGTGTGCTTTGTGTGCAGTTACAGCAACTAGCTTGCCTGTGTAGTTCCCCAAAAATGGGACAATTGTGTGTTAATTTAATGTATATTATATTTCATGTTTGGTAACAGCTATAATGTCTATTGTATTCCAATAAAAATTGAAAAGGTTGCTCTTCTTATAAGAGTTATAACTTGTGAAGATAGACTAAGAATGTTTTTTTAGAAAAGAAACTAAGCCCATCAGGAACAGGAAGCAATGCAGTGTGGATTCCTTCAGATAAATACTCATGATGAATGTTTGCTCTTCTTTGCAGTGCGTGAAGTTCTCTGAAACATCTTCAGCTTTGCCTTCCAAAGATTCACAAGAGATTCAGGCAGAGTGACAGTGAAAAATGTTGATGTATCAGTAGCCTGGGTCCCTGCTTGCTCCATTGCCCAAAGCGTGAGAGATCCCAACAGGATGCTCCCCTGCTCCTACTCCAGTACTGGTTTCAAGTCTGCAGATGCTGAAGGTAAGTCTTGCTCTGAGCTTTGCTGCTGGCTCCAGTGCTTGCATTGCTGCTGCTACTTCCCATCATCCAGACCAGATCAAGAAGCAGAGGTAAGAATCATGAAACTCAATCTTGTTACATGCATTATTCCTACGATTCTATATACAAAATATTTTCTCTGCAGTCCATTACATTCATCATGTTTAGATGTACTTTACTGTGGTCAACAATCTATTTCTTTAGTTATCTGATTATTGACTGCAACGAGTGTTGTTATTTCTTTTTGGAAAATGGAATTTCCTACTGTTTCCTTCCCATTCTGCTTAGGTGAAATATTACAGCTTCATAGATGGTAAATTAAATGTCAAATATAATTTGGCATCCAAACCGTGAAGTCTATTTCTGTCCTCAGAGCAAACCTGACAGATGCCTCCATGTACTGCCTTTATAGAGAGCTATACAGGATAATAAATCACTTTTTAGTGTGTCACTACAAATGGCTCAGTATAACTTCTTTATGAAAGTTTAGGATTTTTATAAGTGCCTTAAAAAGAAACATATTTTTATACAGCTACAGTCCTGCAGCTTCTTCAGTCAGCTTCAGCTCTCTTCTTTGTTTTCTCCTTAATCATGTAAACATGCATCTAATTTCGATGATTAAAGTAAGCGTTAAGTGCTTGGTTCTGAAGTGTTTGATCACCCCATTACCATGTGAAATGTCCATAACTCCTTTTTAAAGATAAAGCACCAGTAAAACAAGATACAGTAGGAGAGGGATAACTTGTTTAGGAGGACCGCAGAATTCCCTACATGAATCTCACTACTTAGGAGGGGAAATCTGCGTCACAAATCTCTATTTTGTTCTTCCTACCAAGATGGCTCCCTTATGGCTGTCACTGATGTACAGCTGTTGCATCACATTCTGCTCACACGCAGAGGAACATCTCAAAGTGCCAAAAAGTGGTTATTACATTATTTGGAAAACAGCAAGAGAAGAAACACCCCAACCAGCCAAGCAAACAATAAAACCACCCATAAACTGGCATCCATGCAGCTGCTGTCAAAACATAACCAATATGCCTAATGAAGTGTCCTTCTTGAGGAAAATATGAATTGGAATAGAACTGACATAATGTCTGAAAATCAAGCACATGATCATCTGGTGAGTAACTTGCCACAAATACATTAGCCATAATAGCAAAGCACAGTGCTTAAAATAATGTTTGGCCATGCAGAAAAATGTCAGTGAGTGTCTGAATCGATAGTGACGATTAGAATTGCAATAAACTACATAGTCAGCCAAAGTCATTGTATCTGGGTAGACCATAACAGACCTTAGTCATAGCAGACTCAGTAATGTGCAGAAATCCTGAGCTATCAGAGTCAACAGCAAAAATGATTTTTCTTTACCTAGTGTTTATTTTGTCATTGTTTTTTCAGCCTCTGTAAGTACATGTCAGCACTGACCATTACAGAGATAAAAGAGCCTGAGTAGATCACTATCTGGCTGGAATGCTGTCTTCAAGCTTTCAAAATAGAGAGATTAAATTTGTATGCTGGGTCATTCATGCAGTAAATACGATGAAGAAGCAAAGCAGAATGTTTTATATAAAATTGATAGTATTTTCAGAATAGAAATATGGGAGTTAATACATTGGATCAGTCCAGTATCTGTGTAGTCCAGAGCTATCACAGATAGGTTTAAACCTCAGGTTTCAGAGGCAGCCTAACAAAAAAGCAGTTGTCATCTAAGCTGCTCCACGGGGAAATTTCCTTCTGTCTTCAAAGATGGGAAAAACACAGAAACTTCCCCTGAAGCACAGGAGCTTATATCTCTCTAAAGTATTTGAAGACTGATGCTTTTGTTTGTTTTGCATTTATAATTACAACTCTAGATATTATCAATATTCGTTCTCCTCATGAACTTTTCAGACTTGAAGTAATATTGAGTCAAGAAATCTTAGTCTGACTGTTCATTTTCTCCATCAGTTTTGAGAATGACATCTACTGCTGCTGGCAAAGAAGGATGTGAACTCATTAACTTTGCTCCCCCTCTGCAAACTGGGAGTAGTGGCACAGTTACTGCAGTGCTGTTCTTTTGTCTCAAGATATCTGTCCTTGGTACATCAGGAGAGAGAACCACATTGGTTCCTAAGCAGTGGATCCAAGGAGAGGGAAGCCAAGTGTCATCCTGGAATGTTTTTCCCAAGTGAGCAGCAGCACAGGGAGTACAGCCCTACCCACCCAGGCCAACAGGCTGCCCAGCAGCGCCGAGTCTCTGCCAGCCACCACTCAGTGATAAGCGTGACAAGGGGTACAACTGGTCTGGTACTACATTTTATTTCTAGTTGGCAGAAGGTGATTTTGTACTGAATTGCATAAAACACATTGATATGCAGATTGTATTTCCTGACAGCGTATTTACAAAAAAAAAAAAAAAAGGGAGGTAAAACAAAAACTTTCCCCAGGAAAACACCCTGTGTTCAAGACCATATTCATATTCATTTTAACTAATTTTCTTGTCACTGAATGGGTTACTCCAAATCTTGCTTGCAGTAATGGATGGATAACCCTTCTTGGAAAGATGTAGCATGAGAAGCTATATAGAATGGAAAAAGCTTTTCAAGTGTCAGACTAGCATGAGAGAAAAATCTCGTCTCTGATTTGAAGACAGTTGCAGGTGTTTAACCATCTGTATCTGTCCAAGAAGTGGAGGTTGCTAAGTGACCAGTGTATCTAGTCCAATACAGATTCACACAAAGTGTTTATTCCTGTCCCTTTCACCTGCAGGGACCAGCTGGGTGTTGCATGGGTCCCATGTGTGCTGATGTCTGCTAGTCCTAAAACATACAAGTGCAGCCAAAACATGCTTGGCTCTTAACTTCAGGCAATAGATTCCCCACAGATTTTTTTGGAAGTTGCTGTGAAATTTGTGGCAAACATAGCTGGTTCTCATAACGCCCACGAGCCTTTGAACAAACACCTGAAGGCAAGCAGATAGCTCAGTGTGTGCCATCCATGCATGGCTGGAAAGTTCTGTGTTTCCTTAACAGGTGCACTGGGAAGGTGTGCGATAATGTCCTGTTACTACTCAGCAAAGGATGCTTTGTAGTAATAATGATGGAGAAAATTCTACGCTATTAATGATTAAACTATATTGTAAATAGCAAGGAATGTGGCTACAGAAGAAACTATATTCAGACTATCATGTGTGTTGTATGAATGTTTTCATTGGCAGATGAGTGCAGTAGCCAAATAAAGTGGGAATGAGGCTCCAGCTCTGCTCATAGCCATGCAGTGGCCTTGTGCTCTGCATGGGAAGTATGAGTGCTATCAACAATTGCCTTGCTAAACTGCTTTGACATGGCTTGTAAAAAGAGTGTTAGTGCTTCTATTTGATACCATCCTGACATGGTTTTGTTTTATAGAACAGTAATGAGAGAGAATTATGTGCATATATTTTGATGAGGCAATAAGATGTGGTTTCTTCACACTACAATATTCATAGCTAGGGGTACCTTTCCCATCAAGCAACTGTAGAAGCTGAAGCAAGAGATTGAAATTTACTGTCTTTCTGAATTGTTTTGTGTGAGGTTTTTTTTTTCTGTTTGCAGCTCATCAGATTGTTTCGCACTGCAGGCTAAGTATTTACACTGCAAAGCAGATCCTTCACAAATGGTATACATGTGGCTGTATGTGAAAGGCCCTGCAGGTGTGTTACTTTGGGAGCAACTTGAGCTTGGGGGTGAGCTGGGAAGGAACTGGGATTGGACAGTTTAGAGCTAGAGTTAAGGGCAGCCCCAGCAGTGAGTCAGTATTTTTACTGACTGATCTGGGATGAGCTGAGATCTAAAGATTGCATGATGTGGACTCTGAGTAAGTTGGAATTAAGTTGTGCAGTAGAGCAAGGCCCTTTGCAAGGTTTGTTTGATGCTCATTTTCAGTCTTTCAGCTGAAGTCATGCAGTATACATTCTTAGCCTATGTGTGACCTGTTACAGGATTGCATAATGCATTTCATGATTACAGTCAGTTCTGTCTAACCTGTCATTTACTGATCTACCAGGTCTATATATCCTAGGTCTCTTTTCTAATTAGTAATGGGTATAAAGCTGATTTGCATAGCTCAAGGAAGAAAAACTCTCTTCAAGAAATGCTGGAGTTTTACTGGCTTAGGAAAACTAAAGCTTGATTCTCTGAAGCAAATCTTGTATTTTCTGCTGCAGTTTCTGTTTTGTTGGTGGTGTTTTTAAAATACGTTTATTGTTTATTCTAAGCCCTTAAATGCCTTTTGAAGTCTCAAGTGGCTGATTCTGTACTTGGAATCAAAATGCAGCTGATTTCAAATCAAAAGGATCTTATGATCCAGCAAGCTGTTCTGGTGATACAAGTCTTTGAGCTGATATTACATCAAGATAAACTGACAAAAGAAAACCAATACATGTATTTTTATATTTCTCTGTGTTATGAAACATACAAGGACAGAAAATCTGTCATTCTCTGTATCTGTGAAGTATCAAACACCTTTCCATGATTCATAAATAATGAACATTTGCAAGTATTTGTTAAAATTATATTACAGGAATAATCCCTGGCATTCACGCAATGTCTTGAATGATCAAGTGTTTTACAGACATTAATTAGAGTTGATTGGAATCAGTAAAACAATACTGAGACAGGTCTATTAAACAGCCCATAGTGAATAATTACAGTATCAAAATTATACTTGAATTGCATTGTAGGAATCATGTACATGATCTGTGGCTGCCAAAAGTGTTTACTGGCCTGAGCAGTGTTCTGACTTCCAGTTCTATGTAATTGAAAGCTGGCACAGAAAATAGGAGTGTTGCAATAACTGTAGCTGTTTGTTTTACTCTGAAAGAGAGAGAGAATTCTAACATATGTTGAAAGAAGTCATATTTGTATTTCAACATGTATTCAGTGTTTGAAAGCAGTATGTGGCAGAAATATGTCTAATGTAATTGCAAGTAACTCAGAATTCAGTGGGAGAACTGGATATTCAAGCAGTAACTCTGGAAAGATGTTCAGAAAACCACTTGATCTTGGTCTTTCTTTCTGAGGTTATGGTTGTATCCGTAGTCTTTAATTTCTGCTTTACAGCCCTGGAAAGCTGTGTCCTGCTCCATAGCTAGCACTCTGTGTAGCTATTTTCATACAAATATGCTATTTAGAGGAACGATTTTCATCAAGTCATTTAGATTTTAATACTCTTTGCTGAATTTAGGATTCCTTTTAAACCTTTATTCAAAGCTAACAATTGAAATGCAGCACAGTAGTGTGCTTCAAAATTCCCAGTGCCCGGCTTGCTCCAAAGCATAATGGACTTTCGATAGCATGTTGTGCTTTCAAAGGAAAAACAATCATTTAGCCCATGGCATGGTAGAGAAAGTATTTCTATTTTATATATGAACGTGTGTGCAAAAGTGGATTTGTACATACGTGTATGTGTGATAATCCTGCAAACACAAATGAAAACACAGTCCATTAACAAGCTCTAATTGTTCACGTTCTACCGTGGAAAACACTGATCCTGGTTCTAAGACATTTGGATACACAACCATTGCTTCACCCACTGAGCTGTGACAGCGCATAGCTTCTAATTGTACCACAATAGTGGGGATCTGAAAATTCAGGCAAATCAATTCCACTGTCTCTTAGCAAAATGTGCCAATATCATTGCAAGAAGCGTAGCTTGTTGTCTGCGCCCTGACTGCTGGCACGCAGGAATTATTTCCTATCTTTACTAGAGAAATCGTTGCTAGGTTATTTGGTTGTTTTATCCAGGGGTAGCTCTGTGAGCTAATTTTTTCAGATAATACCCATGGAGTACTGGCTGTTTTCAAAAAAACACAAACAGCACAAATACTGAGTCCACCCACAGGCATGTCCATATTCATTTGTCGCAGTGATTCTAAGAAGAGGCAGCAGTGAGTAAGACAGTTGGGCACTTCACATATGTATTGTTATTGTGAAGATGTGGATTGATGACCAGAGTGTGTATTTCTGAGTTACCCACCAGCACCTCTCAGAGGTGAGAGCCACGGTGGTCAGGGGGTTGGAGCAGCAGAGGAAGTAATCGGATAATGTTGATGAGTGCAAGTTTGGAGATATCACCTGTCCCCTACAAGGATGGGAGGAAAGAAGAATTAGCTGAAACTGGTTGGCTGAAATTTTGAGTGGCTTATCATGTCTAATCCTCCATAAATGGCTTTTCTCTTTAGTAGGATGTTTACTGAAAGAAATGCTTAAAAGATGTCATCTTTCCTTCGGCAAAGCTCTCCCTCTCCCTTTCCTTTCCTGCTTCTCAGGGCTCCCATGCAGGCACTGCGCGGCTCAGAGGCTGTGCAGCACTCCTGGCCCTGTGTCTCAGGCCCGCCGTGTCCTACGCAGGCTTCTCTCTTAGATTTCATTAATTCACTGGAAGGAAGAAGAAGAGCACCAGGATTTCTGAAATCATAAATTTTTTCATATAGATGACTACCCAAAGTACGTATTGTAATGAGAATAAAGCTAAGAGGCCAGGGACTACCTAAGACCATTGGAACTAGAATCTGTAAACAAGCTCATCCTATATATTGTCAACGGGAGACATATATTTATGGTGAAACGGCTTTCAGGGTAGAAACTATTGGGTCTTCTTTTTTTTTTTTTATCTGTTCTCTGGCAGAGGAATGATTTAAAGAGAACCTCAACTCGCATTTCAAATAATAGGTGACAGGAGCTCATCCATTTCAATGTAATTCATAGCACTGCATATGTATGTAGGAGATTTTAAAAGAAAACCAGGGAGTTATGTTTCCAAGTGAGCCACTAGATTTTTAAATGTGGTATTTCCTCCTTGTTTTCCTTCTACTAAACTTATTGCTTTCCCTGAGAGGAAGATTGCATTTTTGTGTTAGATAATACTCTGTATCTGTTCCTGGTCTAACAGGGAGTGCAGGGTAGGGTAAATTCTTGGTTTGCTATTCATAATGTTAGTGATAGCTTTTGTTTTGTTGTTGTTTCTCAAGTATTACTTTCCTCCCCTACTCACTTAAGGTACACTTTCCTGTAAAGCTGTCAGAGCTCAGAGCTCACTCCTTCTATGCAGCTGAAATACATGAACCTGAAGGTAAACTCATGTCAATGGATCTTTTTCAGATTTCAGGACTGGGTTGTTTTTTCTTTTGGTATGTGTGTGTGTTCTTATTAAGCTGTTTAATTGATATCCTGCATAGTGTAACCCGTTCTCTATTGGAAAATATTCCTTGAGGTGTCTGAGAATCTCAAATCAGAGGCAGAGACCAGCCAGACATTTCCAGTGAAGCCAAGCAGGCTGAGGGTGCTGGCTGCTGTCACAGCACAGAGCTCAGTTCGAGAGCAGAAGCTGAAGCCTTCAGGTTTTGGTGGGGCTCCACGTCCAGATTTAAATCCCGTGCATATGCTGCATGCAAGCCACAGCAGATGCTAGTGTAAAAAATGTCAGAGTTGCTCTAGGAGAAAAATCAGTCTTCTGTGGTTCCAGGCAGTTTTCCTACATGATCAGAATGTTTTATTATTGGATACAACTACTCTATGACATGAACGACAGATAGGCTTTCTTTCTGAAGGAAACAAAGTGCGTAGTCAGTGTTTTACTTTCCAGTGAGCCATAAACTTATCTTCAGCCGATGAAAACAAAAAGGAATTATTTTACGATGACAAGGGTCAGAGCATCTTGGCATAGTAAAATTGAATGGTATTGCTGTTACAAACTGCTGCACGTTACTGCTGGCTGGAAGGGCTTTCATGAAGACATTCCCAATCCAGAAGATGTTACAGCAACCCAAGACCTGGGAACCAGTGAATCTTGGGGCAAGCAGGGCAAGGGTGTCAAACCAGCTCATGTGATAGTGATCTCTTCGTATCCCTTTGGCTACCACCTGTTGTTACTTTTAATTCCCCTTTTATTTAATTCACTTACCTGCTCTTGGGAAAAGCACAATGTAATAATGCTAACCCGTACAGAAAAGTGTATGCATATTCATGAAAGCTCATGAATAATTGGCAAAATCAAATTGAGTTGACATTGATCATGGCAGAAGGCAATTAAGTTTACTTGTCTTGTGAAATAATCAATCTCAACTGATATTCTTTCTTGATCGTACATAATTTGAGATGTGTTTTGATGAAAGACAACACATTAAAGGGTATTGATTGAGGACTCCATAATGCCTATCTACAAAGGTGTCAGCCTTGTTTGTAGAAGTATTTTTAAGACCTAGAGATAAAAGGAGCTCTGAGGTTAAAATCTGAGCTCAGAAATCCCACAGAGTTTGCAGCATATTCAACTCATCTGATTCTCCTGAGTCTTCAGCCTCTTGCTGTCATTCTGTTGGAACTGACCCACTGTCTGTAGGGAACAACATGACTGTCACAAGATGCTCCGGCTTTGATGACTAACATGGGTAAAAATTCTTGACACAACAGCGTCCTGTCAGAAAATACAAATGAATCAGAAGCAGCAGATGTCAGTAGTTAGCAGAAATTGCTGCACCCTCAGTCGGTGAATATTTGCTGAGTGGCAGAGTGAGACATGCCTGCTTGGCACCAGGAGAAAGGTGAGGGCTGGGGGTGGGGGGGGAGCGCGTGGTTGCGGTCAGCTTGCCCTGCTTAACACATGCCTGGCACACAGCGGTCCCAAGCACCTGCTCTGGCCTGGGCAGAGAGCCTTTTCACTGCTGAATGGATTGGCTGAAGCAGGACTCTGTGGCTTTTCTTTTGGATGTGCTCCTTGCAAAGAATGGAATATTTGAGAATCCGGATGTCAGCGGTGATTGGCTGCTGCTTGGTTCTTTCCCAGCAATCAGGACGCAGAATGTAGCAGCTTTCTGATCTGGAGATGAAACAAGCACTCCAGATTATTCAGAAACAATAAAGACTCTGGTTATTCAATACACTGATAAGAATATGTTTAAAAAATAAATTGTCTTCTGGTTGCTGGGACTGCTTGAAGTTCCATTAAACACTAATGAGAGAGGGCATCGCAGACAAATTAATAAACACTGTATGCTCAACCTAGAAAATACCAGCCTAAAACCTTTGATGCTAAACTGATTAAAATGAGAAACATATTTCATGTGAAAGTGCTTGTTATATTTCAGCGTATTAATTGAGGCATAATGAAAATGGAAGATACAGCACAGAAAAGGAAGAATTCAAGTTATGGATTATAGCCCTGCAAAACACATAGGCAAATGCACCCTTAGCTTCGTGCCCATGAGCAGTTCTGTGGGACTGGGAAGTGTGTAAGAAAAAGTGAAATATATTTGAGACATAAGTGAATTTAGGTCGATGAACTCAGAGAGGGATTTTTTTCAGAGAGTTTGTGCACGTGTCAAAGGATTGTGCATTTGTTATACACGAAAAATCTTTCAATCCTGCTTTTCCCATTGGTTCTGAAATAGGTTTGTGCAACAAACTGTACTGGGGGGAAGAGGAGAGATTGAATGGAAACAAAGCTGGGTTTAAAATACAGATGTCATGTATTGTCCCTTCCTTAGATTAAGCATAAATTGGCAAAGGAAGAAAGAGCAGGAGGGGTGTTGCTCTGAAGGAAGCAGGAAGGTGCAGGAGGTGCAGTGCGGTGCTGCTCAGCACTGCCCTGGGATGCACAGACGTTGCCATGACGACCAGGAACCGCAGGCAGCACATCTCCAGGAGCATCACACACCCGCATCAGCTGCGTGTGAGCAGCACCAGCCCCAGCACCAGCCCAGCCCTCCCACCTGGAGGGGTACGGGCACACAGGGGCAGGCTGGTGGCACCTCGTGGGGCACAGACAGGGAGCGGGGATGAGCGGCAGCAGGGAATGGCGGCCTTCTCCCATCTGAATAGAATGAGGCTGGGTTCTGAAATAACAGCGTCTGCTTCCATGGAATTTTTGGTGTAGCTATGGAAAAACACACTTGGTTTTAGTTAAGTATTAAGTATTTTTTTAAGTTAAGTATTTTTTCTTTAGGAACAATTTAAACTAACTGTTAGGTATTTTTGAACAAAACTGGGGGATATCACGTATTTATCTAAGAAAAAATTTCAGTTCTGGATAAGGCAGAGTAGTAGAAAAGCAATTAGAATATAGGAAACAGGAATAAGAAAGGTCCAGGATATAGTTAAACTGAAGGTTCTTGATTTCAGTCTATTAGAGCAGAGGACTTTGTGTACTTAAAGGAGCTGGAAGAGTAGGATACAGTACAGAATAATTATCTGCGGTGTCCACATTCACTGCAACCAGTTATTTAAATAATAGCTTTTACTTGAATTCACTGAGTCTATGAAAAACAAAGGTTTGTTGTTGTTTTCTGTTAGGACATTTTTGCATCAGCCATGAAGGTAGTTTCTGAGTGCAGACACTCTGACTTAGGAAAATGAAAAGTTGTTTCCCAGTTGTGTGCATTCACCCAGTCCTGCAGAGACGGTTCTTTTGGAAGACTACTGCATCCTTGGTCATCAGTATCATCTGCAGTGTTTGTATGTTTGTGCTTGACTTGATGAAGGCGAGCCTGCATCCCTTATTCGGGCATCACTATTATCAAAAGCAGCACAAAGGACAAAAAGATTTGGTCATTAATGATACATCGAGTTGCTTGCCAGAGCAATGCAATAAAACCCCACAGCGTAGAGCTAACATAGTGTCTCTGAGTACATAACCACCAACGTTGCAGGTCTCTCTGAAACAAACAATAATACATTTTTCTTACATCTTTCTCATTAATTTTTTAAAGCCTCTGCTGGCTTTGTGGGCTTATTGCAGGGGTTTGAAATGATGTATGAAATGAAAAAGGAAAGGCAGGTTGTACTCCACAGCCACTACTGTGCAGTATTGGATCATCTTATAGTGAGCTCATAAAAAGGCAGGACAGGTCTGAGCTTTATGAGACAAAGAAAGAAAATGGAGGCACTCCTTTACACAGCAAAACTGCCCTAATGCTGTGTTTTTCTTGTTCCTTTCAGCTGGTAAAGTCTGCACAGGTGGCTTTGCTGAAGCTTGTACCTACACCAGGAAGGTAAATCTATACTGCATTGAAACCCCATAGGGCCAGACCTACATCGTGAGCATGCCAGTGTTCCCGTGTGGCTTCACCCGAGTTCTTTTGGGAGAATGAGCTTAAGGGGATTAGCCTTGTTCTAAGGATGGCTTTTAGTTTTCATCCAGTCACTTACTGAGCACGAGTTCAACTTAAGCTCATGAATTATATTTTAGTTGATTTCTTTGTTTCAAGACTGCCTTCTCTTGTTGCTCTTCTGTCAGGCCCACATGCAGAATAGAGTAGGACAACAGCTTTCCTCTCATGGATTGTTTTCTCTATTGGACTGAAGGACTTTGATGTTGTTTCTTAATTTTCAAGCTCTTTTATTTGTGCGGTTTTGTCACATGCTTTGAGAGACATTCATTGAATGTTAATTTGGTTTGATGGGGAAAGCAGAGTATTGATAATGGTGAAAAGCTCAATCAAAATGCATTTACTTCCAAAATAATGGACAAGGTTTAGCCTCAGAGCTGTGCAAGCGTGAGTACCTCTGATGGATGTTACAGCAGTGATTCTGCTCTCAAAATTTATTAGCAGCAAGATAAGCTCCTTTACATTAATAAGCTGTGTGCCTGTCCTCTTGCCCACAAGGTGCTGAAAAGCACACAGTAGCACCATGTAGGAGATGCACTAATGCACTAAGCACTAAAAATCCTTTGTGTGGTTCACTGTGATCCAGGGGGTCTGAAAAGTTGGAAAGTGGAAGTGAAATTGTGAAGTTTGGGTTAGAAATGTAGTAGTGTGGCATGGCAGGAAGCTATCCAGCTGTGCTGAATAAGAGCTCTTGTCATTTCTTGTTAACTGCATCCTTCCAAGTTGCTATGAATCATCAAACAGGAGTCTTTTGTTTATACTGGCACTGGATAGCTGGCATCAAAATTTATGTTGTAAACAAAAGAAAATAATTGTGGTTAATCTCTTCTAATTCAGTGTGAATTTTAAATTGTTTTTTTCTTTCTCTAATGGTACTGGCTTTATGTTGGAAGCTTGTAAAGTAAAGCAAAGACAAAGTGAACAAAAACTTCGAAGAAACCTAATGATCTCCAAACAATTCTGTATAATAAATTGGAGTAGTCGGAAGTGCAAGTTTGCATCCATTTCAGCAAATGCAGCCTTCCCTTCCTGCACAGCCACAAACAAGCTGAAGGCGTCTTCCAAAGGCCAGCACGATCGCCTCCCGGCCCCTTGGATTAGCAGGCTGTTGCATTTAGATTATGAAAAAATAAAGACCTCATTCTTCATTTCATTCCAAAATACTTTTTTTTTTAAACTGTGGGGATGTGGTACTTCAGTCTGTTTAGCACAGTTTTTAAATTGTATTGTAATTGCAGTAGTTGAAAGCAGTCTGTCAGCATCAGAACAATCTGTGTGCTTATTCTGTGGCATGCTGAATTTCTCCAGGAGACTTGGAGAGGAAAAAGACTACAAATGCCCTAAATCACCCAAGATTGGAAGCATTAAGAATTACTGTATGCATTCCACGTCGCCCAGTCTCAATCCACACCACAGGGCTTTCCTTTTAAGGTTATCACCTGCTCTTCTGTTCCATGCTTGTTGCACAGTGAGTGGCACCATCTGCTTCTCAGAAAATGATGTGTCTGGACATCCTTGAGTACCATTCAGGAGAACATCAGCAGTGGAGATTACAGGTCCCTGCATAGCTCCATTGTGGAGAAGCACAACAAGCCTTCCTGCTGGGCAGCAAGTCAGTGCAGGTTTGCTGGGAGCCAGGCAAGGGTGCCCAAATCCAGACAGTGCTTTCCTGATGGGCCACAGCAGATCTCCTTGTCAAATTCAGAGCGGCTTCAGCAGTCCTTGGTATTGGCTGTGGTACAGGGTTTGGCTTTCTCACCATTTGTTTTAAACAGAAAAGGCTCTCATTCAGCTAATAGCAGAACAGTAAATCAAGAGATACTGCTGATTAAAGGTGGTGTCTTTGCCTGGGTATGAAGAAAGAGGAACTGAATCTTCTTTACTCAAAGGAATATGGACGTATGAATTTTCTTTAAAGGTAATGGGCAATATAGTCAGCTATAACATATGATGTGGAGGTTTTCATTTGTATATTAATAGAAGCTCTGTTCAAAATAATTGAACAGTAGATTTGATGAGGTGTAGCAATCTCTTATTGGAATAGCTTTGCTACTTTTTTTCTGAGAGATCTGTGGAGGCTTAATTTGGTTTTTAATCTCACTTTGCCAATAGTATCTCCATCTTCCCATTTGTACCTTTCCTTTGTTGCGGATCCCATACATTTCCTTCAGATGCTCATATGAACCCAGAGTAAGCTGGGAACATAATCTAAGGCCCCAGAAAGCCAAGGAGAGGTTTTCCCTCAGAAGTAGGCTTCAGAATAAGCTTCTGGCACATGATTTAGATGCTTGTTAATGGTGCTCCATCCCCTAAACACATTGCAGTATTACAGTCCAGCCTACCTTAGGTTGTCTGCTCATTTTTAGAAAGAGTTCGTGTTGTTGCTCACTGGTCTATAACACTCCTAGAGGCTTGGGATCTAAGATCCCTCTGAGCAAATCTGCTGGATCACTGGCCAGCGATGAGGGGTGAGGATAAGCAGCGTTTCCAGGCGAGATGCTCAGCGCTGGAGATCCCTGGAGTGAGTCCAAAGCCAGGGGTGCAGTGGGGCCAAAAAGCCTCCTTGGGTTGAGCGTGCAGAGTACAGTGTGCAGCAGCAATTTATACTTAACCAGGGTTTTATAGTGGCTGAAAAGTGTCTAATAATGGGGTAGGGGCTGATTCAGCTCGCATTTTCCAGTTGGTTATGTCTGAATCCAAAGCATGCTGAAGTAATCTTACTGTTGGTGTAATGTTTTGACTGATCTTACGGATATGTTGTCGTGCACAAATGAGCACTTGGAGGTTAGCAGACACCTTTTAATAAAAACAGCTCTCTTCAGTGCTGTTGTTTGGGTAGGCAGGAATTTTCTTCAAATGTTTTTTCACAGAAAGACTCATGAATTTTACTGCTTGATCAAGACATGAAGATCTCTGCATTAATTCCCTTGGTAAATTTGAGCTGATTTCCTAGCAGTTCACAGTTGTGATTTTTCCTGGTGTATTGCTATGCTTGTATGTTTAAGTTGCGAACCTTTGTAATAAAATAGTTTGAATCACATGGATGATTTGCTGACACGTTTCAACAGCAGACTGAGGTAAATCCTCCTCTGCTATTTGGCCAGTGGTGCTGGCTGTAAATGGGGCGCTACTTTGTGCTGTCTTATGATTGCTCTTCAAACCGTGATGTGTGTGCTCAGCCCTCTGCTGAAGGAAGCCAGTGGCCTGGGGAGCGTCTTCAAAGGCAGGAGGTATCTCTTCAATATTAAAGTCACAAATCTGCAAGGAAATTCTGTCACTAGGATGCCAGCTCCCTTCTACGAGTCCCTCAGTAATTACAGAGTAGTATTTATAACAGAGCAGTGTACAGAGTGGTGTTTGTTGTAAATGGCCCCAAGTGACACTAAGGTGTTCGATAGCACTGAGACCTGTTCGGTGAATCCATTAACGTTTCTGACATACCACAAATCAGGCATTTTAAAAGCCATTTTGTGATAAAGAAGGAGAATCAAAAGTGTTTGCAATGGATGCTCATTTGGGAAGCAGAGCACAACTTGTTCTTCCTTGTGGAATTGTCTTCTGCTGCCCCTCTATTCCAGGGGCGTTTCATCCAGCATGAGGAAGTTGCACGATATGGGCTGGGTTGCCTTCAAACTGCTTTGACCTGTAGGAGGTTGATACTGAAGATGTACAGACAGGTCGTCAAGTCTTACACATCTGGATACAGCGCCAGTGCTCAGTAGAGCCTAGCACAGCACGACTTTATCTCTGGTTTGGGTTTCTAGGCACCAAGACAATAATAATGTCTTATATTTTATTGACACTGGAAATGTTTAAGGCAGAAGGGATCACTAGGTTATCCAGGCAGTGCACGGCTTTGTTATTGTCACAGATGAGGATGATAGTCTGGCATGGGGATGGAAGGATCAAACTTGGATCATTTGAGTATTGGCTAGGTGCAGTAGACTCCTTTTCTGAAGGATTAAATCCCTTCTGCATAGTTTCATGTGCCCATTGTCACTGACCCTGGTTGCAATCTCAAAGTCTTACAGTAGTGCAGATGTTATTAAAACCAGTTGCAATCTTTAAAACAGATGTGCTGTGCAAGTAGACAAAAGCAGTTTGTATCTGCCCATCGTTCATAGCTTTCCCTTCCAAAGGAAGCCAGTTACAAAACAGTGCAACAGGAGTGCAGGATATATGAAGAGTGCAAATGTGTGTTTCCACTCTATATACTGTCTCATATCTCTCGTACGTATGGATTTTATATTTTTGTTGAGTACATGAAGAGTAGGAGAGCATGTATACACGTATGCAGATACTGTATTTTTTCCTTCTCTGAAATTCCAGCAATGTGAATGTTAAAAGCTGTGTTTAAGTGAAGTTAGGACCTTGGGTAAAACCAATAAGAGCAGTTTGATAGGGAAAAAAATGGCAGAACTCTTCAGCCTGAATGTAGAAAATCACAATTTTTCATTTTTGCAATTGAATGGCATGAAATTTGTAGTGACAGCTGAAAATTTCAGCATTTGCTGAGACTTTCCTGGCAATTCTCAAAATGTGAATATATTTTTCATTGTTTACTTATATTTAATGTTTTAGGGCTGACTAAATTAAATGGGTATGGTAAGCTTTTAAAATTCATTGATGCTATCTCACTTCAGCAAATGCGTTAGGCTGTGTGCAGGGATAGAATAATGCCCTGAGCCTCAGCCTTCGTACTAGTACTTCTCCCTGAATATCTATGTCCATAAAGACAGGAGTCTCATTCCCCTCTTTCTATGATACATTAATATTTTATGGAGCAGAACAACACAGAGTCAATAGACAATTTCATATTACGATCATGATGACATAAAGCCCAGCACTTGGCACGCTTTCCCTCCCGACAGCCTCCAGCCTGCCATGACTCAGATGAGCTCTGTTGGCTTCCTCCTTGCTGTCTCCAGACGTCCATCTGTCTCGCACAGTGGTTTGCTGTGCAGGGTGGTGGCAGTGTGTCTGGCTGCCTGCGCACCCACCTCTGTGCTCAGGGCTGCAGGGAGCCGTGGTACAGGCAGATCCATCCCCCGAGTTGCATGGCTGGGCTACTGTTACCAATATTATCAGAAATGCACTGGGCTCCATGGCTGAATTTATTAACGTTACTGACAACACAAAATGAAGGACACTTAAGGAGAGGAGGAATTACTTTTGAGTTTTGAAGTGCCAGGTAGTTTGCAGAAGAGAGGTGACAATTTGGATCAAGAAGCCTGTGAATGTGCTGCGCAGCTGGTGAGAGCGAGCTGGGTGACCCAGCAGGCAGTGCACCAGTCACAGCCAGGGAAAGCAGCCAGCTTTCCCAGTTTTCCCACAGCCAGCACAGTCAGGGAAAAGCAAGTTGAAGCAGGGCACCCAGGCAGTGCTGCTGCCCTGCTCAATCCCCAGTGAGTGCCTAAGGAGGTCAATCAGGGCACAGGGTGTCCCCAGGTTGGTGTCACCGGGATGACATTTTAGCCTGTGTTTAACATCAGTCCTAGCTTATCTGAAATCTGTTTGTGGTGTGCAAGAGCATAAGAGCTGTACTTGGGTCAGAGTGGGACTCTGAATATTTCAGGTATTCAGCCTTCGGCAGAGACCTGTAGCAGACACTTTGGCAAGGGAAATGGGATTAGGGTAAGAAAGGAGAAAGCACCATGTGGTACGTATTCTCACAGCTTTCCTTCACAGCTCTCTGTTCTGTTCAGATGAATTCGGATATTTCACTAATATGTCTTTAGCTATTGAACTGGAAAATGACATGAAGAAATGAAAGGTCTCTCCTGTGCTCAGAGAAGGATGCTTACTGCTGGCAGCATTAGAGAGCTCAATTTCCCTGTTCTCCTTTCATCCTGGCTTTCTGCCTAAAGCACATGGCTCAGTAAGCTGTCACAAAGACAGCAGCCCTTTTATTTTGGAAAACAATCCACAGTTGTTGGTTTCAATTTGATATTTGTTTTGCTTTGGTGTTTTTTTCCAATATTTCTGCTCTGCTACTTTTGGAAGCTTTGGTTCTGTAGGACTACAGGATGTCTTAACAATTTGGCCTTGGTCGTGGCTTCTGTGTATTGTGGTTGATTGTGTTCATTAGGAAGGTTGACCATTGTTTGTTTGACTATCAATAGATATGTTAGCAAACAAGATAAGTGATGACCAGCAAACTTGCTGTGGTAATTACTGTAGGCTTAGATAAAGCATGTAGCATTGGAGCCTCAACATAATGAATCCTTGCTGAAGTGAAGCAGGTTCGTTATATGTTAGATGTTGAAATCTTTCCCAGCCAGATGGGAAGAATCACAATAAAAGAGGAAAACACCAAGTTCCTTAGGGCGGTGCGTGCAGCACTTCAGATAATGGCAGCATAGTTAGGGCATGGCACCAACTTTCAGCTGAAACTCTTTTTTGTGCATCCAGGGACAACAAAGTGTCCGACAAAATTGGATCAATTTTGATGATCTTCTTACTGGAAAACACAGCAGCAGCAGCAGCAGACTATTCCACTGCAGCACACAAGTTTTGGACATAGTTGCTTACACCTTCCCATTTTTAATACCTCCTATTTTATTTGAAGTGCAGTCAAGGCCTTGAAATTAAAACAAAATGTTTTCCAGACACGTCAGTGTTCTTCGCTATCCTCCAATGCCCTGTGTTGGTTTCTTAGGTGCTGTTTTTTTGTTGCAGTTTATCCCAAGGCCTGGCTCAGCATCCCTCATGCTACTCCTGCGTCTCAAGCTGTTTTTTTCCCATGGCTTTCTTGTCCTCTCCTGCTGAACTGGAAAGAACAATTGCAAGGTTGCTGCTCACCCCAGCATGCTCAGAAAATAAATGTTTTGCCAAACTAACAGCTTTGTCCTTCACTGTGCTAACCAAGCACTCCCATGGCCTTAGGTCAAGCAAATGGGAACATGAGTTTTGTTTGTTTTCAGAGACAGCAAAAGGAGCATCCCTGCTATTCATTTATTCACTTACTTTTAGAGAGGTCAAAATTCTAGGAGAAATTCTGGAAAAAAAAAGTGTCTTGTGTGCAAACTTTAGCCAAAGTGATTCAAGGCTGACAGAGGACGATTCTAAAGCTTTAGCTTTAACTAACAAATCAGTAATATGAGGCATTTAAATCTCTGCCTTGGAACACTTTCTGTTCAGTAGTGATGTGCTTTTCTGGTGATTTGGGGAGACTGGTTTTGCACACTAAAGACAGGAGGGACAAGCAGGCAGAACAAAACAACCTAACACCCAGGTTCCTTAAGCAGAACTATGTCTGTGTAAATACAAACTGGAACGTGGCAATTCAACCCAAAAGAAGAAAACAATGAGTGTTTATCAAAACCACCTTGGCTATTCAAATCTAAGGTAAACTTCCCATTTTCTTGCTTTTTTGCGGTTTTCAGCCAAGCTCCTCTAATATGCAAAAGCTTTAGGAAGGAGTTGGGACAGCTGGAATTAACCCGCTGTAATGCAGGAGCTCGGTGCTCCTGTTCTGCATTGTGAGGATGGAAGGTCCATTGAGACCTGGGTTCTTAGCTTCTATTTGGAAAGCTTTTACAACAATTGCGTATTGTCTGCTGGCAGCTTTGTGGTTTTACAATGTTGGAAGCACTCAGGTTCTCAAAATTGCCATGAGAGACAAACAGCAAGGTGCTCGCAGGTAGAAGTTGAAGAAACACAAAACGTGTCACAATTCTAATTAGAAACAGTTGCTCAGTATCCTCCAAACCTACCCCCAAGTTACTGCTGAAGCAGAGTGCAGGGAATATTTATACCTGCAGCAGGTGATGTCTGTTCCTGCTTCATTTTTCAGAATTCTTAATATAATTGGTAAAGATTTGTAGTGGCACTAAATAGCTCTGATGCTTTAAAAGCTGCCCAGGAAACTGTGCAACAAGAATTTGCAGTCCTATGTGTTATGTGTACCATGAGAAGTTTTTAAACCCAGCAGGCAGAAGAGAAAGTACCTTAAAATAATTTACTTTAGCACCAAAGAGGCTCTTGGAAGCCATTTGTGATCATTATCCAGCTATCTTATCTCAAGCATCAGTTTCTGCAATGAGGTGCAAAGAACAGATGAACAAGATGAATCTTAGCTACCTTCAAAGGGCGGAGAAGGTCTCACAAAGAGGATAAAGTATAAGACAAATGAGGGAGCCCACTGAGCAGAGATTTACAAGCCCTCAGTACCAACATCAGAGGTGATAGGTGAAGTAGCAGAAGTTATTTTGCCTTAATTGGGACTCCCTGGTACCACTGCAGACTCATTTAGATCACTCACCCTCTCGTATCCTTGTGTAGGAGTGTTTCCAGGGGCTGTAGGTAGGTGCAATGGGTAAGCTGAAAAGATAGAATGAAAGATATGTTAAAGGTATGTCATAAAGGCAGTCAACTCTAATGCAGTCACTCCTTATTCATAGCATTACTTGCTGCCATCCTGACCTGTGAGCCCCACACGTGAGTGATTCCAGCTTTGTCCCAGGAGCGTTGCAGAAGCAAGGTGAATGTGAGCATGTAAGTTAAATGAGTCTTAATGAGCCCAAATGATCTCTTACATTGTATGCATTTGGAGTAAAAATGGATAAATCAGAGTTGTCTTTCTGGATTCCCACAATTTACAAATCAAATCAGTAAATCCTGGAACACAAGTGAGAGCTATGGAGCCGTACAAGGAAGATCAAGAAGTATCAGCTGAAGGGGATCTCTGCAAAAGATCTTAAACTGTAGGATACGAGATCATTCCTGCAGCAGTTTCAGAGTCACGTATCATTATGCACCGTGTCACATCTCTCGTAGTGGTCATTAGCAATTGAGTCACGTTGAATCAGAGAAAACAGTTAATTTTGCACAAATAGGCGGAAGTCTTTTCTTGCTTGCAAGTTCTGTGTTTCAGTATCTACAACTGGGCATCAAGGTTTTAGCACTGACTGGGAATTGTGTTCCTCTCTAGCTGTATGCTTGCTTTCAGTTCTAAGACAGATTTCAGAGAAAACTCTGAAACCATTAGGCATGCAAATGTGGTAATTTGTGCAGGACAAGCACGTTATCTCTCTAGGCCAGCATTCCTCTGCCTGGTGTTCACTGTGCTTGTAAAATCACAACAGCAGCAGCCCTGGTGCGAGGCAGCAGGTGGCCACTGATCAGCCTCGTGTGGCACTGCTGCTGCAGGAAAAGCTGCTGTGCCCCAAAGCAGAGGAAGGGGTGCCAAAACCTCACTGACTTGGGACTTTTGTGGAGCAATAGTTGTGCACTTATGTTGGCAAGAGCTAGCCTGGCAAACAGATGCATTCATTGTATCAGCAATGACTCCTTTATTGCCAATGCACGGAATACTTCTGCAGATGCCAGGAATAGGGCTGAAGTCTGTTGGAGTATCCAGGTAGAAATTAGCAGGCTGTCATGTCTGTGCTGTGCTGACATTGTTAGAGAGGAAGGAATTGCGTTCAATGAAAATTCTGAGAGTGGCTCAGGAAGGAATGAATTGTCTGCATAGAGCAGTCATTTTGGGGAGAATCATTACAGCAGACAGGATGGGGAGAGGAATGAGTGATCCCATCAGGTCTTTGCCTAAATTCTTCTTGTCTCAATTTGCAAAGCTGTACTCATAACTGGACCAAATCAGAGTTGTACGGGTTGTGTGTGCCTTTCACTGCATGCTTTGTAAACCTGAATTTGATCTGTTGAATGATGAGACTGAAGCTGTGCACACACTTTGCCTACAGAACGGGACTATAATGGTGTTTAACTACCTTATTATAGGGGAAATAAATGCTAACAGTTCTAATAACAGTGTTACCACCAAGCTCTAACTGGTTGACGTTGGATATCAATGTGGCTGCATGGAAGTTGGTCTCTTCATGCGACAGTCCTCATTAGGTTGTTAAGTAGATGATCCATTAACAATAAATGTTGTTATTTAGGGGAAGTGTGTTAAACCTCATAAGAATGGTCAGCTGGGATGGCCACAGTGGTTCCTCGTGAGAACTGTATGAAGAAGACCTCACTGAAATTGGGATGAGCCTTTAATTCTTTTGGCTTTTCAGAAAATGCGCTCTTCTAACAGCTGTCAAGTTAGAAGTGTGACAGAGCTAATGATACCTCTGCTGCTTTAAGCAGGACTACGGTCAGCTTTTAAGACACACTTCGTATTGTAAATTTGGCCTTCTGTTTGCTGAGACTTAAGCACACCTCTGTACCCCAAGGAACATTCTCATTGAAAACCCAGCATTACAAAACAGACTTACAATTTTAGACCCTCCAAATTGGTAATTGCTTTTGAGGGTAGACCCGCAAAACAGGAGTAATTCACTGGTGCATATCTTTAATAGACTATAATGCACATTGTGCTCTTCAGAAAGTTTCCTAGCCTACCTTCTGGCAATGTTGCTGCTGTGGGGTTTTTTTCTCTAGCTATTTTTCTTTGTGCTTCTTCCAATGATCTCATGTAAAGCTGGACATTTTACTTTGAATATGAATTATTTAAAAATGGTTATGATTCTGAATGAAATTCATGCTGAGCTTCATAAAGTGTATTTTTCCTATTAGTCTGCAGCTATTCTTTGTTGGTATGGGCTCTGCTTCATGGAGGTAAAAGCTAGACGTGAAATTTTATCAAATGACTTCAAAAATGTAGAAATCCAATGCATCATTACAATGGCTGTAATATCTTTACAAATCCAAAACACTGTTGTGGTGTGACCTTTCTCATCTTGTTAACTTGTTTCTCCAAAGTGTTCTGACCTTAATATAATGTATTTGCTAAAATGTTTTCTCTAAATTGTCAAACTACTACTGTACTCAATTCTCTCTTAATGGGTCTGTACAGCATCAGCCAGCACTTTTTTAATACCGTCATTACAGGGTGTTACTGCCGAAGCATCTTCGGGTTTTTCACTAAAACTCTGTCATTTGTTATTTTCTTTTAGCACTGAACCATTATTACATCGTTTCTTGTTAAGATCCTGTGCTGCTTCTGAAAGAACTTTATTTTTCTCATCTTCCTTTTTATGGATGTGGCTCATAAATGCCATGTTCCTTTTTCAGAAAAAAGCATATCTGCATCCACATCTGCCTGTTTCCTTCCTTTCTGAAATGGAGCGGTTCTGCAGTCATTAGGGATTTTTCATTTCCACATTCCTTTTAATTAAAAACGAAATAAGTGAACAAAAATCAAACTGCCTTGAGATTAATTCTCCTTTTGCTTATGTTGCTTTTACAGCAGTGTCATTCAGTTGATGTTGACAGAGTGATTTCTGATTCATAAGTGTGTAAATCCATAATCAGAACCATAGTTGGAGGCCTCAATCCAGCTAAGCATTTAATTCCCTTCTTCTCCATAACAAGTTTATGCAAATAGTCTCCTGGTCGGCTGCTTGTGCTTGTTAATGACTGTGCTGTGGGCCCTGTGTGTTCACAGGGAGCTGCTCGTTGTAGGGCAGCTTGAAAACACGTTGTAAGGGGATCTGGAAAATGTGTTCAATGAGCATAAACACAGCAGCCACAAACCTGCTGCCTGGGTACTGCCGTGGGCTGCTGGCCTTCAGCAAACCTGAGGAGATGGAATGACACTGAATGTGTGAGAGCCAAGTGAGAGGAAGGTCTCCTGGTCAGGAGGCAGCTCGGAGGGTTCCCTCTCCCACAGCCTGCCTTCCTTCTCTGCTCAGCCCCTGAAGGAGATGCAGGCTGTGCCTGCTGGTTTCAGAGCCTCGCCAAAGCCAGAGAGGAGCTGCCACGTCAGCCCAGTATGGCAGAGGATTGCATTACACTGCATGGCCTGAGCTTAGCCAGCACTGAAGGCTGATGCCTTGAACAGCACCCTAGTCCATGGGCTAATGTGGTTACTGGTGTAATTGTATTCCTTAGTCAGAGCTTGTTTCTGTTATTGGCTAACTTGATTCAGTGTTCTTCAAAGAACACACCCACAGTGTGATGAACTAAAAGAATGTTATAAATTTGCACTTTAAGCTGTTGCAGTAATTAACTTACAGAACAACAGGCAGGTAACCATTTCTGCAAGGACAAATGCTCCAGTTTCAAAGTATTTTTGGAGGATATCTGTTTCCTATTCTGAATCTTGAAGCAGTGGATGATGAAAGGATTGCTGCCATGAACAGAATGTAGTTTGCTTTTAAAATGCTTTAGACGTGGGCTGTACAACACGGTTTATTTTTGTAAAGAAATCACTGACGTGTTTAAAAGTTACTTTCCGCTCATAAGAAGCTGCCCTAGGTGACCATGAGTTGAATTATTCAGTGCAAAAATTAACAAACGAGGGAGGTCTTTGATGACATCGTTAGAAGATGGGCCACCAGGGAGCCCTTGCAAGCACTGTGAGGTGCTGCTAAAGGCACAGGAAAGGCTGCAGCCTTGCAAGAAGGAACAGGGGAGGAGCTGTGTTGCCTCCACCAGGATGCCCCTGTGGCTAGCAGGTTCTGGAAGCCAAACAGAATGCCATATTTGGGGGCACTTCATGGTATCTAGTTAGTATTTAAATATTTGGATATGAAAGTAAGCCTGGCAATGACTCAAATTAGCAATTCCGGTCATAGTTGTATCTTTCTTTCCTCTTCTGCATTGAATTTCTGTATAAATGAGAAGAATGTTTAATCCAAGCTGCAATTATTATTCATCTGCTGTTCACAGGCTTCTTTTTTTAAGTGACATAGTCTTGGGCTTAAGATTAAAGTGTGAAATAACAGGGACCTGCCCCTGGGGAGCATCTGCAGCCCCAAGGAGTCGAGTGGCTTTGAGCTCAGCAAAGGGAGGGCAGGGCTTGGGAGGGAAAGAAAAGCTCAGCCCTGTCTGGAGGAGAACAGGTCCTTCCTGTGCCCACGTGAGGTGTTGCTGCAGGAGGGCACGATTCAAGCAAAAGTGACTCTCAGTATCTCTTTTATTGTTACTGTTGTTAAATAGAAGCAGGTAGTACAGCAAAGCTTCAGCTTCTCCAGTGAAACCTGAGTTGCTTTGCCATCAGGAGCTTCCCTCGTCTTCCCAATAGTTCTCTGCTCCATAGGGCACATGCACATTCACTCTCCCTCCATTGACTTTCTCCCAGTACAAATGCAGAGAGTCTGATATCTTACTTAGATGGCAGTTGAAAGTATGAATGCTGCATAGGAGGCAGTTGGATGAGTGATAGAAAAGTGTGCGTATGTACCCCCAGAGCTCCTGTGGCTCTATCAGGGACTGTTTAAAAGGCACTCCATGTGCTTCAGAAGCATTAGCTGTAGTAAGAGGGAAAGGGAGCAGGAGGGCACATGGCTGGGGCTCACGAGGCTCCTCCTGGGGGCAGGGAGGCAGTTTGATGCAGGGCACCCCAGCCGTGAGTAAAAGCTGCAGTGATACAAAGCAGTTTTCCTGTTGTTGGTCTCCAGTATCTGTGAGCATCTTCTGTTGGCTGTGGGTGATATCCATTTCAGAGATGTTAATCAGAGCAGATTTTAGTGAAACTGAGCTTTGTGGAGTGTTTACTTTTGTGGTGTGTTTTGTTTTATTTATGAACTAGCTAAATAGAAGGAGCGTGCCACCCTGCAGGGTCGTCTGTATATTGCACTATAAAAAGGGCTGTGATAAAAAGGTTAGAAACTTTTTGTTTCTGATTGTCACTTATTTGGAAACTATATGTAGTACCTCTAGAAATAAAGGGGACGATTACATTTTATAGGCAAGAGGGGATTAATAAAACTCATAATGCTCAAAGAAACAGCTGCTTCTCTGTTCTATAGTGCTTCTAAACCCTCATCTAGCACCGAGCGAATCAGCTGGGAGACGCCACTAGTGTTAAAAGAGAATTAAATGGAAAAGTTGTGGTTATTATTTGAAAACAATTATTCTCTAATTGTGCTTTAAGGGGGGAAAAGAGGAAAGAAAACTGCTGTTAAAATAATTTATAATTGGAACAAAGTATAGAGAAGGAAGAAAGGATCCATTAAAATAAAGACTTCCTAATCCGTAAGCAGAGCTGAAATGACAGCAGTAATGTTTTTATGGGCCTGCTTTACACACATTGCACACCAGTGGTATTGCTGAGCGGGGCCGGGCTTCCTCTGCTCTGCTGCCCCTCCTCCTGTCTGTCCGTCAGTCTGTCTGCTTTCAGGGCTATTTTGAGCTGTAGTGAACTGGTAGCAGAAGCTCTTGCTGCATATCATGTAGCTCCAACTTCAGCTGTTGAATATGAAACAAAACAGTGGGTTTTCTGAGTTTTTTTCTTCTTTGCCTTTGCATGTTTTATTCTGTCACCTGCCTGGAACGTCAGTGTGATTTGCTGGCTGATTAGCAGAGGGAGAAAAAAGAGATTGAATCTCCATTATGCACTCTGCATTAGAGGCTCATGTATTTAATAGTGATGGCTTGCAGTGACCTTAAACTACATGATGTCATCTTTATTCAATTTTTAATAAAGGCAGAATTCCCGTCAAGTTTTGGGGTCATTAACGTGAAAGATGTCAAGATTTACTCTATTAGATTATAAAATATTCTGCCCTGGTGCCTTACCTTCTTTCAGTAATGTATTTTAATGGCACTTATGGAAAAGCAGGAGCACTTTGATGGTTTGATAAATTAATGGACTTTTCTTTAGTTTTTGAAAGGAACAGTGATCACATAAATACCTCCAGATTTACAAATATTCTCTTCCTGATGTGTGTGCAGCCTTCATAGCTTCTGTGCAGCGTGACTGCATTTGCTTTTCGTCCTTCCCTTTATTTTTTTTCATTCCATTTCTCTTTTCCCCTGTAAACTTAAAAAAAAAAAAACAAAACAACGACTTTGTCTTGTTTTTCAGACCAAATAGCCAGCTCTGAAGCATGGGCATGGGGCTAACTGAACTCTGCTCCTGACTTTGCCAGGGGTTTGGCACTCAGGTACTCGCAGCTTGCTCTTTGAAGAAAAGGGAGAAAGCAACCAATAGAAGACACGTTTGTTCCACCACTATCCTGAGAGCTGGAGGGAGCATTGGCAAAGATCTCAATCCAATTTTTTGTGTTGTTTTTTTTCCCCAGCCTTTTCCTTTTTCTGTTGCTGGGAAGAAAAAAAAAAGAAAAAAAGAAAAAAAAAAAAAAAGCCAGAAACTTGGTAGATGAAGAATGTGATATGTTTTATATAATTGCAGATTGTGTTAGTCAAATGAGGGGCAAGGCAGTAAAACAGCAATGTTTGAAGGATGCTGGGTCTCCCTCCTCCTCACTGTGCTGGATGGAGCTTCAGCCCGCAGTGCCTGGAGGTTCAGAGGCTGCTGCTGCCTCGCACCCCTCAGCTGCCCAGGCATGGCCACGCGTAGGATGTTCCCTTGCTCTCTGAGTGCCATCCCCACGCTCAGTGGCTGCAGGTGACCCATGGGAGCTCTGGATAGCCATACCATGCTCATCTGGCTGTGGTTTCCTACTCTGCCTTCAGGGATAATAAAATTTAGCACAGTTTGGTCAGAGCTGGGGTCTGTGTTTAGCAGCCATTTAATGCCCAATGTCACTGGGGAGCAGGCAGGAGCATTCAGGAGGTCGGGGTGCCGACTCAATGCGGTGCCATCTCTGTCTTTTTAGTGCTGTTTCTAGGCAGTGCTGCTGCATGGTGCGCTTCCTCACGCTTACTCTGGGGAGCTGGAAAATAAATAAAGAAGACCTTCTTGAGGCCAAAGAGAAATGATTAGTCCTCAGTGCTGAAGTACTTAAATAGGAAGGCCTTTGAGGGACTATAGAAAAAAAATTAAACATAAGATGATGCTATTCCAGAGACAAACATTGCTCATCTGTAGGAGTGTAAGGGCTGAGCTTCTGAAGATTCATGAAGGATCCTCTTTGTTTCTCCTCTGTAAAATCCATTAGTTTCAGAAATACTGAGCCCGCTCTGAATTTCCAAGTCCCTGCTGTTTCCTCGCTCCTGGGATAAATTACTGTTTGCTCTTTCTGTGAAATTAAGCCTCTATGCCATTTCCTTTGCAAGATATTTCACATAGAAAAAGTAAATAGTGCTATTTCGGCTCTCGGGCCGCGTGCAGGCAGATGTGCTGATTTGTCATTCGCTCTCACTAGCACACCGTAGGAATGTTTGCAGCATATGATTCAGATTTGCCTGTGTCACCAGGAGTGCACAGTTTGTTTAATTGTGTAGCACACATAAATGCTCCTTGTCATTGATGTCCTCCCACCTCATGGGGACTCACTTGCGGTACCGTTCTTCCTTCAGACGTGATGTGGCAGAGGGCTGGCAGGATTGTACGGATCACTGCGACTTTGGTTATCATTGTCCCCAGCTTTTACTGTTCCTGATACCAGGAAACCATTGCCTTGGAAGCAGCCATGGCCGATGTGCTCTGTGGGCAGAGGCTGTGGGCCTGTGTTGCCTTGTCACCGGGTTCTGCTCTAAGCAGTGCTGTCCCTGCAGCCGCAGGGCGTGCAGCCGGCGAGCACTCAGGGAGGATCTGCCTCCAGGAAGGGTCACAGGCAATGCAGAAAGCCAGAAAACTGCTATTTTCCCTCACAGTAGCATCCAGAAGAACTCAGTCACAGTAGCAATGAATAATTAAGCAAAGCTGTCTCTCCTCAAATATGTCAGTTACTTGCCTGAAGGAATTTTCTATTATTTTTCAGGTGATATCAATCAGATTCAGCCCGAGTTATGAAATGTAATAGAATGGAGATGTCTATTTTTCCTATGCTGGCGATACACAAATGGCTTCTTTAAACATTTCATGTAAATTGACCTTTGGTGCAAGTTGGGAGTACTGCAGGCCAGATGGTGGTTTTGTGAGTGGTGATCAAAGAAATCTTGCAGCCTAACAGTGGGGTTTTAATGTGCTCCACATTTATACACAGAAATGCAGCGGGTGGAGCATTCCCCCTTAATCTTTTGCATGTAGTAATGGAACGCAGAGAAGTGTCCGCTCAGTCATTCCTCTTCTCATGTGCAGACAGTGGTGGAGATGGGGTTTTAGCTCCATGTGTGACCACCAGGGCAGCACTGCATGAGCACGGCGCAGTGGGAGCAGGGCTGGCATGGCTCCTCAAGCAGCACTCGCCGGCCTGAGCCTCTGGTTTTGCTCCCAGGGCTCCCTGGTTTTGCTCTCAGACATTATGAAAAAGATTTTGTGGTCGTGGAGGACCATGACACAGTGCTTGAAATGGCTGCCACATCCATTTCTAGCATTTGCTAAGAGAAGAAAATAAGTTTCCAGCTTCTTAGTTTCCTGACTGTGCATTCGTCCAGGGATGTGAAAGTCAAGCTGATTTTTTCCCTGGTTTGCATACTGTTACTGCTAGTAATGATGAATTATTCAGTGGGAACTAAATGAATGAGCTTATTGATGAGTGCAAATCAGAGAAGAGTTTAGTTAACTTTCCAGGGGCTTTACTGCCTTGGGGAATTGTTTGATACTGAGTGGAACTGCCCCAAAACTGCTGTGCTGGGGGAGCTTCTGGTTTCCAGAATCTGGTCTTGAACTAAATTTTCTTGCAGAAGAAACATTTTTGCCTGGTTCTGCTTTGGAAAACATTTACAGTATAAATAGCTATTGCTTTTGCTGTAAAAAACAGGAATTCCTCACTTCATGGAATATAGTTCTTCTGAAGTGAACTATGTAATCCGGTAACAGCATTTGGCACATTAAAAAGTGATGACTGTCGTAGCCAGTTTAAGCTTGATTCATTTTGGCTGTGCAGGGTCCCACTGGAATCATCATCTCTGCCTATTGGCACAACCCACTGCAATGACACGAGGTTTGGGTTCCTGGGGAGCAAGGGGTGCTGCAGCAATGCAATTACTGAGAGTCCACAAGAAATCCAGCTGAACAGCTGGCTGCTCCTGTTGGGAAGAGAGCCCAGAGCTTTGCACTGCATCTCCTTACAGTGCCAACAGCTATTAAACATTCAGTGCCACATTGCAAGATTTAGCAATGACACTTTCATCCAAAGTTCCACAAATTCCTATGAGGTGATTTAAAACCCCGTGTTTTTTCTCCATCTTGCACACTTTTTCTAGTGCTGACTTTCTTCTACATGAGGTTGATTTGTGTATGTTAGCACAGATGACTGTGTAGAAAGGCAACTCTTTCTTTCACAGGGAAAGCAAGACTAAAGGCTTTCTGGTTTTCTAACTTGACCATTAAGCAGTGGTTATAGCACAGAGAAAGACTTTCTGAGGTATTCTTCCATGGATCATGCCATCCCACTTGTCAGATCTGCACGCCAATGTAAGAGTTAGCAGGTGGAGTCAGATCCAAGGTTTTTACTATTCTAAAGCATTCATTACTTTTTGCTAAATGTATGTCTCTGCCTGAAAAAGAATTATCTGTTGCTGTTTGTACATTGAACACAGATTATTTGTTTTCCTCCCAGCCTTGTACTTATTACAACAAGCATTTAGCCAGAGATTACAAAAATACACTTAAAATCCATTTGCTCACCAAAAAGCAGACAACTATTTAGCTATATAGTTATGAACTTGTAACCTATGGCTCAGAATGAACTTTTGCCTTGTAAGATAAGATTCCTGCTGTCATTCCTCCCTCTTTCTCTTTCTGTGTTCAATACTTTCCAGGGATGCACATCATAAAACCCGCAGAAGATCAAATCTTTCCTAGATTTGGTTTTATTTTATAAAGGCACTGCATTCAAATAATTTGTGTCCTGCTGCTACCCTGCACTCACTTGGCGGAGTCTCCTCCAGAAGACATAAACAGAAGCACAAGTGTGACATCTATTGACAGCAGAGGGCTGGCACCCAGCTGGCAGGACAGGCTGCAGCAGGGCTGGTGGCAGGTTTGCAGGAGCACACCCTGCTACAGCTCAGCTCAGAGTGCTGTTATAGCATAGCTTTAAAGCAAAAGGCTCTTCTTGTTTTCCAGTTGCGTGTGTTTTTCGTATCCTATTAGCCTAGGTCTTGCACAGATTTCTAGAAGAATAATCCATCCAGGACTGTGAGACAAAAAGATGCCAGCTCTGTCGCAGAAAATCTCTGATCTGCCAATTGCTGCAGCGGTGAAGCAGTGAAGTCATAGCTGGTGCTTCTCAAGTCCATATGCTCTTCCCCAGGCATCTGCTATTGGCTGATGATTAATGCATCCATCCCTGGAGGTCGGTGCTTATCACTGTGTATTATCTCTAGAAATAGCACCGTTATCCAAGTTGGAGCGACCTGAGGAGCCATAACTGCTGTAATGAGCCATCTGCAGCTTTGCTGTGTGTTGGCTACTGGCAGCAAGAGGATACTGGGCAGTACGGCCCTTCTTCTGACCCAGCAGCTGGTCTTGTGTTTAAGCTGAGCTGTGGGAATGCATTTTATTTACAGTTTTACAGCACTCCATTGTTACAGACTCTGTAAGGCTAATATTTTGTCCTGTGATGTGGCTGGGGGAGGCTGGTTGGAAGTGTCAGAGAACCAATTGCAGGACCTTCGTTCTCTGCACGAAGCACAAGGAACATCTCCAAGCTGCCTTTTGAAATTTCCCTAAGGGCACTGCTCCTTTTTCTCATAATTGCTGACAAATAAAAACAGTATTTGCACTTGAAATAAATAATAGTAACAGTTCTGCTTAGACTCTTTGTAACAGGCAGAGAGGTGGTCTTCTCCTCACGGTGACTTCAGCCATCATCTGAGTTTTCTGTCATTCCCCTCAGTTCTGTCTCTGGAGTTCCAGTCCCCCCAGCACCCCGAGCATGGCACACAGCTCTGTCTGCTGCAGGCAGCCCATGCTCACAGCTTCTAGGCAACTCCATCACAGGTTAGCACTGGGAAGGACTTTTCTTTGTTTTGTTTTGTTTTGTTTGCTTTTGATGAAAGGACTACAAGCAATCAGATATGAATTAATTATCAAGTGCTACTTACTGAGGTCACAGACCCAACTATGGGGCATTAAATGGAGTGGTATGGCTTTAATCATTTGAATATTTCTGAAGGTAAATCACCTTTTGATCTGTATTCCGACCTGACTTTGGTGGGGCGACTCCTGCTTTGTGTTGATAGAGGAAAGATTGCAATCAGACTTCTTATCTCCAACACAGCCTGTTTTTGCTGAACCTCTGGAAGGATTCTCAAGATGGATTGCCCGGCGTTTTCAGTGGAGATAGCTTTGTGCAGAACATTTGAATGCAGAAGATCTTGAGATTTTCTGCCTCCTCCGTTACATTCCTGTTGTCAGAGGGGTTTCCATCTGAACTTAAACTTGGACTCCTAATTTAACTACATCAAACTGGTGTCGTTAATATTATTTTTCCCTTTAAATCAGACATACTTGGATTTATGAGACAATGGAAAGGAAAATGGGCTCAGGCTGATGGCCGGGTTCTTCATCCATCTGAGAGAAGATCCCTAATAGAACATCCTTGTTTGTTTTAGACTGCCTATCTGTGATGTACTGCTAAGTGCCCATCGCCATCTGAGCGCCAGAAAGCTTTTGTGCTTTTGTGCAGCAGTGGTCTGTTGTCTTCCCTTACACATCCATGAACAAAAATACACCCGGCTCACGCTGTGGTCTCCCTTCACACCAGGGCCTGCATGGAACTATTTTCGTTTGTTTTGATCTCTCTGAGCAGGGGGAGCTGCAATTTTCTTTCATTTAAAACTGTTCTTTGTCATTTGATGGCTTCACCTTGAGTCCCCTGGCAAGAGCTTTCCTGGGTAACATTTTCACCCAGGTGTTCCTGAAAGCAGACGAGTTTCTCCATGTGGAGTTATTTGTATGAACTCCACTCTCATCTCCTGGCAGGAACCCAGTTGGGATTGCTGCCTTTTGCCAACTTCTGTGTGCAAGTGGATGCTCCCTCTTGGAAAGCAAATCCAAAGCATATCTGAAAGGGTCCACAGAAGGAAGTAACCCAGTCAAAGCTACAAACAAGAAATCTTTTTTTTTTCCCCTCATGTTTTTTTTTATTCTTAAGAGAAGGGCTGTGCTCCTTCAGCAAACAAACACAAGATGAAAAATCATGTGAGAGAACAGGGATAAAATATGTGTAATACTAATGTTGCTAGTTTTCCAAGCCCCATATGTTTAGTAACAAAATAAAATCACAGCACAGGAAATTGGATGATATATCCAGGACATGGGGGGAAACCTATGGCTATTAATTTGTAATTTTGTTTTGCTAACTGTGAGACAAGAAGGCTTTCTGCACACTAAATAATGATGGTACTTGGAGTTATAAATCTGAGCATCCTTGTGCTGTCTCCTGCTGCTGAATAAATGTGTTGGGCTGTTACAGGCTAGCAGTTCTGCTGATGGCTTTAGCTGGGCTGTTTCACACAAAACCAGCCTCTTTCCTGTTAACCCCCAGCTAGATTCCTGACTAAGCACAAATGGATCCAAGCCCATACAGCAGGCTGGAGGTGGGCTGTCAGATGGCTCTGCCTAATGTATCCTTAGTCCTGCTTTGCCTTGGGGATTCCTTATCCTGTACTCTCCTTTAGCTCCTGCTTGTCACTGTGTACCAGTTAGATGTGCTCTTCTTCCACCTGGGAAAACTCAGAGCAATAGCACTCATTAACTGCTTACGTTGAAGCCTTGACAAAAGCCAGGCTGGAGTGGGAAAACTCATTTACACCTGGAATACAGGGGTCACTGGTTAGCTGAACTAGCTCAAGGAATGCAGGGCCATAGCTCACCAGTCAAGAAGCTGTGGGGTGACAGCAGGACCTGTGAAGGTCTGGCAGCCGTTAAATGTTTACATCACGGCATAGAGGGGAGAATGTTTGTTTATTTAGCTTTCATTTTTCTCTATCAGGCTTCATTTTGCATTTCTTAGCAGCTGTTGCAGTATGCAACCCAGTGAGTCAGAGGAGTGGCACAGCAGTGACCCAGGGGTGTACGCTGGCTGATCACAGAATGACTTGGTCCTGCACTGAATCATCTGTGCATTTGCAGGAAAGTAAGAATTGTAGCTAAAGTCGTCCAGGAACAAAGAGTGTCCACATGTTGAATTCATTCAGGAAGATGCACGAGTGGTCGTAGCAGGTGCTTGTTTTAAACAGGCAATGTTAGACCTTGTGTACCAGTAAAACTCTTGTTCAGCAGATACAGTTAAGGTTTTCACAGAGAAAATCTGTTCAGATTGCTTCAAAATAGGTGAATAGGATTCCATAACTGTTCATTTGACAAATTGTAAGTTGGTGGCATTTGGTTACTTTGTTGTCAGATGTAACTTATGGGAAGGTGGCTGGGTGATGGCAGAGTGAAATTCATTATAAATTTTTCCAGGCTTGACCCTTGTTGCATGAGCTGGTGCCAGAGACTGTTAACCTTTCTTATTTCATTCCTCATTTATTTTGTCAGAATTGTTCCTCTTCTGCTAAACATTCGTAGTATCATTGCATGCGTACCTACACCCAGTTCATAGGATGACTGTCTTAATCCTTAGGCATCTGCTCATGTTTTAGAACATCATGCCAGTCCATCCTTAGGTCTTCAGAGGAATAGTTGAAGAATAGTAGATGTGAATCCCAAGGGAAGTAGCAAGCTCTTCGTTACAGCTGGAGATACAAAATCCCTTGAGAAAGAGCAGCACTTCAGATCATCGCTCATCTTTATCATACTGCTTCCTTTTGAGTGTGTTCGACTGGTATGTGAGGAATCTGAGAGCCCACCTTCCTCTGCTGACCTGGACAGTCATCCAAGATGGCCACAGGTCTTCTAGAACAAGTTGTATGTAAGCAAACAAGCGCTCCTGTGTGGATGTTGCACCGGTGCAGGCTTGTGCCTCAAACCTCTCAAGTTCTTGGTTCTTTAGGGGCAAATGTTTGCACCTAACTGAAAGTGAAGGCCATTAATTCAAATAATCCAAAACAATTGGGATGATAGTTGAATTAAAAATGAGCCAATCATCTGAAAACATTCCAAAAATACTCTGTTGTCTGGAATTCATATGGTAAGATTTTACCGTAATTAGAGCTTGAACTTTCATTCATTATTCAGAGTAAGTCAGGTAAGCACCATTTTTCACAATTACTGCTGAAGGACTGTAATTGAAGAGCCCTTGCCACTCTCAGTTGCTACTGATGTGACTTGCCCTGCGCTGTGAACCCCTCGCTCCATTTTGCGCCCACCTCCCAGGCGCACAGCAGCAAAGCTGCTGTTTTCAGAAGAGGCAGTATTTTGGGGGGCTGACCAGTCCTTGATGGTTTCCTTTTTTGGGATATATTTACCTTGTTCTGAGATCTTTATTGTGCTGCTCTTACTTCAGTGTGGGTTGCAGTGTGGCATTGTCTGTGTGGTTGAATTAATGCTGAGATGCCAGTGATACTACATGCTCTTTTTGTAGGTTGCTTGTTAACTCTTGTTAACTCTCTCTCTACCTAAATTATTTGAAAGAAGTCATTACAGATAATTTGCTGTCTGAAGCTCCTTAAGTACATATTTGCATTGTTCTTATTGTAATGAGTTCTAAAGGAGATACTATGGTTCAACATGCTCGATAACATTTAATCAACAAGTCATGGATAAAAGTCTCTGAACACTGTGAAATTAGATAAAAGGCCATAATCATTCCTTTCTACTTTTTTTTTGTTTGATTAAATGATTCTTAACAGAGCACAAAGGATCAGGGCAGTGCTGAGGCATGAACAGAACATCTGAGGATGGTACAATTCAATTATGTTAAGGAAACTGAACAATAAATGAGCAAAATGACATCTGTGTTTTGCATCAGGAGACAATTGGAGGCATTGGACTCTCCTCACAATTTCCAGTAGTCTTGCAAATGGTTCCAGGTTGATCCTGTGTTGCTCACATCCCTGTACAGCTTTCTGAATTCCCACTGTCTCTTATAGGGATCAGATTCCCTGGGTCAGTCTGTGGAGATTGATGCTACTGAGTACAACAGGGGTAGCCAGATCTAGCAGAAGCTTGTTATACTGAAGCTGCCTTCGAGTAGTGTGTTTTGATATTGTTTTCTCTGAATTTCCAATTCAGGATTGCTTATGGTTATAGGCATGTGTGATTTTGGTTGATAGGCGCATGCATTATTACAGTTATTAAGATGATGGTTAAAACTTCCCAGCACCTAATAGTCTTCTAGTTTTAATTTCTCTTTGGGGACCAGAACATAACCTTGAAATTCAAAAGGAAGATGATGAGTCAGCCCAGAATAGGTCCCAGGATACTACCAGATCAATTTAACAAACCCTGGAGCTTATTACATCATTTGGACAAGTGTCATCTGAATAGCTGAATGCTTTTCTGAGACACCTCCCTGGGGCAGACGAATGTGATTCAACCCACCGACTCTGATTTGCTGTCATTCTGGCTAGAAGCAATAGGAAAGTCCACTGGAAATAACAGCCACAGAATTATAGGACCAGGATAGATTAGAAAGGAGTTATTGCTGGCACTTGCTGTTCTCTCTTGGCCCACACAGCTATTTATTATTCACTTTCCTCCTTGTCTGGATTTATCTGATGACTGACATTCCAATACAAATTGAAATTTAAGCTTTAGATATATGTACATAGTTGCCTCTTCAAGCTGAGACTGTGAGTTAATGGTTAGTCCCTCAATGTCAAACAGAAGAGGAGCCAGACTGTGAAGGAAGAAAGTGGTATTATATTTGGCAGATGTTCTCAGTCTGCACAGCAAAGACATGACACTTACAGTAAGTAGAATTTCCCACAAATTAATGAAATGTTCTGCAAACTTGCCTGTCTGTCCTTTTAAGTCCTTGAGGTTTTTACACTCTGAAAATGATAACAAGCACTGGAAAGTTGGAGGCCGGTTAATGTTGTCACAGGAGAATAATATAGAATGAATTCTGTCTAAATGAGCACCTGATATGAAAGACGAGCAACGATAAGACAAAGAAATCCATATTGGCTATCCACTGTGCTGCTCTCCAGTGGTGCTGTTTGTATGCAGATAGCCACCTAAATGAACATCTTACGAATAACTCCAAGTCAGAGAGAAAAACAAGTTCTTCTGTAAATAGATAAAACAAATTGAAAGACGTCTTTTAGGACCAATCTCTTTGAATGCATTGCACTTGAGGGGCAAAGAGGAGTTCAGTATTTTGCAGCTCATCTAGAAATGAATGGAGAGAGATTCGCATTTGCACACTGAAGCTTTTGTTTCATGTGACATGGAAGGGGCTTTGTTGTAACTTCATGGACAAAAGTGTAACATTTAACCTGCTGTGTCATCCCTTCTGTGGTCCTGATGAGCATGCTTGTCCTTATGGGAATCTGAGGTTCTGTGGCAACCCTTGGGTTTCCTTTAGGCTCATTCAGGAAAGATGAAGACAAACACGCGGTCCTATGGACCAGATACTGAATTTAATGAAGATCTTTTCTGTGGTCTTATAAAGGACATATGGCTGAATTCATTGGTATCCAGAGATGAATCAAGAGGATACCAAGTTGAAGTTGACATCTCAAGACAGCACCTAGATGAAAACCTCTTTGCCAAGAAAGCATCATTCTGCTTGGCCTTCTTGTACTGAGCGATCAGGGGGCGGTGCTGAGCTGCGGGCTCAGGCGTAGGGCCGTGCTGCCATCCCCTCAAACAGGATTTCCTCTTAGTTCAGTAAAATCCAAGCCAATCATCCGGTATGTGCTGTCCCTGGAGGCTCCAGATCTGGGGACCACATTTATCTTTTGATCTTCACCGAAGAAACATTTATCTAAGTTTAAAATCAATTAATATCTTGCAGCTAAATCTCAGCCCCGTGGATTAGATTAAAGTTTATCCAATAAGATCAGAAAGTCTGATCCTGTGAATATAAATGACTGCATCATCTGCGTGAGATTTAATTGACAAAGCTGCATCGAAAAGGCAAATTAAATATCAAGAACATAACAGATTTTCCACGGTGAAACACTGTGGGTAGTGAAAAACCATCTGTACAGAGAAGAACAGAATGACATTTCTGCATCACGTCAGCCAGATAATATTTTTTCTTTCCTGCATTGTCTGTGCTAAACATTTTGATAAGGCAGATAAATTAATGCACTCTTGCCTATCACCTGACATTAGCTACAATGATGAAAAGATGATTATAAACTCAAAATGAAACATGAATATTAAATGATTCCAAATTTGCATTATTTCTCTAATCTTTCTGTGCAGAGACACTCAGAAGTACGGATGGGTGGTGGTGCTATCCAGAATTTCCATCAAATCTTTAGTCTGGGAAAATAACTCCAGAGCCACAGGTTGACACAACTCGAAGCTCACCAGTGGCTTCCTTAACAATTTACCAATATTAGTTTCATGAGAATTTCCAGTGAAATTAACCCCACTCTGAATAAATGTACTTAAATAAAGGTTTTGTAGCATGTGTTTCAGAGCCTCAGAAACGCTGCCATCTGCTTTTTCTAGATTCTAGATTATTTCTAGAAATAGCCCCAATCAAGTGATACTGTATGAAACCTGTCTCGTCCATACGCCCTTAAATCAACAGAGAAGTTTGGACCAAGATCTCCAAGGCAATATGGAGCAATGTCATTTTCTTATTATTTCAAACTCAGCCTGCACTTCAGGTGTGTGCTCTGGTTCCAGTTCCACAGACAGCTCAACAGCCCCAGCACTCAGGACGCTGCTGCTCATACCTAAGGGCTTGGAGGGTTAAAAGGGCCACATGGACTGCAAAGCTGCACTGTCTACTGAGGCATCTGCAGGGCTTCAACATATCTTGAGTGCTGGAGTTTAAGGATATTTTCTCCAAACCAATATGGAATTGAGTGGATTTCTTCCTGCAGCAATGGCTACAGCACTATGACTACCAGCCAGGCTCAGTTTACAAGGACCTGGACAAGGCAGTGCTGTTTTTAACAGCCATTAATTTCAGTGTAAGCCAAACCTAACTTGGTGCTGAAAATAGCTGTTTCTCCAAGTGCCAGCATGCCTCTGGAGTCTGCAAATACTCCGTAGAGTTAAACATAATGAACTGAGGTATCCGCACAATTATTTATTTTCAAATTGGTGAAGTGCCATTTTCTTCTCAGTTCAGGAAATTAACCTCCCCAAAAGCCAGCTTGCTCTACACAAAATTAATAAAGCTGAGCATGCTGGCAATAACTCGCACATGTTTATTTATGTGTGATGTCTCCAGTTAGAAAGGCTAAGATGAAAAATTGACTCAAAAGGCTGTACTCCGAGGGGATTTACTCCTGGGTTGGGCCCATTTTCATGTTGTTTAAACTCAGAATTGATGAAACACGAATCTCCTCTGAAGCATATAAAAATTAAGCTCTTTTATTATCACTTTTTTTTTTTCTTTTTTTTTTTTTTTTCCAATCATGCCTAACATTTTCTTTTAGAAAGCAAGGTAAAGAGATTGGCCATCCAGTGCTGAAGGAGAACACCAAGGGGAAAGGTGCTGAATCATATCATTTAGCATCAACAGGAAGGACAGGACAGCCTGAACATAAAGTGTATTTCAGGGTGAAAACAGACAACATTGCATGAACATGCAGCGTGCCACTGTCCTTTCATCCTGCCTGCCCTAATTACACTGAAGACTCGTCTTCCATCCAAAATACTCCCACCTGACCATCCACTCATAATGAATCCAGTTCATCCAAAATGACCACCCTTATAAATTCCTTTGTGTAATTAAACTGTAAGGAATTCATAACCTCAGGAAGAAGGAGTGCTGCATGTAGTAGGCCTGACACATTTTGCCTTTGAAATGTGTTATTTTGAAAGCCTAACAGATGTCAGTGTAATTGTGTCAGAAGAATAGCTTGTGTGCAGATTATTTCATCTGTTTTTGTACAATCTAAATAGAAAGAAGCCCTTTCTACCCCTTCTCCCGAAACAAGGGACAGGTGCATGGAGAGGGAGTTTTACCCAAGGTTATGGAAAAGCTGAGAGCTTTATGTCAGTAAGCCTGAGAGCAAAGCCATGTCAGGGGATAGTTTAGCTCAGAATAGAAGTCTACAGCTATCTGGTCATTAGTGGTGTTTCCTTGACCCCTCTGGATCCAGGATGTGTAAAGACTACATGCTTATCTCAGGATTTTCTTTTAATTAGTTTTATGCCAGAAATTCAGACTACCTTTTAGGCAGATGCTTTGATTTTGAATTGAATTCATGCTGTTGCTAGGAAAGGCAATTCAGTTTCATTTTCATTGAAGTCAACAGAACTCCTGACTTCAAAAGCAAAGCAGGCCCCAAATTAACAGAAGTCATGCAGCTCATTTGCTACAACCCTGACCAAAATTACCATTGTTAATATACTTCCATTGAGTGCTTGGACCACCATTATTGCTTAATTTCCAGGGTTCAGTCGAGTTAGGTGGATAACTTAACACCAATTACTCGATAGCGAGTGAATAAAAGTCTAATTTTTCAAAAATCATGACTAATTCCTGACACAGTTTTCAACTCTTCCCTCATTAGAAATACTGTCTTTCATGTAGTTTCCTTTAAATTTCTCTGCAGATTAAATCATTTTAATGTATTCTTTTTGATACCTCTCCTGCAAGTCTGTCAGAATGCTCTCACAAGCAAACTTAGACTTTAAAGTGTCAAAGACGCATTTCTTGCTTTGATACAAATTATGGATCATTGACTTGTGACCTTTATGAGGTGCATTTTGTTTACTTTTTTTGGATTTCAATAATTACTATTCTTGTAGTTCTAGCGCCAGAGCTCAAGCATTGCAGAGCCTTGAGGCACCAAGGCTTAAAGGAGTTACAGGGATTTTTGTTCTGTGAAGGGATGTGAGTGGAAAGCTGGACTGAAATCGGAGGGGACAGCACCGTCTGCAAGGATGGCAAAGGGAATCCTGCCTCTCTTACAGTACGTGCAGATACTTCCCTGTTCAAGCTGTGCATTTCACTCTCATGACTGATGCAAAAATTTCAAATCGTGGAGAGAGCAATGGGGAGGGTGCTGATTCTCTCTTGTCTTTCAGAGTCTGCTCTTCCCAAAGGTGTTCTGGTTGATTCCCAGCAGGTGCTGGGAAGATAGATGTAGGGTGTATCTTTTGAGTGTGTAAGTTTTGGCAGTATTGTTTATGTGAATGCTTCCTGATAGCTTACAAAGGATATTTTGACAATCGCTTGGAAGTAGTACAGAAAAGCTTATGTGCTGGGTTAGGAATTCCTATTCCTATTACGGCAACAAATCCAATATCTATAATTCTCCTGGTCACTTCTACTGCACAAGTACCAGCTAACCTGCCCGTAACCTTGCAAGCCTTTTTTAATAGTATTGATTGGTGTCCTTGTCGATTTTTCTGCTTTAGTGTTTATAATTGGCTTGTTAAGAACACATTTTTGAGGCCTCTTTCACCTCTCTGGCAAAAATGAGATGACACCATTTCCAATAAACTTCCGTGCCAGAGTTATTCAGGGAACACTGCCTCTTCATTTTCCTCGTTATTCTGAGTAGTTGACCAAAAGAAGGTTATTTTGGCATCTCATGTTGAAAGCTTACTCTGAGAGTCTTAGAGCGCATAAATCCTGAGACCAGATCTGGTATCAATATGGCTCCACTTGAAGTCGTGACAGAAGCACGTTTCCTAATATTTAAACCATATAGACTTTAATAGATTTGACAGTCATTATTCTGACAACCGTTCCCAAAGGAGAGATCTTTAAATGGTTTTATGTTGTTCTGCATTCTTTGTGGCAGTCTTGGGTATGAAGCTTCCTGGTTCATTTTCTCTGTCAAGAAAAATATGTGAAAAACAACATGTGATGGAAAAGCATCCAAGAAAGACTTCTGGTAGGAAATCTCAGTGGAGACACTGGAAATCCAAATCCAGATTTGGCAGCTGTTACTGGTTTACGTGTCCAGATAGAGGATAAATAATTCCTCCAAGACAAGGAAATAGCATCTGATCGTTACACGTATATGAAGCCTTAGAAATGCTTCTGTCATTCAAAATTTCAGACAGAAAGTATAATTTGTGGTTATTCGTGCACTGCATAGACAGCTGGAAGCGCAGCAGGTAGATAAATACCGACATTCTCTACTATGGATGCTTTCACGGGAAAGGTCAAAGGTAAGGCAGTGAGGAAAGTGAATGCAGATTAGGTAGAACATCTGTCAAAGGGGGATCGTAGGGAAAATATTCATTGTTTTTCAAGCAGAAGTTCTGCTTAAAAAATATTGATGGACATCTGCTTAATTATAAATTCTCTGCCATCCCTAACATTAGTCTTTCAATAAAGTTAAAAAAAAAAGAAAAAATAAAAATACTATTAACCCCAGGAGGTAATTAATTGTTGTTGACACTCTGTGATGCCTGAATTTGCTTGGACTAAAAATGTTAAAGCCCCTCGCACAACTGCCCTGGTTTCTGTGAGCTTTGGAGCAGGAAGGAATATAGGCTTCTCTCCATAACTTTCTATGAACAAAAAACTCCACTAACTGAACCGAGCATGTACGTGAAATACAATTTATCGCTGTCCCCTCTTGAACTCTTCATTGCTATGATAGTTCTCAGAATTGATTAATTGTGATCAAAATAATCATTTCACATTCATCGCTTTGATGCTCCATTTTTCACTGGTCTCAGCTATTGATTGAGCATGCTCTCCATTTGGGATTTTTATTGGACCAATTGCTCGTAATGGGTGAGTAAACAGATGTCGACGCAATTTGAAGAGAGTGGGAAGAGGCATGACTGGCACTTGAAAATCAATGGGAGAGAGGCAGAAAATAGCTATTTGTGTCGAGGAAATCCTCCCACAAGTCAGTGCTGCAACCAGATCAGTTTGCTCCTTCAGGAACGTGGTCAGAACCAATGTCACCTTGGTCAGAAATGACCCATGAATGAGGAGCATGTAAACTCCTTCAAAAATACATCTGTTACAGCAAGTTATTGAGGTGAACGTAACTCTGGTCTCCCAATGAATGCAAGAGAAAGAAAAGTACACCCAGGTGAACTTCTGGGTAGATTGAATTCCAGAGAGTTTGCTTATAATTTCACATGCATAACATTTTGCACATGTTAAGCAGCATGTAAAATCTTGAAAGAGGCTTCTGAGGTGTTCCACTCCTCACTTTTGTCACTGCATACACATGCTGATGGCAGAGTAACACTGCCTTTGAATTGCTGTCTGCACACAGCTAACGCAGGAGTTCCTTACACTGCTGATAATCAGCTTCAAATCTGATCAGAGAAATTCAATCCTTTTCCTCCTGACCTTTTGGCATAGAAATCCTGTTCAATATGAGTAAGAAAATGACTGCTAATGTTATAATGACATACATTAATAAGGTGCCTGTCAACTTAGAGCAAGCTTTATATCATTCCATGTTCAACTGCAGCTGTCTGAAGTTAAACAACAGCAAAGAGACTATCGTATATAAAGAAGTAGGCAGATTTCTTATTCTGTAATACTGATGTCTTGCATTCTTTACCCCGGTCTTCTTGCTGAGCTAAACTCCTAAAAATTGAGAATGAAACAGAAAGGATTGTCCCTGCGTACATGTGTTCCAGCATCCACAAGCACACAACCACAATGCTTTTCTGAACTATGACTGTTGCTTTCTGTGGTCTGTTGATGAGACCCTCTTGATGCTGCTGGACATTTATCTCCTATTTTCTTTACATTACTAACCTACTAGCTAAGATTACTCCATACACTTAGTATTCTTAACACAACCTTTTTGGGGTGAGGGAATATGTACTTGGTTTTTCCTGTGTCCTGCAGTTGGCCATTTTCATCCAGGCCAGCAGCCAGGGATGTGGTGGGCTGGGATCTGTCTGATGGTGTGGGCTGCTCCCCTGGAGTGTGGGAGGCAATTTCCAGGAAAAGAAGCAAAACAAAGCATTGACTGCACTGAATCAATAATGTCCTGTTCCTTTTAGCTGCACTTAATGCTTCAACAGGGTTAGGTAGCTGTTATGTAGCTTCCTATCCGCTTTTATTTTCAGACACATTTTCCCTTTCCCCCCAAAGATAAAATAGCTAAGTCTTCTCCAAATTAAAGAGTTCTCCTCTCTGAATTGGTGTCTCATATCAAGGACCCGATATCACTGGGGAGAAAGCTTTACTCTTAAACATTTCACGTAGCTGAAGCATCCCTTGTTCAAAGAATTTCCACCAAGTGCCCTCCCTTTTAAAGGTCTTGGCCTTGCTGGAGGTGGTGTCCAGCTTCAAAGTCTCTGGTTCCTGTCCCAGGCAGGGGCTCTGCCTTCAAAGGGCTCCGCTTGCTATGGCCAGAGGAATTAAATGCAGTAAATGGGGAGAAGTGCTAAGAAAACTGCTTTAAAATTTGATGCTGAGCTCAGAGATTATTTTTGTTCTTCTTTTAATCAAAGTTTCTCTCTGATAAGCATGTCTTAAGAAAATCTGCTTCCAGACTGTGCTAAAGAAAGTACACAGCAAGTTATTTTTATTTCTCTTTCTCTCTAAATAATCCGTTTCAAAACCCATGAGACATCTCTATTTGCCAGATCATGTGTACAAATATTTAACACTAACCATATGTTTCTGTGTTTTCTTGAAGGCTGAAATTATTACTTAAATCATCCTTCCTTTTCAACTTCTATGTTCAAGTGCCTTTTTGGCAGCTAAAATTGCTCAACGTTTAAGTGAAATTTCTTTCCTGAGAGACTTTCTGTATATTTGCTGTTTATGCATCAGTTCATTACAAAATGGTGTAATATGCACTATGATGACTGAGAGAGTCTGGGACCTTCTTCACCGTCCAGAAAGGCTCAGATTCAGCCAAGCGTGCTGGGCCAGCCAGGTATGTCTCATTAACTACAACGCAGGAGCATAAAAGGATGAACTATAAACATTAAATAAAGCTAGAGAGGGATGCTGGATTCTGTAGGGAGAAAAAAAAAACGACGGAGGAGCAGCCTGCTGTAGGAGCAGGCAGTTCACTTTATAGTTGTTATAAAAGTTGCTGGTAAAGAACCCCTTAGGGCGAAATCTGGGCAATAACCCATTGTGTAATGAGTGGGGTCAGGGCCTCACCTTTTAGCAATTACCTGCAAAGAGCAAAGCCTTCTTGCCTTGAATAACATTCATAAATTTTGCCAGTCTTAAACCGCATTGGTAAGGAGCCAGGAGCTGTAGGGCTGAACCTGTTCTGCATAAACATTGGGCGTTCGGAGATGAACCTGCACACCCCGGGGTGCACGGCCTTGTTTTGAAGCCATTTGGTAGCTGTGTTTTCAGGCTAATTGAGAAAGCTGCAAGAGATGAAATGAGGACAGATTCTGGGAGAATCTTCTATCCATCTTCTATTCACATTGGTTTTAATCTCCCATTCTAGTTCTTATTTGCCTGGGTTATTTTTTCCTCATTTTGAACTTTACTGTGCAAAGATGATTCTTGTCATAGAATCATAGAATCATAGATTCACCAAGGTTGGAAAAGACCTAAAAGATCATCCAGTCCAACCGTTCACCTATTCCCAATAGCTCCCACTAAACCATGTCCCTCAACACAATCTTTGTCTGAAGATGTCAAATTTAGATACAGCCATCTTGGCATTATCAGCTCTTGGGAGAATCCAAACTCGAAGCTTGCATGACTATTGCAACACCTTGCAAAATTTTCTTTCAGGCAATCATATTAGGATGCATAATGGAAGCCACAAGGATATAAATATTTAATTCTTATAACTAGATTCTAAACAGTAAAGAAATGCTGGCATAATTAATTTTCAGCTACTATCTTTTTTTTTTCCCTTTCTAATTAGTAGACTACAACTGAGATGGTAGTGCATAATTGATAAAAAAGATGTTTTCAATTGTGTATATATGATCATTCTTACACAGTTACATCAAATGAATTAAATGTCATTGGTTCTTTAATGCAGCTCAAAGGCTGGGAAGGGTATAGCAGTAATTTTGTGCTGGCAATAGAGTTATATTAATGCTCATTGCACTTCATCTGAAGACATCAAAGACATTTGCAAAGCAGAATAGATTGTTCTGCTTCCACAGATTGGTAAAATGGACACAGAGAGTTTAGAACATACTTTTTTGATCAAGAGATCAAAATAAGTGAATGGTATTAAAGTCTTCAGCCTAAAAGATTTGCATATAGGGAGCAAGTGCAGCCCTGAACTACGCCTATATAACGTACGTTAGAAGGTGGTTGCTCATTGATCATGGATGATGTCTGGGCAGGTAACATAAACGACAGATGTGATGTTAACATAAACATGGATAATAGCTTTGCTTTCTGGGATTGCTCCTTGCCCAGCCACGCCTCCCCTGCTGCTTGGAGCTGGGATGGTCACAGGCACCTTCATCTGAACTGGAAAAGCAACCGTGGCAACAATGGGTGGGTATTGATCCAAATGTACCAAAGGGAAAATACGTTGAGAATTAGAAAACATCAAAATCAGTCTTTTGGAGTGAAGAATTTCAGAATCCACTACAGCTTTTCTAACATGACTTGGAACATAAAAATAATGACTCCTTAATTTACCCACCAAGTTGAAATATCAATTACTGCACTACTCAGCTCTAGTGAACGGTTTGTTCCTTAATGTAACGACAGTCGTATTCCAAGAAAATTAAGTCCAGCACTACTGAAAATAAAATATTCATTAGAAAGGTTATTAGAAAAATAGATCAAATTATATTGAGGCAGTTTATCCTCCATGTTCCTGCAGGGTGGTTGTAATACTGTGTTGTCTGATTTTGGGTAACATCAGGGCAGTCTTTTGCTGTTCTAGGGTGGAATGTTTCCTATCTAATTTCTGGAAAGTGCTGCACTGAAGATGAAAGCATGCACAGCAGCATTTATTCTGCATTTATTCTGGGTGAACTTCTGTTTGTGTAGAGTCCAAGGATTTCATTGCGACACAGCAGCACCTGTGCCTGTGCTGAGTGTCATGAAGAGAGGACTGAACGTTGGGTTTGGTTCCTCCAAGCCCATCCTGTCCAAAAAGCAGCACAGCTTGGTGCCCACATCTTTTTTTGGGTACTCCTGAATGAGGATGTACGTGTGCTAAAAATCCAGGATCTTTCCCCATCTCTTTCTGAACATGTGCTTGCCTTTAAATCTACATGGAAATCAAACCAGACTCATCATCTGAAAGTCAAGCCACAGAGAATCTCCGCTATAACCTCTTCGGCTCAGAAATCGCCTTTTTATTCAGAGCACACTCCCAGACAATTTTCACTCATCCAAATAATCCTTTAGATTAATTTTAAAGCAACGGTAGAGAGAAGATTCTTGGAAGTAAAACTGGACTCATTTGACAGAATTTGAAAAATAGCTATAATTATTCACTGTGATCTCTCTTAAAGTGCAGGGAGAAATAGAGAGAAAAAAAGCAATTACCTTTATTTGTGTGCGTGTTGATATACTGTGACTTCTTTCCTTCTTTACACGTGGGAATCTGTAATGTGGCTGACAGTGATTTAGGGTATTTTAAGTGTTGGAACTAATCTCTGCTTCCTTGGGAATTTTATGATATATGTTGCCCTCGTGTTCGCTGACCTAGCTGGCTAATGATAAAGAAAAAATATTGTCTTTATTATTTTGAGTAATAGTGGGCAGTGTCTGAACAACTGTTAATTACAGCAGAGAAGCTTAGTTCTTATGATGAATGTAAACATTGTCTTTGAATGTGAAATTGCATTTATCCCAAAGCAGAGAGTATGGATCTGACTTGATAATAAATATTTTTAGATTAATTAGTGACCTACTTGCAGACTCACTGAGCAATCAGCCAGTTTTAATTCTTTTGTAAGACGTATTTTTAAGCGTGCTCCAATCCAGCAGCACATCTTGGTGCATTCTGCAACTTTGCTTTCAAATAGAAGAGAAAGGTACTAATTTGGGCTTCGGATAAACAGAACAGGTGGAACAAATTCTTTCTGGAGCTTAGACAGCCCTTGATGTTAACGAAGTAGGCAGAATGGCTGTTTTTTGGTAATCTGGGACACATCCAAAGCCCCTCTCTGTGCAGGGTGGTATTAACAAGAGGGTTCTCCACTCCTGGAGCCACTGACAATAACCATCTTCTCTTATGAGCTCCTTTTAGATGTGTTGAAGAGGCACGGAAGGGGCTGCAGCTCGACTCTCGGTTCAGGGAAGCAGCCCTGTTAGGAAGGGTACTTGAATGCATGCTGAAGTTTAAGCATGTATTTAAATGCTTTTCAGAGTGGTTTATAGTGCACAGTAACTGCTTTCCTGCCTCAGGGCCTTAATTGGGAAATGAGAGTGAGCATCTGTGCTTCCTGGCTGGTGGAGGAGAGCAGAGAGAGGGTAGCACAGCATCCTGCAATAACCAGCGGTAGTTTGGCGGGTTGGTGCCTTCTCATTGGAAAGGACTGAGAATTTCATCCTGTGAACATGCCTCTGTCTTTTATTATGTAGCAATGTAGTGAGAATTCATAAGGTTTCTGATGAAATTTTTCTAGCCTTAAGTCTGGATTAAAGAAGCACTCAGAGAGGAGGACAGTGCTGAGGGCCAGAGGCTTCACCGATCAGACAAGACAGAGCCTGGTTTGTGACTCCTGAAGGTGGCTGGGCCACCTGAGGTGGAGATAGGGCTGGTTTGTGTGTAAGCAGAACTGTAGCTTCCTGGTTTACAGGAGAGCCCTGTAATGCTGTAGGGGCAGGGGCTTAAGCAGGAGTTGGTACCTGTGCTGAATCCATGTGCCTTGTTGGGCACCCGTGGGCTGGCCTCAGCCTGAGCTGCAAATCATTCTGCCACGCTAAGTGGTTGTGCTGTGGGAGATACTGTGCAATGCTGATGCAGTTGTAGACATGGGAGAGAGAAACACCCCACATTTTTCTGCCACAGGCCCTCTAAGATCACTGATGAAGGATCCATTTCTTTCCTGATGAAGTATTACAGTATATTTTGCTGGAAATTTTTTTTTCTCACCTTTGAAAACAGGCACCAGTGACACCTGCCAGTGTGTGATTCTTTCTTAGTCTCCAAGCTCAGGTATTTGAGATTGCACCCGTACAAATTAAAATATTTCATGCATTTCTGCTCAAACTTGTATGGCATCTTTTTTCATGTAATTGGTAGATATGGATATTGCCCAGGCTGGGTGAACAGCAGTGCTAAATGATATTGGTGAAATTCTGATAGCTGCGTATGCAACCTGTTTGCAGGAATAAGTACTGTTCAGCAGAGAGGTGAAAAGAGCCGTGCTGCAAGCTCTGTATCAAAAGAACTTCACCAGTTTGGAATTTCAAAAGAGGTCATTTCCATACTTACACAGTGCATGGAGAGTCTTATCTCTCTCTAAAAAAATTAAAACCAGAGTCGGAGAGGTCTCCAAAAGAAATAGTACAATATTTTCTTATTGACAACGTAAGCTCATTTGTGCCCTCTTCAACAGAGTACAACGATGTGTCATTCTTCTTCCTTTCCTCCAGTCAATAAGGAGGAAAAAAGTTCAATATAAGCAGCATTACGAACATCTTCAGAGTCTAAATGTTGGATATTTCTCCCCTGCTTCCCCTCATGTCAATTTGCTTTGTGTTGTTGCTCAGGATTCAAAAACTGCTATTTGTGCTTCCTGTGTTCTCAGCAACAGCTTTGCCCTTGGAACCCACAGTGTCAGCAGCAAGGCAAGGGAGGAATGCAGGAAATGTCCCTCTCTTCATCTCTCCTTTTGGTTCTTGGGCCTTAGAAGTACATTCCTAGAAACAAAGCTGAATGCTGAGTGTAAGATCCATGTGCTTCCATTCTTGGTATGATTTAATGCTGATAACATTGCAGCATTACGAACATTAAATCTTAAGTGTTTGGAGAGCTGTGAGGTTGTGGCCTATTGTTTGAGGCATTAAAAGGCAGTCTCTGTTGTAGAGAGTTGACAAGTCTGCTTGTCTGTCAAGTTTAAAACGTTCAAATAAGTGTCATTTTTAAAAAGAAGGAGAAAAGGGATTTAGTAACAGACATCAGTTTTGTACACAGAGCAATCTGATGGAGGAGTAGCAGTAAGAGCTCTTGCAGAGCAGTGGAGAGAGCTGAGTGCTGCCAGGGCCGGACAGCTGCATCCACCCTGGGCTCCCTGGAGTCATACAGCCATGGGGGACTGGGACACAGCACAGAGCCACTGCGCAGTGGGCTTCATCAGCTGCATTGCTCGTGATGCTTTTACCTTTTTTTACCCTGTTCCGGCAGCCATGTCTGAAGATACTGTTCTCTATTACTTTCCTTTATGCATCTGCTTACAATTCTCAACTGACCAAATTATGTATGACCTTACAGTTTTCTCTCTCCTCCTGTCTAACATGAAATATTTGGCCTTTTGTTCTGGACTGTTTCTCGTCTTCATTACTTTCTCCCATTAATCTATTTCAGTACTGTATTTCTGTCCCTTAAGTGCAATGCTTTCATTTTCTTGAATGATTGTCTAGACCTTTGTTTTTACAGTATTGTGACTTTTCTGTTGTTTTCAGGGAACTCCCAAATAAGAAAAATGAGAATTTGGGGGAGCAAAAGAGCAGGCATCAGCCGCCTCTGGGTTAAGTGAGACTAGGGATGGCTGAAACAGTGCTGTACGGAACTCGTTCTACATAGCTTTTGTTCAAAACAAACAGTGAAAGCAACGATAAAAAGGAGAATTTCTCTTCTTGCTGGAGGAGTCTGTGGCAGTTCTTGTGGCGATGACATCCAACCTGGTTTTTCTCTTGAAGTTCCCTATTCTGCTTTGTTTTCTATTGCCTGGCAATTTGGAATGAAAGCACAATTGTGCACTGAATTTGTGTTCAGAATGGGCTGCACAGCAGCAAGAATGCTTTTCCTCTCACCTCACTGTAATAGCGTGGCAGAAAAACACAGTGAAAAGTTTCTTTCCTCCCATGACATCCCAGATATTCTACATAAACAGAACTTAGTCCAGAGTTGCAATGTGCTGCACTGCAGTGTCTGCTCTGCTGAGACCACCACCCATGGGTGCCTGGGTACATCAAGACCGTTCTGGGACAGACTGGGTAGAAAGCAGAGATGAAATTTCTTAGGCATCTCTGGGTCAGAAAAAGGCTCTATAGTGAAATTAAAGGTTTTTTATATATTTTAATGTGCTGGACAAAGTGATCAGTGCCACAGTAGTGAAGCTTCTTAGCCAGCAGAAGCAGCACAGCATGAGCCAAGCCCAGGGAAATCAGGTAAGCTGTAAATGCCCTAAGCACAGAGTTGTGAAGGAGCTTAATGCTTCCTTCCCTGCTCTTTCCTTATCACGCTCCCTAAGGGCAGTAAAAGAAAAAAATTGGAATCAAGATTAACAGCTTTAAAGGGCATACTTGGCGTGTATGCCAGCTGGTGGAGTGAAATGAAAGTTGCTTTTTAAGGTGCTCAACAAAGCAACTGCTTGAAGCCTTAATAAGACAAATGAGTTCATGGAATAAGGTATCTACTGGTAGGTGGGAGGTAGCTGCACCCCCAGAACTTTCTGGCTGATGTATCTGTATGCTGGCACCCCCTGCAGAAGGTGGGTTATCAGCTAAAGCCTTCATCTTCCTCTTGCTCTGGTCAGTGTTCGGTATAGGTTGGACATGTTTAAATCTTTGTTGTGACTGATTTGTGTTCTAATGCTTCTGCTCTCTTCTGAAATGCATGGGGTGATCCATGCCTGCCAGTACTGTGTGCAGTAAACTTGCCAGATATTTCTTTTCTTTCCTGATTGGTTATGTTCTATTATTTTCAGCCTGCACTCTTTTTTGAAATTTCGGTGACCATAAAAAAGCATATTCTGTATTCATTATTCAACAAAATAAATAAAGGGGGCCTTTCCCAGGAAAACACACTAACACAGAATAATAGAATTAACAGCAAATAGCTAATACTGAGCTTATTGCAATCTCCTTTCCTCACTAGGGTTTGAATTCCTATATTTGAGTCATTCTCTTTATTCTTCCCGAGGAGCTGCTTGACTGACAGAACAGAATGTATATTCTAAATAGTTAAAAGCTGTTGTCATCTCATATATCCGCAATGCATTAACAATGGATGTCCACAGCCATACCAGGCAGGTTGGGGCTTCCCTGCCTCAGAGCACTTCCAATGCTGGTGACAAAAGAGGCCAATGATGGCTGGAGTCCGCTGGCTGCTGCAGCCCAGCCCTGCATGCCAGGTACTGCCCTACGTGGCAGATGGAACATCGAGGGCTCCAAACCATCTGTCACCACAGGTATTGCGTCAATAAGAGCAAAGCACAAGATCACCTAGAGGGAAGAAAGAGGGCTGGGAACAAACAAGCAAAAACATGAAGGTTTAGAAGTCCCTTGGGTAAATGAATCGCCGTTTCTGAGGTGTGATTAGCAATCAAAAGAAGACACTCTGAGCAGCAGAATAGTTGTCCCTAACCGCATGGACTGTCACATCATTTACCTTGCTTCTTGCTAGCAGCAGGCACTCTGTCAGAGTCTGCAGCCCAAAGAAACAAGAAAAGGGATAGAAATAGCAGATTTCTGACAACTGAATGCTGTATTGCCGTTGTCCCGATTTTGAAAGGCCAGCATCAAAATATTGCGACTCCTAAAATGTCATAATTAGAGTATCTCAACTCACACTTGTCTTCACTCTGTGCTTCAGACCTTATGTTTAATCTCTTTAATGTACTCTAATTATGTTTTCAACGTGGACCAATTATCTCAGAATAGGGAAACAAATTACCATCGTTTCCTCCCCTTATTCTTTACATTTACTTTTATCCTTTTTTGTTTTCTTTACTAGTGACAAAACCACAGTTTGCATTCGTGTTCCTTTGTCGTCCTTTGCCTGAACATACATTCGGCAGTAAATCAGCTGTCAAGTGAGGAGCTGTCCTTCGCTTTGCCATTATTCCCTAGTTCTCCTTGTTGAGCAACTCATTACTCTTTGCATATTCAAATAGGTTTATTAGAAGTACAGCTCTCAAATAAGACAAAAGATCAGGATCAGATTAGACTCTCTTTAATTTCTTAGGTTCCTCACTAAAGTACTTACTTCAAATTAACATGCATTATTTCCACAAGAATAACATTGGTATCTGCAGGAGTTTTTATTGTGACGGTAATTCACAGGTCAAAGCTCACTTCATCTGCACTGATGTGACAGCTAATGGTTCCTATTACGCCACTGATCCATGAATTATAGAGTAACTTGTTACCATCCCACTACAACCATAAATAAATCTAATGAAATTAGTGCTCGGAAGAAGTACATTAAGCTACAATTGGAGTTAGAGTAGAATCCACTAACACTGAGAAACTGCTTTTGATTCTCAGCTGTGTGTTGCGATTTGATCATTGGAGAAAAGTCACTGGGATGCACGGACAGTGCTGCTGTGTTCTGCACTCCCAAAAGGAAAATCAGTTCCTAAAGCTCGGTCATGGGAGCCCCTGCCACCCAGGTTATTGGCTGTGGTCTCCAGAAAAGTTCTCTGAATTAGATGAACTAGATTCTGTATTTTGTTTGGGGTACTGCAAAATGATTCCGTGTGCGATGCTGGTATTACCTGCTCAGGTCTCAGCTGGAAACTGCAGGTGAAGCCAAGGCCTTCCAGCCTTGCACAGTTCTATGTTAGGATTTTATGACTTTGCTGCAGGGATTATGTCTTATTTTCTTCTGAATCAACCAAGCTTATTTCCAAAATGCTGCACTGAAAATCAAGTTTCCGACAACAGAATTTCCACTAAGAAAGGCTTACAGTGGTAACTCTCTTGTAAAGCACATCATCTCTTCCTGCCCTCATCTCCATTTTATGAGGTACCTTTTCTCCTCTGAGTGCTCTCCCTTCTGTTTCCTGCTGTCTCCTCTGCACACCGAGGCAATAGGCAGCTGAGCTGTGTAAGAACAAGGCAAGCGCTTCATTTCAAACTGCATCCCAACCTGGCAGCTGCCTGGAAGGAGGCATTGCCATCACCTGTATTTCAAATTATAGTGCTAAAATGCTGAGAAACGGGGCGTGGAAATGCTTTGTTTGAGAGCAGATTGCATTGCTGGGTTGAGAAAAGGATGTCTTTTCAAAATGGCTCCCAGTGTTCAATGCTTACCTGTTTTAATTACCCAGGTGTGAAAAATAAAAGCCTGGGTTTTGTTGGGAACGTTTCAAGGACTGCTGATGTCAACAGTGAGGCAGCAGTGAAAGCCCAGATGGTTTGAGGGAGGCTTTTCCTACTGCCTCACAGATTGACCCGCACCCCTTACAGATCCAGAATTCAGCCCCAGGTTTACAGCTGTGCTTTCTCGTGCAGCGCTCTCTTAGCTCATGTGACAAGGCATGTTTTTAAAGCTGAGGCAAATGGTGAATTGGGGAAATTATTAACAGTGTTTCTTTTGTTCTTCTTTGCTGACCTGTGCTCCTCTGGGTGACGTGCATGAGAATTTGATATGCAAAACGACAGCCAAGTTAAGATGAGCACACTGCCTGGGCTTGGGCTGAAACACAGGCATCAAAAGCCAGTGGACCACTGCAGCTGCACAGGAAAAAAAGGGTGTCTTTCTCTTTTATAAAACTTGTAATTTATGGTCTAGAAAGTCCTTTAGTGAGTTATTTATTATGACAGGCAGAAATCTGATAGATCAGTGATTCTCTCTAATGTCCTGTTGTGCCGTTTCTCTGCCCATGCACTTGGCTGTGCCTGCAGGGATTTGGCCGTTCTGTGGTGCATGCAGAGAAGATGCGATCGCTGCACCTGGCTCAGTGGGCAGCCACGGTGCTCCAGGGAACGAGGTTAACTTGCAGATTGTCTGCGGGATGGGGAGTTTATTATCTGAGAGGCTCGGGCACCGCAGGTCTGGCCCTCACCTCAGCAGAGGTTCTGCAGGAGCTCAGCCAGCAGCTGGCAGCCTGTGCTCACCCTGTGCTGCCGGCCCTGCTCCCAGCGGGGGGGAAAGCACCAATGGGTGGCACTCAGGCAACAACAGGGAGTTATACTGGGTGGGTCATTGAGATCTCTTCCAACTCGTTCTGTGATCAGATGCTGCTTCTCCATTTCTTTCTCTTTGCATGTAGGGATTCTTCTCTAAGGCACGTGCTGTACTGTGCGGTGGACTTCGGCCATGTTGTCTGATGTCAGGGTGGTGTTGCCATGTCTTTACATATTGCCATAACCAGTGATTAGACTGAGATCTTGAATGCAATGGCATGCTTACTGCAGTCTGTATGACAGCTAAACGAGATGAAATTCTGAGCATTTCCTGGTATTTCCTGAAGATTTTGCACTCGTGCAGCAGCAACTGAGGTCACAGAAGCTTGAGGGTTGTTTTGAGATCAGTAAGCAGCTCCTGCAGTCACCCCTATGGAAATTGGCAGTGCCGAGGGCTTTCCACCAAACACTGCTGGTGTGCCAAAAAGGAAGTTGTTGGGATTGGCTGTAAGGAACAGGAGCTTCTTTGTGGCTCTAGAGTCAGGGTTGAGCAGTGATGCTGTTAAGTGTCTTTGGCATGCATAACCCTTGCCAGTAGGAAGGGTGGTTACCAGCACTGGACACGATGGTTGTGTATCAGGGTTGTGAGGAGCAAGCACAAAGAGAGAGAAACTGGTGTAATCTAGGCTTCATCTGAGAAATCTCTCTGTGATTACTTCAGGAATTAATCTAAGTAAAGGCACTGATGTTAACACAAGTTTTCACTAATATCAAGTAAAATATGATCCGAAGCTTATTATCATTAAATGCGTGTGTCAATCCATTGGAAGTGCCTTTGTTTTCCTGTGCAGCAGGACTGCCAACCATTCTGAGCAGGCTGAGGGTTAAGTGTTTGTCTCAGGGAACTTTCCTGAGAGTAGTTTTCTAATAAACACTCTCTGCTGGAGGGGAAAACAAGTGATATACGTTGCAGTACAGCAATATAATGAATTAGTTAAAAGCAAACAATCCCCAAAACAGTAGATTGCCAGGGCAGGACTGTGTCTGCCAAACAATATTTCTGTGCCAACCTCCCAAATGAAGCACAGCCAAAAATAGGAGTGCAATAACTCATTGCGAAGGGAGAAAGCTATTACAAGGGGGATGAAGCAGCAGCAGTCTCTCACCAGTGACCCCAGATTATGGGTCTGATTCTTTGTCCTGAAGCTTGTACAGTGACTTACCCCAGTCCTGCACACTGTGCAAGATGCTGTTGAGTCAGAGCAGTGTTGTGCTTCTCTGCGTAAGCGCAAGGTTGAGACAAGTGGTCAAGGAAGAACTGAATGTGGTGTTTGCTTGGCAGACAGTATTACTGCCATCAGTGGAGCCAGCAGAAGTAATGGGAATATCTCCCATGTGCTCACAGGTTCAGTGCCTGTGCTCAGCGGTGATGTAGCACTGGCACTGCTCGGGTGGCAGAAGGAATACCTCATGGTTTTATACCAAGAAAGATAAAGTTGTCTGAGGCAAAATAGGGCAGGGTAAAGGGTGGCTTCTGCAGCTTGCTTTCCTGTTATGTCTGCAGTCACAGCTGGATCTAGTGCCAGCAAATTAAGGTGAATCAAGTGAAACACTGGCCAAACACAGCTCATTTTAGTCACCCTGCCAAAGCCAGATGTCTCCATTCACTTTTTAAAACAGAAATGCCTGTCATGCCAAACAACTAAAATAAGATTCATCAGCAAGATGAAATTCAACTTATTACATGCCTGAGCAACCATTAGAAGAAGAGAAGGTGATGCATGACTGCTGCTTGCAGCATGACGTTAGTGAGGAAGAAATGCTGGCACCTTGGTAGTAGGCTATAACAGCAAACATCTGCTTCATTTGCCATTTCAGGGATGTGCAGGATCTGTCCTCTGACCTCTGCACTCAAAAACAGGTCATTCTTCTCATCAGACTCATCTGTGTCATCCAGATCTGCTGAGAAATGATTTTACAAGAAATGAATGAGGGGAGGATTATTATTTAGCTGTCTGTAGCAGGTACACATATATATATACACCTATATGTACACACTGAAGAGAGCACAGGGGTGCAGTATCAGAGGCCTGCTGCAACATGGTGCATGCAGCCAGACTGCTTGGTCCTTGCCTGGAGTCTCACGGTTCTTGCTTGTACTTTCTTACTGAAATTGAAATTTGAAGTTACCTTGGGAATTTTAACTAATAATGATATACTGAGGTTAAAATGAGCTTTGATTGCATTTCCTTCTCTTTCCACTCTTTCCCTTTTTCAGTGCCTTGCTCTCTCCTAGTCACCAAGCCACTGCCGTTGAGCATTTTGCAGATGTCCTCTCCTTCAGGAGTGAACTGCCAACACAGTGATCGCTCCTGTAAAGGAAGAAAGTCCTTAGCAGAGACAAAGAGGCATTCCTTAATTTGGGGAAGCACTTGTAATAGTCTATTGCAAGTATGTTTCATGACCTCAGAGTGCCAAAATTTCCGATGCTTCCCTTAAGGTAACAAGACCAAGAAGTGCAGGTGTGAATGTTAAGAGTCCGTTTTACTCTGCAGCCATCAAAGAGAAGATGTATTTCTCTGTGCATCTCTCTGTGCTTCGGCTGCATGGATGGGAGCCGTTCCCAGGGCTTGGGCTCTTCCCCACCTCCCCATAGGCATCAGCTTATTGACAACAGCCTCGCAATTACAGGATGCTGAAAACCATTCCCCCGGGCTGCCAGACTGCCAGGAAAAGTCAAACCACTGTGAGTGTAAAAGCCAATAGTAAGCAGCTTAGCCAAAACCACAGAAATTGGCATAGAGTGCTGTCACTCCAGAGCTTTACTGCTGTTTTACTTTGAGGGTGAGAAGATTGTGAGAAAGAGTAACAAGCTGCCATTTTTTTCCCCATATTTCCCCAGGGACAACTGCATTTCTTGAATAAGGTCTGCCCTCTGTACCTGGCAGTGGAGGATGCACAGTAGGAACTGTGCTTTTTGCATAGCAAACTGGGATCTGTTCTGCTTATGTTCATAAAGGACAGCCCCAGCAAGTGCCAGTCTAGCCCCTGGGAACCTGTCCCGTTGTATTTAATTGGAACTCAGGATGCCTTGATTGTTTTTTTAATTTTGTTCCATGTCTGAGGAGAATAGGGAGAAGGAAAGGTAATCCATAAATTGCTAATAAAATATTAATAACTCTGGAGAAAAGTACTCAGGATCTCTCCATGTGACATTGTGGCATTTGCCTCCAGCAGAGAGCAGAGCAGAGCCTCACCAGGCAGGCAGGGCTCTGCTGCTGGCACCGCTGTTGCAAGGCTCATTCCTGCCCTGCACGGCCCTGACTTTGCAGCCATTTCATAGGAATGCTGCACATCTTCTCATGGTTTGCAAAGTGAGCCAGGACACTTCCGTGTGAAAGATGCTGTGGCAGCTCTTACACATTTTGCCTCACAAGCAGTAAGCTAGTCCCAAAGAAATGGGAGAAACGTGAGCAGAGTTAGAAATTACGTAAAAGATGGAAGAGAATTTGAGATAAAGCCACAAGGAGTCTCAACTGGGAACTGCACTGGAGGAGAGCAGTTGTGTCACTGCCAGTCCCAAGGAACAAAGCTAGAAGCAGCCGCAAACTGTTAGCCACATGTTAGCCACACTTGGCTGCTGAGTGGTGAGAAATCTTAAGGGTTTTCTACATGGGCATTTTCTTCAGGATTACAGTCAGTTGACATGCCTGGCATTTACATCTGTATCATCTTATACGGAACCTTTGTTTGAGGCCCTGATGCAAACACATGGCCAGCATGAGTCTATGCAGCAGACTGTCATTCAGCATTCCAAACCAGGTGTCTTCAAATCACTCCTTTTGGCCTGGGCTTCTGCTGCTTAGCAAGAAATGGTAGAATTCGTCACCCACGTGAAATTACGTCTGCTCTCACTTAGCAGCCTTAAAGATGCAGTATCCTTAGCTGTCTGGAGATGCGCCCAAGGTACTGAGTAAACACTGCAAATGAGATGTAAATGGAATCAGAGAAACAGCTGTCACCTCTTTGCAAGCTGATTAATTTTTTTCCGCGTCATAATAATTATATTTCAGCATGCTGCCCCGTCAGGCACTTCAATCCCAAGCACAGCAGCTGTCACTCACGCCCGCTGAGGGCTGGGCCGCTCCTCGGCAGGAACTGCCGCTGATCTGCGGGACGTTCCGCGCCTCCTCTCCGCGGCATTGCTCTGCCCGAGCTGCCGCGCTTGGGTTCCCGTGCTGCGCTGACGCCTGGAAACGAGGGTGCTGAGTTTCCTGGGAGCCGCTTTGCAGCCCCCGGGCCGCTTCCAGCAGCACCAGGCGTTTCTTAGCTTCCACTGTCCTCTAGCGGTGCTCCGTTTCCAGCCCTTCTGCCGGCTGCTGCTCGGGTCCAGCACGGCGGTCCGGGCTGCTGCACAAAGCTGCGCTCTGCCGCTCCTGCTGTCCGAACGGGGCTGCCCTCCTGCTGCTCTGCAAGCGGTGGTTTGAAGCGTGGTTTCCCAGCTGAGGATACACGCGTGCCCTTAATGCAGATTCCACCAACAGCCAGGCTTCCTTGTTAACATTCATTTCAGAGGGAACGGGCTCTTTGGGCCTGGGCTGCCATGCAATGGGCGCGGATGTGAGCAGTGGTGAGGTGAAATCTCATGGATCCATTCTTCACGGCGCGAGCTGGGCTGCTGGGCTGGGAGCTTTGAGGCTGGGGTGCTGTGCAGGAGAGGGGCTGCACACAGGCTGCAGCCAGCATGGGCCTTGCTGAGTACTCTGGGGCTCCATGGGGAAAGATGCTTGCAAATATAATAGTATCTTACCTTGGGTTTTAATCAACCTAATTACACTAAGGAAATGAATGACGTTTGTTGTAACGTGACTAAGTTTCTCCTATTTCCCAAATGCACTGTATTTGTACCTGTCTTATCCCTCACCCAAATAAGAAGAATATTTCAGCAGTATTCAAATTATTTTATCAGTATTCCTACAGATGAGGCCATATATAACAGAATGAATAATTTTCTGACAGCTGTTTATTCAACAAAACTAAGCCCAAATTCCACAGGGATTTGAGTGTACGCTTAACATGTCTCTGGGGGGTAATCCTACTGGATTCAATGCCAATATTTGTCTGGGTGAATATTAACACATTTGGGGCCACCTCTTTTTCTAATATCACGTCTAACTTACTTAATAACTCAGACTTAAAATAATTAGATGACTGATTCCTTGACTTTTTATTTTTTTTTACCTACCTTCTCGTTTGAGGGAATGTGTCTCCCCAGCTGCAGCAGGGCTTGGCTGACCATGAAGCTCAGGTATTGCTGTCATCTTTCTGTACATACTGTTACTTCTAACAGAAATGCTTTCATACAAGGGTTTTTCATTGGTTGCTTCTTTTATTGTGAGGTGGCTTTATGTGTTATTCATTTGTTTTTGAGAGGTTGTTTTGTTTCATAATAGCTCACGTGGAAGGTACGGTAAGCCATTAATTTGCTTTGTGTTGAACAGAGGATAAGGTGTTCTCCCATTTCTTATCTAGCACACGAGCCCTGCAGTGGAGATATTCTCTTGCTATATAGGCTTCATATCCTACCATAACCTGTTTTTATGGAATTTAGCCTATAATAATTATGCAGTTTTGATATTGGTTCTCTGTGGTTCCTTTCCCTGAGTAGTGGCAAGAAGTGAAATGTAGTGGGGAGCCTGATGGAGGGTATGGTGAGCAAAATGGTAGTGGCAGAAACCAACAGGATAGCATGGATGCCACTGAGGCAGCGCTTCCAGAAGTGCCTTAGGGCAAAGCACTAAGGGGAGGGGGGACTTAGGCCAGGGCCTGTCCAGCTGAAAGTCAATTAAAAATGAAAAATCCAAACAAGTAGAAACAGTGGGGTTAGTTTACAGCAGGTATGAAACACCACCTGAAGTGACCTGCAGGCACCATCTATGCACAAGAACCTGGATCCATCCCGTGCACTCAAAGCCCTGTCTGGGCCAACAACTGAAGAAGGTGCTGTGAGGCCCCCACTGACTGCAGTTAATCTACCTGGGATCTCTCTAGTTAGTGAAGACAGGATTCTGCACCTCAGAGCAGGAACTTAATTTGGTTGTTCAGTTTCACCATCTGAGAAAGGCCAACCTTTTTCATTGACTGCGAAGAGGAGCCGAGGGGTTTAACCTCACCAGGCTGCAGCATTCCTCTTGGATCACCACTGCATCGCTGCATTCCCTCAAATGGTTTGTTGGCTTTTTGGCCTGGTTTGGGGTTTTTTGCTGTCTCTTTCTACATTGTAGCCACCATTTGCAATGGAAATGATGTCCTGAGGATCAGCAATGAGTGCATGCGAGACTTAATACTAGAGATATAGGGGAGGCAGTTTACTACGGCATGTGAACAGATACAAGGAAAAAAAAGTCATGCTTCTATGACTGTGGTGTTATCTCTCCTGCAGCGCTGTTTGGATGTGACTATGAAATATGTTTACTTTGCCCTTCAGCAAATATTTTTGTCATCAGTATTTACAAGTGCATCAGCTATGGATTGGCAGCATTCATTGTCTCTGGAGGAATGTTTTCTGTTCTCACTGGACAGCCTTCAAAAAGAAGGCATTTAACCACTGCAAGCAGAACTTTCTGCCCTTTTGCCTTCTAAGAGCAAAAGAGAGCATTTGAGTTAATAAAATCTGGGGGGGGGGTTCATGGTCTACCAAAATACCATGAGGCTGCTGGAACAAATTCATCTCAGTGTAAATACAATATTCTGGAAAAGACCTTCAGGAGTTAGCAGCATCATGCCATTGAAGTCCTTTTCTATCCTGCAGAAGCTGTGTCTCCTCTATAAAACTGTAGGTCTTCAAAAACTGCACCGGTGGGTGTCTGAGCCCCCCCCATGACGTGATGGTTATCAGTGGTGTGACCCCTATGCAGTCCACATGAACAGTGTCTGTCTGAAGTGTCTGTGCCATTTTAAACATCAGCCATCAAAATTAAAGCTGTCTTGAACCCAAGAAGAAAAAGTTCAGAATCTCCAGTGCTAAGTGAAGACTTCTGTTTTCTCTATTAGCTCTACTGACAGTGCTGCATTCCAAGGGGAGTTAAACATAAAATTTATCTAATTTATCTTATTATTTAGGCAACACGTTGGTTTGCCAGTGTTAAAGTAAAATGCAGCTCAGGAAAGTGCTTGTCTGTCTGGGTGCACTTGTGTCCAACCTGTGCAGTTGTTGAGGCAGTTTAGGAGAAATAACAGTAATTTCCCTCATGGTTTCATTCTGGTGGTTTATCTCTCCAAGCTGTGCCGTAAGCTTCTTCAGGGGAATCTGAAGAGCTGGATTTATAAAGGGAATGGATAATTTCATTGCAAAAAAAAAACAAAAGTAGCATTATGCATGTTAAGTTAAGGGTAAACAAATCTCACGCTTCAGGGCACAAAATGATTTCCTATTGGGCTCAGGAAAGATGTTTTTCTCCATGTAAAGCATTGTACGGTTGGCTAGACATATTACTAAGGGGTTTATTTATTCTTTTGCTGCCCTCTGAAGCATCAGTGTAGGACGTTTCATCTTAGGTTATGCTGGAGGCAGGATGACAGGCATTGTTAGAGTTTTACTTAGCATCGAGAGCATGCACTATAAACTTCCTGCTCCAGCAGACCTGTGATGCTTGCAGATGAATAATGAAGGAGTCCCTCCAAAGCAGGCCAGACTCCAGCGCTGTAATCCAGTATTGATGATTCTGTGCTAGGATGGAGGTGCTACTCCCTTATATCCTGGAAGAAAAGTATATAGGATTGATCTAACCCATTTTGGTAGCACAGTACTGCTCTTACCTCCTCTTACCTCCTGCTTCAAGGGTGCAAGCAGCTAGAGTGACTGCAGGTGCATAAGATTGGAAAGCTTTGAAAGTTCCCACTAGAAATGCCTTTGAGTTTGATGCCCAGAGTCAGTTTCCTTTAAAGGAAATAGAGAGGAAGAACCCTTAACAGCCTAGTTTTTGTTGGTAAGTGGACAGACTATAACTTGCTGGAAACCAAAGGAATCAGAATCTGTGAATGCAGTGAAAGATGCACTAATTTAAGTGGGAAATTGGGAAGAAAAAAAAGGTTGGGAAATTCAGTGACAGAAAAGGGAAGATATTCTGTGAAAACATTCCCATACAGCATCCGAGCTCTCATTCACTTCTGATGGTTGTCAGGCTCGTCCTGTACAAGTCAACTCTTCTTTCTGTGCCTGTATTTTGCACATAAAAAATGAGGGTGACAACACCACCTTTGCCCAAGATAGGCTGCAAGCTGCTTAACACAGTATTGAGAACAAATATCCATGCTGCTTTCTGGGCAGGAATGATCTTATTGAAAATAAGACTGAAACATTCTCTCTCTATCTAAAAATGTCTGGGTTTTGTTATTATCTATCATTTCTTTCTAGCTGGACTGTTATATATTTGAATCCAGGAGTGATCACAAACATCAGCCTGGGCACAGCTCTTTTATAGTGCTCAGTATTAATCTGCTGGGGGCAGGTCTGTGTGCGGATCCACGAGTGTTTTGTTTGAGTGACAGATGACGAATTTGACAGCTTTGTAACTCAGGTCTGTCATGGTGAGGATCGGTTGTGTTGAGTCGTAATTGCAGCCTGTAAGATAAAAGCACTGTCACAGTGGGGCTGGGGACATGGCCACTACTTGCCGGCGCTGCTCGGTGGTCAGCCGTAGCTCTCAGCTCAGGTTTGCTCAGGCTGTGGCCTGGCAGCCTGGATAGGGAATGCGGCTCTTGGCTGAGCTCGCAGCTGAGCTACTTGTGGTGAAAAACATTTTGTGACAACTCAAGCTGCCAGTTTTCAGAGTTTGTGCAGAAATTGGAGTACTGAGAGAGCATTATCCCTTGTAGACATGTTTGACATGGGCAGGAGGGAAGAGGAAAGACATTGTTCTGGGTCTCTAGCAGGCAGGAGGATGTTTGAGGACAGTGTCCTTTGGCGTGAGGATGTCGTGGGTGAGGAAGATGCCTCCTCATGCAGATGGTGTCTGGGAGAGATAAGACTGCCCTGTGTCTGCCTTATAGCTATCTCTGTGCTCCACTTGCTGCACAGCAGCGCTGGCATAAGCTGGACTTGGCTTTAGAATTGGAAATTCAGTTGTGTTGTAGCAGGATTAGCATGTTGAGAAGGGAGGTGGCCATAAAATAAGATCAACAGCTGTTTTATTGTGAGGCTGCTAGAGAGGGGCAGAAATGCCTTGTCTGAAAGTTAAGAGGGCACTTTTTTGATTTGAAATACACATATTTTCTACTTTAGGCACTTATTTTTATCATAAAACTACATCTGTTTGTTTTGTAGGGAAGGTAAAAAGCTATAATTTCCTGAAATTTAAAACTTCTGAAGAGCAGCAGATTGCAATTTCAGGGGCACCTTGTCCTTAATAGATATAAATGTTGTATCTCCATTGGGGATTGCTCTTCAAATTAGCAATTCAACCTTTAGTCTTTCAATCAAACAGCACTAAATAAAAACAGCATTACATTTTTGCTGTCACTCTTGAAATAGAAGATAAAAAGAAGAAACTGTGCTGCTGGAGCCTACTCCAGAAATTTCACATTACTTTGTCAAAACCTTTTAATGTCCTATCAAGAGTTTCTGAATTGCAAATAGCTGGGCTTAGAAGTAAAGAAATTCTGCACCACTTCTACCAAGGACCTCCGTGCTGCGTACAAAAGTTACTTTGAAAGAGGCTGTTGAGATAAAGAGGAAACTGAGGAACAGAAGCATGGGATCGTCCTGGGAGGAGCTGTGTGAAGATGTGCAGTGCAGGTCGGCACAGACCCTGCTGAGCCTGGTGCACCTGGAGCAGAAAGGGAATCAGTTCTGACCGGGAGCTGCTTAATGCCAAGAGGGGAACACGGCCGGGTGCAGAGGCAGGAGTCACCGTGAGACTCTCCGTGCTCAGCACTGTTTGGGCAGAGGAGAAAACTGCCTGAATGCATTATTTATCATATAACATTGTGCTAGATTTTTCCACGGCGCTAGTTCAGGATAAAAGGAAAGAAAGCTCTGATATTCAAATGTCCCCCAGTGTAAGGGTTTACCCAAAGGGGGAGGGGAGACATTAGGTCACGAACAACTCCTGTCTTTTTCCTCTGCCAAATTTTGACGATAAAGGATTCTTGCAGGAGACATCAAACCAAATTTATATTCGACTTCATTTACAAACACAGGGAGAGCGCTTTGTGTTGGACAGAAGCTGACTGCAAACCATTGTTCCAGGAGGAGCAGGGGGTGGTGAGCAGGTCCTGCAGGCGGCTCGTCCTGAGCTCAGCCATCCCTGGAGGAGCCCAGACCAGCGGGCAGCTGCTGCAGTCCAGCAGCTCTGTGTAGAGCTTGGGCTCACCGGTGATGTTTCCCTGTGTTTCCATCCAGTTAAAATAACAGTGAATAAATGGAGTGATGTTGAAATTCCTACCATGGGATCAGCTTTGTAAGAAGTCGTGTAGGCAGCTGGTTGTCAGTAGAGTGAGCGGTGTGATTGACACGAGGTAAAGATCCCATCAAGGCTGGTGTGAGCTCCCAAAACCCACACATGTAGTCAAAACAGTGACCACTCAATTCTGATGTATTTTTTTAGGGTGCCTGAAGGCCTGAGATAAGCAAGAGGTGGCTGTGTCTGGCTCCCTCCAAATCTCAGTGCCTTTCTGTGGTCTGAGTCCTTGGGCCTTGACCAGGGCCCACCTTAAACCCCCAGGGACAGGGCTGCCCTCATCAGGGCTGTCGCTTCTGACCTCCTGTTCCAGTTAGTGCATTTATTGACTTCTCCTTAGCACGATTTTTAAAAGTTAAGACCCTTCAGAGAAGCAGAGAATTCTCCCCTGCTGAAGGAGCTCTTTCTTCTTGTTTCTAAGTACCCACAGCTCTTTCTTCTCTGCACCAAAGGAGCTTAAATTAGTGTGCTTTGGATCCTTTTGGGGTTGCACATCCTCAAAAACATTTCTTCTGTGCTCTAATTTTTTCACTTTCAGTATTGGTACCAATAAGAGTCGTCGTAGCTGTGGGCCATGGAATGGGCTCAGTGGGCAGATACGTAACGTCTTTCGTTTTGTTACTGGCAAGGAGAATTACATTGAGATTTGATTTCTGAAGTGGAAAAGTTGTTAGCTTGTCTGAGAATTTATGAAACAAAATACCCCAAAGAAAAATTAGATGGCTCCTTTGCTCTCTTCTGTCTGACTGCTCATCCAGTTTGCTCTCAGTGTCGCAGTCCCCTTTGCAGCTCTCTGTCATTCCCATCAACATCTGCAGGGTCCTGGTGCTGCTCACTGGGACCCTAAGGGGAGCTGGGCAGTTAGCCCCACCTTCCTCTCTCTCTGCTGGCTGGGGAAAATTGGAGTTGGATGTTCTGACTGGAGGTGTGGAAATTGATTACATCTGCCTGTGCTGGGAGAGTAATTTTCTGGGAGTCTGCTGCATGCTGAAAACAGCTCCCTCCTGGTTTTGCTCCAAACGTACTGAGAGAAACCCACTGTGCTTTGTCATTGTACTTACTTCTGCATCTCACCACTTAAAAATAATTTAAGCTGAAAGGATATGAATTTTGTTTGTGCACCGAAAAAACATAATGGTTTCAACTACTGTGATTTTAGAGAAAAAAAATATGACAGTGACTTACAAAGTCAAAATATAAGCCAGTCTGCCTGTGTTCTCTATGGATTGAAGAAGCGTTAAAAGCAAGGAAATTCAAAGCCATTTTTCCCATCCTTTGCACCTAAACAAGTTAAGTCAAAAGAAGTATAAATTAGTGCAGAATTGTGTGTAGGTAGCTCTGAAAGTAGTGCCTCCTGTTTATTTCCATGGAAACTACAACAGATACAAAGAGCACAATAACACTATTTGGTAGAGCAAATTCTGACCTGCAAAACACAATTTTTCAACACAGTTACACCATTAGCTGCACATTTTCACCGGTGATGAACAAGGGCTTCATGCCACGCTCATAACAGTCCGTGCCGGCAGAGGTGACCCACAGTTGCCACTGCTGAAACGCGGCACCCGCCACATCCCCGCTCACATCCGCTGCTGGGCTGCGCCATCATCCAGCAGGTGTCAGTGAACGTCAGTGGGTGCAGCTGTTTCTGCAGGGAGGAATTCGACTCCACCCCTTTGCTCCATCCGCACTGCCATGTCAGACGCCACGCTGTCCCTCTGCAGCCATCTGTCACACACAACAAAATGGAATGGGATGTTGGTGGGAAGGTTCAACCTCTGCTGCCGTGTCTCCAACATCTGCCTCTGACATCGTGGGCCAACACAATACAATAGGACACAGGCCTCATGCCAAAGACAGTAGCTGAAGAAGTCAGAATAGACTGGCATTTGTCTCGGAAAGAAAATGGCTTTAGATTTAAATTCAGTAACCAGAAGTGGATAGGAGTCGTGGTGGAAAGCCTGTAGTTTTGTTTTATATCTCCATGATTTTTTTCTTTCTCTTCACCACTGTAGCAACTCCTTAGAAACCAATATATACCGTAGATGAAGCTTGCTTAACTGGAGAACGGAGTATTTCCCTGGTGTCTCTGAAACACTGTGGAACAAATTGGACTGGGTATGACAAGCTACACCGTGTTATTTTAGTTGCTATAGATAACTGAATTTCTGCTCCTAGGCTTGAAGTGTCACTAATTCATGTACTGAGCGTTGGATTGAGGCCCCAGCAGTGTGTGTGCAGAGCAGCTCAGCAGAGGCTCTGCGTGGAGCAGGGGCTGCTGCTAGGGGTCCCACCTGTGTGCATACGGGGCAGCTTGCAGCCAAGTATAAGCTTCATCTACCCTTCAGGTCTGTATGAATGCTCATCTGCTTGATGTGGAATAATTCATTTGAACAGGTCCAGCAAGGAAGTTGAGTCACAGGAGGAGATTTTATGTTGTCCTGGACCAGAGCGGGCTGTTGGTGAAGTCCTCCTCTTGGGATCTGGCTTTGTGTCTGCTGCACTTCCTCTGCACGTATTAAGAGTTGTGCAGCTTCTCCAATACTTTGTCTGTGTACTGGAGGAAGAAGGATGTTGTGCTTGGGAATGAGAGAGCCCAGTGACTGAGCCAAGGCTGATATTAAGTACATCTGGGCTCTTCTCTTCTTGCTGCCATTGATTTCTGGCGTGACTTTGAGCAAGTAATTCTGCACACTGGTCTGAGCACGTAATTCTGCACACTGGTCCAAGCAACCCTGTGGGGATGCTACAAGCCAGCTCCAGAAGCAGCAGCAAGATCACCATGTGAGGGTAACAGTGCTAATTAGCCCTGCCTTTTGGACTTGAATAGTGCTTGACATAGTGCTATGCAGCAGGCAGAAGTGCTTGTGGCAGTTATTAGACACAAGTACATATTCCCTAGTGCTGTTTTCAGTGTGCTCCACTGCACAGTGCAGACATGGCCTTAATCTCTTTGTAGCTCAGTCCCAGGTTGTTCTGCTCATCCTCTGGTTTGTTATGAGAGGGCAGTAAAGGTGTAGTTAAATGTCTCACAAACTAAGGTGAGGGGGAGGTAATAGCAGTGCAGAGGTGTGCAGAGAATTGAGCTTCTTTCCTCACTGTTCAAACAGGGCTCTCTGAAGACAAAAGACTCGGGCCGTACAGGAAGCAAGGCAGGACATAGGTGAGCAGTACTTGAAAATAAAATAACTCACAGAAAGCCCTTTGCCCATATTTATAAGCATGCCATCGATCTGTTGGAGCAGTGGCAATGCTCAAAAGACAACACATGGTTACTTGTGTTTAACGGTCGCCTCCAGCAATTTACATTTACTAATGCAAAAATGAATAAACTTGTCTCACAGATACCAGTGACAAAAGCTGGCATCTTCTTTAGCACATCAACACATACAAGATTTTATGAATCGAGAGCAGTGTGTGCCTCTTCCAGACACACTGCAGTAAGACTGCAGCCAAGTATTTTCTTTACTGCACCGTGAAGTACTATTTCATTGGTGAAAAAAAAGAACAGATTTACTTTTGCTTTTTATCTCTTTACTCTGAATTACATCATGTACTTTTAAATTGTGGACCTGAAATTACAAACAGTTTGGACTTGTGCAGCTTCCCACAAAATATGCTAGTACTGATTGATGTGGTTTGTACTGTTTCAGGTGGATTGAAATATCAAACCTATCTGTATTCACTTGGTATCTCTGGGAGATTTATGCATTTGATGTGAAGTGTTGAGATGGCAAATTTTTTTTCATCGTTCACATACATTTGTATCTCTCAGAACCGGTTGGGTCAATAGAATTTACCCCACATCTCCCACTGCATAGCAACAAAGTGCAAAAATAAGTATTTGCTACCAGAACGCCACAGAACCCCGCGCCATGCTCAGGGTTGGGATGGGGCTGTTTGCTCTGCTCTTGGATTGGTTTTAAAGTTGGGCTGCACTGCTTGTTTTGTCCTATGGACTATGGAGAGTTGGAGTTCATGGTAAATAAGAGCACTCTACTGCTCGGGCTGGTTTTGGTTTTCTGTTCTCCCAAACAACCCCCAGTCTATGGGATGTTAATGCCGGAATCTGGGGAGCAGCAAAACAGGAATGAGTTTTGCAAAGGTTTATGCTTGGCTTGTCTTTATAAACTGCTGCTGTGAACACTTCTAACAGCTGCTTTGGAAGTTGGGTGGACAACGGGGAAAAGCAGCAAGGATTATAATCTTCTGAAGGACACCATAAAAATGAAACTAAAACTCCCACTGAATTACCTTCCTCATATATGCACACATTATATTAGAATTAGTAATTCTCATGATTCACCAAAATGACAGATTCTTGCCCGGTGTGATTTAATGGGGTGGTTGCTTTCTGCCGAGGGCTGCCAGCTGAAACACTGAATTTATGAGCTGGCTCGCCAGCTAAAGCTCTGCACGTTGCATTTTTTATCCAAGATCCTTGAATCATCGAGGCTGGCTCTCTCACATTTGGGAGGAGTGGTGAAGAGGTGAAACAAGTTGGGTAGAGTAGAGCTGCAGAAATGTTTCTGATGTGAATATTCTTCTGATAGCCGGTGCAGCCATCGCTGTGGTATCTGGGCTTTAGGGAATTGTATTATTTTTCACTTGTCTGTAAGAATTTAATCAAAAAGCCACAGCAACCTCCTTTCTTTCTGCTAAGGCCTTTTACCAAGTTAGCTCAGCTTTACCTCCAGAAGGTCTGATACAGTGCTATAAAAGGCTGATGAGAGGGAATCTTCCAATTAAAATGAGAATAAAAGATCATTTTCCATGCTGTAAGACCTGCTCTCACAAACAGGATGCTGCTGCAATACAAAGAAAAAATGTTTTATGTTAGTGCATTCACTGTGGAGCCTGAATTACCTTTGGAAGCTGCCAGTCAAGGTCTGTCCTCCAGGTGATGTCTCAGCCAAACTCACCAGCTCCGTGTACTGGGTGGAGAACAAATAATTGCCTTTTGCAGTGGCAGGACTCTAATGGTTGCTAATGGAATAAGCAACAGAGCAGCCGGGGTTGTAAAAGACAGACAGAGCTTCAATTTTAGCAAAAATGGGAGGTTTTAGCACAAGCAGTTGTGCTCCCTTTTCCTGGGCAGTAAAACCAGGTGAAGACCTGCACTGCCTGCGGCTCTGGCTGGAGCTGTTCCATCACAGCACGGGCTGTGGCACATAGCAAGGCAGCACAGCATTCTGCTGAGATACTCAATATAATGAACATCATTAATTATAGTTCCCACACTATGAAACACGAGCAAAATCTAACAGTATTTTATACCAGTAGAGATATGTCCTGGATTTAGCTGGATTATCTGACAAGGAGCACCCTTAATATCTGTTAGATGACTGGAAATTCAGATATAGCATTGTGCAGTGAAAGCCTGGCAAGTTATCTTCTTCAAGAAGCTTCTTACTTATCTGAGTTCCGTCTGTCCTGTTTGTGGTACCTCCGCTGCCGGAGCACATCCTCCTCTTGCTGAATACATAAGCACACTGTATTCTGTGCTTTTGCAGAATGAGCTTTTTTTATTTTTTATCCAAAAGCTGTGAGTGAAGCTGTGGTCTTCCCAGCAATGACTTAATTTTTATTTTGCAGCAAATAATATTTCCTAGAAATTGCTCCAACTTTAAAGCAGGTACTTTTATATTCCACGTATCTACAGCCGATATAAAATCTAATTGTGCTAACTCTGCACCTCTTACGACCCAATAAATCCCTTATACTACGAATTGCACTGGGATTTGTACATGGCACATGGCTGAACTCGGGGTTCAGTGAAGTCATTGGTCATTAGAGAGAGGAAAAGGAGTGGAAGGCATGAGCAGGATGGCAGGATGCACCCAGCCCACTTCTCTGTGCCATGGCATCCCCTGCAAGGAAATGTTGACATAAATGTAGAACTTATGAGTTCTACGTCAGTGTTCTTATGTAAGAGAGACTGAGGATCCCTTGAGATCTAGGCCCGAGTGCTGTGTTTTGTAGCTTACCATGTCTTATGGAGGCTTTTGCCATGGGTGATGAGTAGAATGAGACTGCAATATATGAGGAAGCTGTATCTGTGTATTTCTTATAGGTTAAGTGGAATGACAAAATAATGCTCATGCTTTCAAGTACTGTCCCTCTTCTTAATGTAGAGAAACACACTTTGTTTGCAGTGCCTCCCAACTGAATCTGATAGAAAGAGCGAGACCCATCCTGTGAGCAGTATGAGGTATATGGAAATCCCCCTTCTCCAGGCTGAATTCAGGAGAAGTACAGCCACCTGAGATGTTACCACACATGTGGTTTCATAGGTGGAAGGCCACAGGTTTAAGGAGTTTCAAAGCAAGGGTCTCAGCTATTAGTAACTCAGAAGGCAGTGATATGGATCCAGGGATCCAGGACATCGCTGCAGACTTTCTTCTCTCTCTACAAGTATTGAATTATTTGCTAGCATAATGAATCCAGATAAGGTAATGAAGAAATAGATCTTCAGACTTTTGCCCTTATTCATTCTTATGACTTCTACACATTCTGTTCATGCTGCTTCAAGGACGACATTAATATGCAGCTTATTTCAGTCCAGAGATGTTTGCAAGTGTTTGCAGATGTGCACAGCTGTAAGGACTTTCAGCTCCAGACTGCAGTTTTTGGGTCTCATTGTTGGTTTGTGGTTTGATTTTGCTCTTCCTAAAGTGAACTGAGAACATTTCGTATTTGAATTTGAATTATTTTTTTTCAAGATGATATTAACTGGGGGAAGAAAGGGGCACACAACCAAAACGGGTTCCACATGGAGTAAAAATCCATTCCTCCCTTTGGTCATCTTCCAGACAGCTGCTGTCAGAGGTGTTCAGGGATGTGTCCCTAAACCAGGGAGTGGGAGCAGTGCAAGGAGCAGAGGGTAAATGTCCTGCTGCTGCTCTCTGGCTGAGTGTGTGCTGGCAGCCTGGTGGTGCTGGCATCGACGTCCTGCACGCAGATGGCACCAGCAGAAGCAGGAGTGCGAAATCCCTGGCATTACAGAAAAGGAATGGGGCTGCTGAGTGCTCTCTGGCAGAGCTGAAGTCGTTGGGACTGGGAACTCCAGCATCCAACTCCTCTTCCTCGTGCTCCTTCGGCCCCTGTGCAGCTCTGCTCGGCTGCTCCATCTAGAGGGCACGCACCGAGGGCACTCAGTGCCATGAAAAGTAGCAGCCCTCTTATTTCAGTAGTCTGCTCTGTAGTGTGCAGTATTCTTCCTTACTTCCAAGTGTTGCAAATCATTATTCATATTTATAAATGTCTCTGTTGCTTTCTGATGGAGAGACCAAATTCCAGTGCCACAGTCACCTACAGCTGCCTTCCCCCTGTGCCCCGTGTAAATGGCATTGCTGTGTTGCTCCCTAGCCCTCCCCATTGCCATGGCAACACTGCTTAATTGCAGTCAGCTGGGCTCTGCTTACAGGCACCTCTGCATGCTGTGCTGGGTTCGGCTGCTGTGCTGATTCTGGTCTCAGTGCCATCAGGGCTAATTTCATGTTCTATTCCAAGTATGGGAGAATCATAATTTCAAATTACCACACAGAAAGTACAGGAAAAGGAAAACAAGAATAAGTAACTTCTCATCGATGTTGGGGTTTTTAAGTAGGCGTTCAAATAGTAAACAGTGGACTGTGATTCCTGGTGCCTTAAGAGATGTCACAGAGGGATGCAACTCCAAGCAGACGTACACGCAAGAGGCCCCGGTCGGTTACTGCAGAAATCCCATTCATTTCAACAGGAGAAAGAAAATGTTGTCGGAATGTTACTAAATTAAAACTGAGTGGTGTTGAATGTTCTTGTGTGTAGTGCTGACACTGGCTGGAGGTAAGGAGTTCTGCATTAGCATCCGATCACTTTCTCGCCCTTCACACAGCTGGTTTTCTTCTTCTGGCAGAGGGATGCCACAATGAATATTGTAATGCTATTTTTCCTTGCTGGTGCTATGAAGTTGTTGTAGCAATTATTTTATAGGTTGCTTTTTCTTCCTCTGGATTAGAATCCACCACCCCAGTCAGGTGTAAGTGTGCCTGCATGGACATGTGGCAGACAAACTCAGGCTAAGACTTAGATCAGGAAGGGCAATTTTAGTCCCAACACTTTAAGTCTGACAGTGTTATTAACAACAGAAAACAAGGTCTGCTAATGGAAAGTGTCAGGCAGTCTCACTCATAGATGCTGCTTCCTCACTGCCTGTAGGGCTATTTTACATAACCAAATAAAAGATAGCCCTGCTTTTCTTTTTGCTCTCATTAATCAGTGTGGTGTTTCAGATCTGTAACGTGACTTGGCAGGATGTTTTTCCCCACCCTGTTCCAAATCTTCTGAAATGCCATTAACTCTCCAAAGGGATGAAAAGAGAAAGCTTTCCCCCCAGAATCTGTGGTATATTTAAAGGGTTATTTTCCTTTCTTCGGGTCTGTCTTGTATCCAGCTGATGCCAGCTCTTCTGCCTCTCCTGATCTTCTGCCCAGAACACGCTGTTATTTCAGACAGACTGGGAGCTCTCCTAATTAAAATAGCTGTTTTATTGTAGCCCACATCCAATTTGATCCCAAGTAATTTGGTCAGAGAAACTGGCATTGAAGGAAAACACCCACTCTTCATTTTTGATTGCCCCTCCCTTTCTTTCCATAATATTTTAATCTGACCCTGATTTGACCCATATAATTCAGCAAGAACATACGCAGCACCTTGTTCTGCAGTTCCCCATATGGCACAGTGAGGGAAGGAAAGTCTATGCCAGTTGTAGATCCAATTATAACCAAGCAAGGTTGCTCCATTATTGCATTTGAAGCCATAATTAAATTTGCTAACCGTGAAGAGGTGCCAAACCTGCCATTTCTTTGGAATGTGGGACATCTGTTTAGTGCTAATGCTAACATGGGCTTTGAGAGGAAACATCAAAACTTCCATCAGGTTCTGCTGTTTCACTTCTTCCCGTTAGTAGCTCTTCGGTTTCAGTTTTACATTTCCAGAGGCATTTTTAAATTAATGGTTGCAAGAGCTCTGGCTCCTGTGTCAGGCAGATCCCTCCTGGAATCATGCAGAGATGCACAGAGCGGTGCTGTTCTGGAGCTGGCACTGCTGCAGGGCTCTGTGTGCACACCCTGAGCTGATGCAGCTCTATAGCTCTTCTGCCAACCCTGGACACAAGACTCGGGTGCTCTGCCTGTACTCACACTCCAGGTCCTTCCTAACTGTGGGCCCTTAACAGCTTTTCTAATCAATGCTTTTCCCCTGGGTGACAATGTCTTTAACCCTGACCAAGGCTCACACTCAGAGCAGCCTTGCACCGTTTGCTTTCTCACGCTCTGCAGCATCGCAGGGCCGTGCTCTGCTCTGCCCGCACTCATAAAATGATGATACAACTCACAAATGCAGTGTCAGAATACAGGGAGGAGTGAAATGGATTCTCGCTGTCTATTTTTCCACCAATGAGTTTATGTTTTTTATGACTTAATGTCCTTATTGTTAATACCCATCTGGGTAATAGAAAATGAAAACGTAGTGAATCCGTGTAGGAGCCTGAAGAAAGCAGCAGGGTTCAGGTAAAGAGCCTCTAGAGATTCAGCTATAGACAGCGTGATTGATTCAGCCATATATAATGGCTAAAAGAACAGGCTCTGAAATATTAGAAATTAAAACATGGATTTCTATTATTGCTTTCAAATGGCATTTGAGAAATGCCTGAGGTTTAGGGGTGAGAGTGCATATGTTATGATGTATCCCACAGGAATGCCATTTGCTGCTGACATACCAAAATGCACAGTAATTACACTTCTGATCAGACACGCACATTTCATAATCATGTAACACTTTCAAATGCATTTTTCCTCTCAGAGTTTTGTAGGCAGTGATACAACGTAGGACCCAAGGGATTGCAGGGCAGGTATGTTTGTAATTACTTCTAAGCATGTGTTTGGCTGGCAGCCTCAGGTCTGGAAGAAGCAGTGTCTTTTGCTTTGCAGCATCTGCCCAGGAAGCAAGATTCCTTGATTCTCTTCTGCTCTCTCCACTTGAACAGTCAGGTCTGCAGATAGACCAGGTAACGCTGTGGCTTTTTCCTGGCCAGCCTGAAATTCTAGCTACCCAGCTGAGCCTGTGGAAAACAGCATATTCCAAAATCACAACCTATGATGAATTTTCTCTCTGAATCATTCTCCAACACATCTAATCTTTATTTGAATTGTACTAGCCCTTACGTACGCTCCTCTGAAAGCTGACTGTATGGTATAATTCTTCCTTTATATTTTCTTGGACATCTGCACAGAAAAGGTCTTTGGAGCTGGATACATAACTCAGTCAAATTGTCAGTGGGACAATAGACCAAGGTCAGTGCTTCCCTCTGTTCATTTCACAAATTCAGTTACTTTTTCTTCTCTTGTCAAAGCATTAGCAGAGCAGTGCTAAGAACAAAGCCTTGGACCTAAGAACAAACCCAAGCACAGCTGGGTGTGAGCTTCAGCACAGGGGTGTCTCTGTGCAGGTACAGCTGATGCTCAGAGCTTGGGAGGGCATTTCCAAGCAAGTACTGAGTCTGTGCCAGGCAGGCTGCTGTGCCAGGCCATGAAGGACACAGAGCAATTCTTGATGTTGAGGTGATTTTTAATTTAAAGTTCTGTGGTGCTTACTGGTCACTACCGTGTAGAAATCAAATCTGTAGCTGAATTCTGGAAGGTATTTTTCTTTCACTGTAACTGAGTGGAAACTTTTAAGAGAATTCCCAACCAAAGAACTTAGAAGTATGATATCAGTCCTCCTACTTAGACAGTGCTTTGCAATTGGTTCTCCTGCCCTTTTTCTTTCTTCCATCTCCATATCAGTTATTCTGCATAAAGAATACATCTGCAGTGTCACTGAACTGTTGGTACTTGCTGAAAGATTCTGTATACCAGATTCCTTCATGATCCCAAATGGTTTTACAGCATCTCATTTCTTTGGATACCTAGGGGCATTTTCCAATTCAGCTGTGCCCCTTCCACGTCTGCATACAAGCCCACCTTTCTGTAGCTCTCTGCGTAGCCTCCATGCAGTTGGGTGTTGTCTAGCTCTTGCCTTTAGGTATTCCATACCCACTCTCCAATATCCACTCTGAAAGACATTATGATTCTTTCATGTGGATTAATAAGGCACTACTCAAACACAGTAAAATATCTATGGCCAATTCATTTCCAGAATATCAAAGGAATAAAAATAATGGTACAATAGTGGTATTTATATTATAATCCTTCGCAACTCAATTACTTCTTCTCAGAGCTTGGCCTGCTGTGAGAATAGGAACTAATGTCGCCATCTGTTACTTTTAGGGAGCTGCTTTCACTCCCATGTGCTTCAGCTGACATGCACACAGCCCCGAGCATCACTCCTGGAAACATGAAGCAACCTTTTCGAGTTCAGAGTTCACTGTAGAGCAGCAGGGTGGGCACAGAGGGCACTGGAGCTTGGATGAAACAGGCTGCCAGCAATGTTTATTTGTTTTAATGACCCTGCAGAGGAGATGACAACACATGGACATGCATGTCTTGTCCATAAGTTCAAGCTTTGAGCTCATCAGGCATTTGTGATCAGAATATTTGTTTTATGAAACCTCACAAAGGCTGTGCCAGTGCCAGGGCAGAGCACTGTTAATGCTTTGGGGTTGTTATATAGCATAGATTTGCAGCATCAGATTAGCTTTTGAAGCCTTTCGTTTGCTCTGACAGCTTTCGTGTTGTTACGGGATGCTCGGGGGTTTGTAACTCCAGGGGTACACAGCTGAATGAAGTGGAGTTTCTCAGTATCTCTGGTTTCGGTGTCTTTTATGGGATTTCCTACGGTTGCAGGGAAGTGGTTCTGTTACCTAAAGGATCCTTTCCTGTCACTAAGATGAATGCTTCTGTATTGAATCTATAATGTTCCAATTTTGTGTAATGAATCACCGCTACCAGCTTGGCATAAAACAATATGAAAATATGCAAGATGACAAACTACAGAATGATAAATTGAATGAGTTTTTTACATCCTTTCTTTTTTTTTTTTGTTTCCGGGACATTTTGGGGTTTTAGTCCTGTTTTTGTTTCAACATAGGTCAATACATGTTTGGAAATAATTTGCAAAACAGAAGTTCTAAGATTTGACAAGCTCTGCAAAGTAAATAAAGGAGGTTTTAAACATATATAATTTTCTGTGGTGAGATGGAGCCCAAGCAAGATTCAGTGTGCAGGGCTAGTTAGAGAGATGAGGTATTTCATGTCTGATGTTCCATCCCTCAGATCATTCATTCCAACATACCCATTTCTTTGATGAGGACTAAGTGAAAGCAGCAAATGATTATGTGGCTTCTTAGCAGGGCTAAGCTCCCTGTCACTAGGAATAAATCTGGTTTTCATTGGTGTTAACTTATGAAATATCCGACATCACCTTTTCAGAAGGGTCTTTTGGAAAGCCGCATGTAATCCGTCCGTAAGCTCGAGGCTGCAGTCACTGTGCAGCACTGCAACTGCTGGAGGGGCCACGTGTGATGCTGGGTCAGCCTTCCCCTCTGAGCCTTTGTGCAGCTGCAGACAAACAGCAAGGTCAGTAACACAGCTCGTCGCAGGGAATTTATTACATGGGAAGTAATCTTGCAAATACGCTGGCTTCTTGCTGGTCTCCTGCTGATGGCATTATTTTCTGAAAGTCATTTCTAGAAGACTCTCGGGGCACTGAGGCATTAACCCACAAAGCTGATGGACGTTCCCTGAGCAGTGTGGGCTGGTTCACCCAGCTGTCACCAGGCTGGGCTGCCAGGGGGCTATTAAGGGCAGGGACCCATGGGTGACATCAGTGTTCCCACGTTAGTGTTCCCACATCACTCTTATGCATTGCCTTGTTGTCTGCAGGCCTGGTCATAGCTGTGAGCGAGGGAATTCTAAGTGCTAACATTTCCAGAAAGTAGCTGCCTTCTCATCGTTTTTAATTCTTCATTTCTTTAAGTTTTTCAAAGAGAATGGCCTTAAAGCAGTGTCCAGGTCAGCAGATTAAAAGGGATTGTGGTCAACAGAATTTAGTGGGAGGAACTTCCCTGAAATGAGCTGATCTGGGAGGAAGCCTAGTTAACAGTTTTTATCAGTGCTGTATAAGAAAGCAGTAGGAGTACTCTAATTACCAGTGCTTAATGAGCATCCCAGCAGTATAGCAGGGAGGATGATACCCTGGATCTTGTGGCCATTAAAGATGTGATTTTTTAAAAAAAGGGGGGGGGGGGGGTGTCAGTCTTTTGGCTTCTTGATGCCACTTGCTTCCTGCCAAGCCAGCCCTGCCATAAAGCACTGCCTTCATTAGCGCTGCAGTTCCCAGGCTAGAAGCACGAATTCCTAGGAATGAAACCTCAGTGCTTCAAAAAATAAGGGATTTTTCAGTTAAAAAATAGCCTAAATGACGGACTGAGAGCATGGTTCAACCTGATCTTCTCTGGTATGAAAAGATAGACTGTGGGTGTGTGAGATTGGGAAAAATCATCTGAAGCTTCAGCCAAAAAGGTTTCACATAAATACATAAGTCTTAAACAACAAAGACCAATATTTCCAGAATGCCAAACGCCTTTCTCCTGAGGAGGATCTTTAATTTACTGCTGACTTTATGTTAGGATTTTAGTTCTGAGATGATGTCAATATTCACTGATGAGGAAGCATTCAGTGAAGGAGCAGGAGGCCTGCAGAGCTCATCAGCTTCATTTCTGCGCTCCTTGCACTGTGGTTCATGCTGTGTCTCTGGCATATTGGTTCTTGCAGGTTGCAGGTGGATGTATGGCCACACTTCCCCAGAAATAGCTGCATCAGATTTTTGTAGTTGTTCTCACTTGGAAGGCAGGGAATAGAAATACATTGATTTAGTAGACAGAGCTGCATGAGAAACAAAGGAATGTGTTTTTTTGAGCTTATATATCTGGATTGTGATAGGTATTGGATAATATTATTGTTTCATCTATGAAACTTCACAAAATGGATCATCCAAGCTTTTGTTCAATTGCCTGACTTTGGGAAAAGAAATAATTCCTGAGAGCAAGTAATATCTCATTATGCCAAGTCAGCTGGCATTAAAATAAAATGGATGTGATGAATAAAATCAAGAATCAATTTTTATGTTTGAAATTCATTTGCTGAATAGGGAGCCACTGAACATTGCCATAATTAGCACATTCCTCAGAAAACTATTTGCTCAGGGATGTGATTTAGCAGAGGGTTGTGGTTGGGCTTGATGATCTTTGAGGTCTTTTCCAACCTGAGCAGATCTGTGATTCCATTTTACTGATACATCATTTTAAGGGCTGAATTCTCCAGATAGTTTCTGATAGTTCACCATCATCAGCCAGAATATCTGATAGACAGACAGGAGCACAGCTTTAGCACTGGTGCCAAGAATGGGGCCATCTACATCTACAAAGGAGCTCACTTAGTTACGTTTTCAACTGATCCCCACTTCATTAAACAAAAGTGAGGTTACCTGTGGGTTGTTTTCTGGACTTTTTGGTGTTCCCACAACAGTAAACTGAGATCTGAGGCTCATGGGCTCAATCCCATCTGTAGAAATGGGAAAACCATGCATTTTCTCAGAGAGGATTTGAGCGAGCTGCTCAAAGTGGACCATTGATTGCACATTCTGCCCCCATGCTGTCTTTGTCTGCAGGAGTGTTAGCATTCGTCGTGTCACTCAAAGTGAACTTTTACTGCCCACAACAACCTATTTCTGTAGCAAAGGTCAGATTTGTTATCTATCAGGATGTAGCAGCACAGTGGAGTAATGAGTTGCCTCAATGAACTGGCCTTTTTGCCTTCTGAATGGGCTTCTAAATCAAGCGGAGGGAGCATTGACTGAAAATCATTGGGTCTGTCTACTCAAAAGGTCATAGTCTGAAATACTGCAAGATAATTTCACTCTGGTTTATATAGCAAAGCAGTCTCCAGTACAAAACCCACCCTAGGAGTTCAGTTTGCTAGCCTTCCTGGGATCTGAGATGGTGATGGGAGTAAAGGACGGCTGCCCAGGCCTTTCACAGACCTGAATTAGTGATAGCAAGATAGATAACAGTAACAGTTTGGGATTTCCTTTTGTTCTTTTCTTCCTATTTTTCTTTTTATCTTTTTCTTTCCTTTTTTTTCTGTGCCTGAACCTGGCTCTGTGTGTAGCTTTTATGTGACTCGACGTCGGGTCCGTATACCCAGCGTCTTCCGGTGGGAATAAGGATATCCAGCTTCATCACAAGCAATGTTACGACTTGGAAAATATCTTGAGCTCCTTCGCAGGAGAATTCCTCCTGAGTGAGCTCCTTCGCTGATGTGGAGCACCTTCAGAAGATCTTTGGGGCTGCAGAGCAGAGAGCCATGCGTGATGGTCAGCACAGAGCTGGTCAGGAGCCACCTGACAAAACACCAAAGCCACGTGCACCCCATGAAGAGAAAAGAGAGCACTTCGTGTCTCACACAGCTCTCTGCAGAGGCAGGATGAAAGAAAAAGGAATAGGCCACGTCTGACATATTTTAATGAAATGCAGACTTGTTTTAACGGAGCGATGGAAAGCAGCCAGTCCAGCGTCGTTAGGACATGATAAGCTAAACAGGAAAAGTAAAAGGCAGAAAGAATTTCATCCCTTTTCTGAAAGGTATTTCTCTCAAAGGGTATTTGGGAGAGCTCTGTGGTTGTCTCAGGGCATCTCCATGGCTGTGTGAGCAGAAGTCCCTCATTCCTAGGAGGCAGAAGGGTTCATGTTGGGCATCAGCGAGCTCCATCCAGGCCTGCTTGTTAAATCCTCCTGCACCCACTTGGGGAACAGTTTCTAAAGGTCACTGAGCACCACAAATTCCAAATTACACGTCATGAATTTGGTTCAAAAACAGTGGCTGGATTTTTCCCCATTCTCCCACTGCAGATGCAATCCGAGCAGTTCCTCAGTTAAAATGATGCAATTGCAGCTCTTCCCAAGGACACCCAAACCGTCCTGCCTTCTCTGCAGGTCCCCACTGCTGCCCCCAGCTCTGCTGGATGCAGTACAGCGCTGTGCCAGATTGCTCTGAGGTGGGTTTTGCATTGCACACAGCCTGCTGTTATCTTCCATCACCTGGGGAGATTACGATATTTAACATACGACAACATTAGGAGGAATAAAATATTAAACTAAATGTAACAAAGAGATAAAGAAAGATGCACTGGGTAAAATGCAAACTTTAAATATTAAAAAAAAAAAAAAAAAAAAAAAAAAAAGAGTTGAGAGAACTTTTGGTCCACTGGTCTCAAGATTTATTTCACATTATTGTATTAATTTCAGGATTTAAATTTGGCTTTTGTTCCAAGTAAACTCCTAAGGGGTTGTGGCTAATTTTCAACGTATTTAAGAGTGTACACTGAGCCCTCCCAGAGGAGTAATTTCATTAATTGCTTGCTACTGCTCCTACTTGGATGTATAATCCTTTTTTTAAATTACAAAGCATATTCAAGATAAGGCATCTTCCCTACATGCAGCACAGTAAAAGATTACCTTCCATGAGTCTGCTGCTGGTCCTCTTCACGATATTTCTGAAGAGATCTGTTTGTACAATATGAATGTACAGATGATTTCTACAAACCTTCACTTTAACCTCAAGTAGCCAAGTTATTAAATAGTAATTCCTGGTGCTGGAAAGGCATCATAATCCCAAGAGACAAAACAGGAACAGGAAATATTTAAGCCATTGGCATTTTAAAGCTAACTTAAGGAGAATTTACCACGACAAGGAAAAGAGATAATGAAGAATGTATGCAAATTTCTGGCTAGTAGCATTCTGCCCACCCTGCCATGCTGGGTGAGAGCAGGTGGGGTGGGCAGAATGCAGGGAGAGGGCTGAGGAGACACCTGAAATTTTAGAGAAAAAAAAAGTATTAGACAATGCTAACTGATCAAAATAGGCCATGAAATAGACCATAAAAGAGATGAAACAATAAGAGAAGCATCTTAGTGGAAATAAATACAGCATTCTGATACTTGCTTTTCAGCGGCTCTCAAACCTGCCTGACTTGAAAACAATCTTTGACATTTGTGCTCCATTAGAGTATTTCTTGCCAGGAGGTCGGCGTAGTTCCACAAGTATTACTGAAGGCTCACCTACTGCCTCTGAGGTAGGTCAGTGATGTTATCTCATTTTTCCAGATGAAAAAACTACAGTATAGCATAGTGAGTGACTTTTTGTGTTCCCCAAAAGCACAGCAAGCAGCTTAAAACCAGGAGAAAGATGCTGAGACTCCTGGCTCCTCCGTCCTGGTTGTATAACGTGGACCATCTCTGATTTAACAGAGATCTGTCAATAACTTCTGTGCCTTAAATACCATTTCTGACTCAGATGTGTCTATACTTGGTGCTAGCCCACGTCCACATGCTCTTGCAGTAGATGCTCCCACCAAGTTCCTGGAAATCCCATTGTTTTGTGGTATGACAGCCTGAGGGAAAGCCATGGTTTCTCTCAAGACAAAGGCGGTTCAAAGAAGCTTCCAACTGCACAGAACAGACATGGAAGCAGCTGAACTGCAGTTCCTATGGGGTAGAAATGCCTCACACAGCCACAGAAATATGCACTGACTAGAAATAATAAATGTAAGGCTAGATGAAATACATGTTAGGTAAAAAGTTTTGTCTGGGTATGTAGAGAGAACTTTGTGTAAAGAAGCTTTGCGTTTGTAGAGGTTTGACTGACAGCATTGTGTTTCTACTCTGAAAGAAACCCCTAATAAGCTTCCTTCTACAAAGCAAAGGGCAAAGCACAAATATTTTCTGGCTAAAAAATATAATCAGCCATTAGAAATAAAGAAAGAACTGAAAAAAAACCTTACAGGGTAATAAAGATTTGACTCAACTGATAGTTAGATATTAAATATTAACAGCATTCCTAAGAATCAGGGCAATTACAAAGGGCTTGCCAAATTGAATTGTCCAAAATGACTGAGTCAGGAAGTCAAAACATCCTCGTGCAAAGCAAACTACAGTGCCAGCAAAGGTCGCTGCTGTTTCCTCAAAGGGTTTTGCTGTTTCACTTTGCAAGTGAGCCATTTTTCCCAAACTAGCTTTAGTATGCAGACTTAATGGTCTCAGTCTGTGTTAAGCAGAGAGGCTTTGAAACCAATTCCCTCTAACTGTTGTTAACAAATACTAACAGGTTATCAGGGTGTTACTCGTAGCAGCTTTGCTGTGTGGTGCTGTACACCAAGGCTGCAGCTGTCATGCCATGATTCAAGATCAGAGGTTTAATTAACCCTCTTTTCCCTGGCTTGCCTTTAAGGCCTTGGAAATCAAAGGATTGAAAAAAGAGCAAAGGAAGGATATTTTTGGGCTTCCATAGGAACAGTCTCAGAATCACAGCCTGCTAGAATGTGAGCTCTCTGGGCTGTTACACCTATTACCATTACATTGCACTTTTGGGTTGGGATAGCAAAATAAATTTATTTTATTACATCTGTATCCCCTTAGCATAGGGTTTACTAAAAACACTACAACTGAGATGAAAAACCAAGAAGTTAGCAATAGCTTCCCTGGTGTGTAAGTAAATATACATCTATATTCAGAAGTCTGCTGATGATATTGCACAATATTGCATATTTTCTGCATTAGACTGGAACAACAGGAGCAGCAAGGTTCTAACTGCAGTTCAGACAGCCTGCTCACGTGGTGATGATAGTGCACTGTTAACTGAATCAAAGCTAAGACTAGGCACTACTTGAAGCTTATTACAATTCAAGTGAGAGCAGTTAAAAGCAAGCAGCTATTTGGAGCTGGTGACCTTGAGCTGTGAGGGCTGTAGTACCAGGTGCAGCTGGGTATAGATTTGGCTCAGCTGAGTTAAATTAGGGGTAGGCAGGGATGCAGTAGAGAAGTTACGTGTCAGGAGTTGCTGTGTGAGAGGTTTTATGTGTTTTGTTTTCAGTCTTCATTCCCTGGAAGACAAAAAAAATATTGTAACTTGATGGTAAGTGCACAATGTCCTGTTGTCTGTGGGTGGTTAGAGAATTCCAGGTTGGAAGAGGCAGAGGTTATTTTTGCCTGATGAATGAAATGCTAACTGTATTTCAGTGTGTTTGTGTACAGCAATGAAAAGCGGCTTATCTGGGATGTCAGGCATTACACTGCTTTTCGTTAACTTTAAATAATGATACTTGACTTGGCTTTATTACTATGTAGGTGTATGTGCTTTTAGTTTCTGTGTATGTATAGATATCCAATTAAGACTGCTGGGAATTTCCCAAAGCCTTGCTAGGAAAAGCTTTTTAAGAGCTCATAGCCAGTATTTATTTTTTGTTTTAGGAATTCAATAAACTATAGTCAATCTGCCCTCTGTTAATCCACAGAGCAGTGAGTGAGCCAGACACTTAGCTGGTGTAATGTAGTGAAACTCTTCTGAAAACAACCATTAGGCTGCTGCTCTAAGAGGCTTAGGCTCAATTTCCTGATTTACTACTGATCTCTTGCATAACCTTAAGCAAGTTCCTTATTTCTAGATCCAATAAAAGGTTTACAGGCATCAAAGTTTGAGCCCTGACAACACACAGGATTCCTGCACAGCGTATAAGCACAGGGTCCATGAAGTGGAGCACAAAAAGGCAGTGGTCTGACACTCAGCATCCTTGTATAACTTCTCCATGGCTTTAGGCAGCCATTGGGACCACAGACAACCCTGTGTATTTCCAATGGGGATCCTATGGTGCTACATGTAGTGACAGAAGGGAAGTGTGTTAAGGATTAAGCAGTTAGCTTCTGTAGCCATGAGAACCATGTAAGTAGCTAAAAATCAGTAGAGGCTGTTATAATTGTTTGAGCATCAGAGTGATTTTTCGTGGTAGAAACAGCAGTTTGTGGGGGCTGCTCCTCATGGCTGTCTTCACAACCAACAATTCAAATAATTTTAATACTCCAAGACCGTATGAAATATTTCAGGAAAGAATCCTGTGTTGCTGCCTTGTTACTCAGTGATAGCTGCAGTAACATTGTGGAGATGAGCTGCAATGTCCTGTTTGCATGCAGGACACGTAGTGTCCGTTAGGATGAGCATGCACTACATCCCACATGTTCTGTGCTTTTGGAAGTACCGCCGGGATTCCTGCAGTGTGTGAAACTCCACCTCTTAGTCTTAACGAGAGTTGTTCCCCATAGCTTTAAATTGCTGGTAGCTGCGTGGTCCTGCAGCACACCAGTGCTTCTGCTCCCTAGGTGAAATGTACTGCAAGAGAACGTGTGCCAAAAACATCCCTGTGGAGATGCAGCCAAGGCAGGAAGAATATGTTGACGTTTACAGCTGTTCTGAGCAGGCTTTGAGAGATCTTTACTGTAGAGTTCAGAAAAGCAAGCAGCAATAATTCCCTGTGCCCAGCCCAGGGCACGCACGCTGTGTGCTCTCTGTCCTGAGCTGGGGACCCACGGCTCTCACTGTGCTGCTGCTCAGTTACATGCACTACAGAAAGCAGTGAGCTGCGATGCAGAGCATGGGTGTGAGCTTGGGGAGCAGCGTGATTCCTCTGCTCTGGAGTACCCTGAGCTCAGTGTGACACACGTGGCAGTGCCATAAATCTCCATTAATGTGTTACTCTGCTAGCGGCAGCCGTGCAGAAGCCTGCAGGCCACAGGCACCAGGCTGCAGCTGCTAACAAGGCGGGAGGGAGGTGGAAGGAATTAAGTGTGAACGTGCTCCTGCTTAGAAGAGGGCCCAGCAGACAGCATTTCCGTGTTCGTGTTCTGGATGAAATGCAGCCTCTCATAGCAACACGGAAAGATATTTTTGAGTCACAGCATTGAAGTCTGCGTTTATTTGTTTCTTCTGTTAACTGATGGGGTACAGGTGAGTCTCGGGGCTCTGTATACAGTCCAGGCAGTTGGCAGTGTCTTACCTGGCAACAGGAAAATCTCCAGCCCGGAGAGAGTCTGAGTTCCTGCGTGGTCATGTCAGTTACGTGCTGTGCAGGAGCTGAGGGGTCTTCCAGGCAAGAGGGGAGGTAGAACAGGGACAGGTTATAATAGGAGGATGGTTGCTGTGTCCCCGAGCATCACAACTTCCACAGGAACTCAGCTTTTGGTCATTCTGGGGCTGCAGCTGTGCCTGTGGGCTACAGAGAGATGGTTTGGATAGAGCTTCCCAAGTAATGCATTTGGATCTGTCCTGTGGTAATAAAGCAGACAGGGTGAGTTTTGGTAGGCTATGGGAAGAAGGCAGTGGTGGTGATGGTGGTTGTTCAACTTCCTCATAGCTCCAGGACAGCTGCTACGCAGCATAGCCTGCAGCTGTGGGGAATTTTTCTGCTGTCTGATCAGAGAATGCTGATTTTGACAAATGCAGGCTGTTCCTACGAATCTATTACCATTCAATTCTAGTTCTGAAGTTGTCAAAATATCTGATTCCGCATTGTCCAAATCAAATTTAGTGGGGTTTTTTTTGTTTTTTTTTTTTTTTGTCTTTGAGTAATTTTTTGATTGACTTGAACCAGAGGTGTAGTTTGAGCTGTACTTTAATGCAAGGGTGGGGGGAAAAAAAACAACCTGTACAGAAATTAAAATATTAGCAAAACACTTATCTTTTTTATGATTCTAACATGTGGAAAATACAACATGCCTCATTCAGGAGAGGGTTGTACCATAAATTGTGTATGGGTGTTCAGTCAAACAAGCAACACTGTCACCAAACTCAGCCTGGAACCCCTCCTTCACCTTCCCAGCAGAAATGCCCAAAGAGATGCAGAGAACTTGTGGCCAAGCGATGGGTTTTAATAACCAGCCATCTTCTGAAAGGTGGTTTCTGCTCAGTTCGGCTGAGGCTGCGTGTGCCATCATGACAAATGGGACCTGCTGAGACCTGACGGAACGGCTCTGCGGAGCAGCACGAGTGATGGAGAGCTGCAGCCCGTGGCAATGCTGCTTCCTGCTTTCCTTTAACAGCACCGACCTTGGTAGCCTTTCAGGCTGCGTTTCCCGTAATGTGTTTGATCTGCACTAACGCTTCCATGAGCTTTGTCAAGCCCTTGAAGTTAGCAGCAGAATTACAACTGTTGTCCCCTGTAAGAAATGGAAAATAGTCGTCAGCCTTGTGTTATGTATGCATGTTGTATACAGAGTAACGTGTGGCATATTGCTTTGTGATAACTGAAGAGGAACCAGATAGTTCCTTCTCTTCAAATGGCATCACCCCAACTTTTTTCTAAACTAAGAATCTGAGGAAAAAGCAGAATTTCCTTTTTAAAGGAAAGGAGAGTGAAACAAACCAAGAAAAAAACTGCAAAGCAAATTAAGAACGCACATTTAAAAGCCTCCTTACATTTAAAAGTGAGATAGTGAAATCTGTTGCAGTTATTTTTATCCTGAGAAGTCACCCTGCCCTGCAGAATGCCAAGCAATGCCTTGCACACTGTTTGCTGTGAAACAGCTGAACATCCATGAGTCATTTGTTTAATCATTTCTGACTCTTGGTGCCAGGCACCTGCCTTTTAATTTGCTACGACCAACCTGAAACATCTGTCAATTTTTTCCCCATGAATTAATAACTCAGTAATTAAAATCCAGCAGAGAGTTGAGCTGAGACTCGTGGTTAATTAGGACAGGAGATAGCCCTGTGAGCAGTGTGGCATTACGTTAGCTGGGGCTGGTGGACTCAACCCAGGGCTGGGGGACACAGGGCTACAGGCAGGCTGAGGTTCCTAACAGGCTGCAGGTGAGTTTTGGTGGCAGTGCTTCTGTTGTGGGCAATCAGGTCATGCTGCAATTAGTAATTCAGGACCTTGTTTGAAAGTCATTTGCTTTACATGCAGTTTTCTACAAAGGGTCTGGTTTTAGATACCGCTGTTCTCCGAGTACTGAGAAAATGAGAAGTAGCAGCAGAGGTATATTTAATAATTAATCTCGTACAGGAAAGTTGAGTCAAAACTTGCAAAACTGTGCTATGTAACAGTGATTTCACCTTATGTATCTAGAATCTGTTGTAAGGAAATACACTTCTGGAGAGAAGCTTGGGGGCAGGAGTGGGCCACACAGATTTGCCCAGCTTTGCCATGGCAGTGTGTCCAGGAAACAGCACAGAGCTGTGGGGGAAGCCTGAGTGGGGCACTCCTGAGTCCCAAAAACACCGCATTCCTTCCCTGGTTTACTTTCAGAAAGCTTTGCATCACACGTACAGAGACAGCCTTGTTCCTAACAAGACAGCGTCCTACTGCTAAAAAGCTGCATGTGAAGCCCACAGTGTGTGTGAGAAAGGCCCATCCAGAAGTGCCTTTTCATTGAGGCACCTGCACTGTGTGCACGGGGAGATTGGCTGGCCAAGCTTGCCCTCTGCAGGCTGCACACACTTCCCTCGTTTGCTGCAATGTTCTTTCTCTGTTCTTACACAGGCAAATTAAAGGTGCTGCTCGCACAACCAGGGTTGGATTTTTTTTTTATTTTATTATTATTTTTTTTACAATAAAGTAGTAATTACTTCAACGGATATTTGGGGACAGCTCTGCATTCTTAGTAAGGCTCAGTGCCAAATAAGACAAGCATTAATTTAATTTGCCCAAATGGCTCTTGATTAGGTTTGCTGTTATCTGAAGGCAGTGAGCTAATGGAGATTGTGCAGAAGGGATTTGATGCGGCCCTCTGGCTGTTTGTTCAAGTTCAGCTCCCAGCACAGGCCACAACCAGCATCTGGTCTAATGAGCTGCAGCAAGAATCCTGCTGATTGCAGCTCTGTTGTATGGGATAACAAGGAAGAATCAGCCTCAAACAGCTCCTGGGGAAGGCTGGGGAGGAAACACAGCTCTTGGGGCAGACGGTACTGTGCAATTCCTCTGCAAGGCTGCAGAAATAGTGATCTCTTAAAAATCTCTCTGTTCTTAAACCGTGTCAAAAGTCATCACTGTGGTGCATGTAGATACAACACATCACTGAGATACGAGTCAATATCATGGATCAATTTATGAGTAGGAGGGCTGTTAGGTGAAATGTTTACTCTGTTGTATGTGTACACAAATCCTTGAAAATAAGACCGAAGATTAAATAAAGTCTGACTTTACAACTTAATGATATATAAGCTGTAAACTCAGCAAAACTAGAGGGGAAAAAATCTCTGGGTAGCTCTGGCAGTTAGGGGTTTGTTTTTTGTCACAGCATCCACAGTATCTGTAGTACAAATAAAATTGCATTGAGAAGCCTGCTTAGGCTGACAAAAGATATGCTGCATCAAGAGGTGGGTGTAGGTGGTGCCACTGGACACCTTCTTTTTCCAAAGTGTTTTGCAAAGAGAAATTATTTGTGTTATTGCCCGTGAGTTTATTGTGAGCAGTGCATGCATCTCCCAAAATCTGCAGAGCTCTGCTACCTCCGGACTGACAGAATAAGGCCTCCAAAACCCAAAGTGCCTTCTTGGGATTTGTTGAGAATTTTTTAAAATGGCACAAAATTTAGAAGTGGAGTCCCACTGTGGTTCTTAATTTCACGCTGGAGATGTTTATGCATCTAAGGCAGAGCAGAACCTGAACTTATGGGGTCTTCAAAGAAGCTGAAAGTTATTTTTCAGCACTTTCTCGGTGAGACTGAATATGCTTGTGTGTGCTCGGGATTCTCTCCTGGTTTTGTTTTGGGCTTGTTCTCCTTTCTTTTTAGAACACTCTCCCAAATGCTGTGCCCCTTAATAATGGTCATGAAGTGTAATACTGCAGCCGCAACAGCAGTGAGAGTGCTGGGAGTGCAGCAGGGCTCTGATTGCTGGGCAGCTCACACTGAGGGCTGTGCCCGAACCCCGGGCTGTTCTTCAGTTGGTGCCAGCAGCTGATCTCAGTGAGTAACTTTAAGTAGTAAATTCCAATGAAAAAAAAGGCTTCATTAATTTTTTCCCCTGAGCAGCTCAATAAAATATGCTCTCTGAAACAAGAGCTGACTCATGTTGCAGGTTTAACAAGGGCTCATTTCAATGGGCCCTTATTGGAGTTCAGGCAGTAAAGAGTGAATGAGTGTAGAGGTTGTCTTTCAGTATTCTGCAACGGAGGACAAGCAGACTCCTACTTTGTGTGCTGTAGAACACCAGACAAGGAGAGCAGAAGCATAGAGAATCGAGGAGTTCATTAGAAAAAGTCTTAAGCTGAAACCTCACCAGATTGTGTGATGAAGCTCATTTCTTATTGAAAGTGTGAGGAAGAGATTGGGTTTGTGAACGCGCTGTAAACGCGAGAACTCAGAGGCGAGCTGCTCGGTGCCTTGTACTGTAGGGATGTGGGAGATGCTCCCCTCCTTCGTGCTGTGCTGTGCCGGCCTGCAGGTGGGGCCGTAGATGTACGCAAATGAGTGCGTTCCTGCTGGGCAGGGCTCTCGTCAGTGCAAAGACAGCTTTGTTCATTCATGATATTCTAATGCCACGCAAATGACTTATTTGGTTACATCGTGTTTTGACTGTGACTGATTAAGCTGTACTCAAGTGAAGGTTAATGCAATTCCGTGTTTGTTTGACACTGCAATAATTACAACTCGCAGTCAACAAAAACTGCAGTTGAGCTTTTAATCTTCATTCATGACACGTTTTGTTCCCCGGCATTGTCTGGGTCTGAGATAAAGTCAAACTTGCGATAGAGCGGCACACCGATAGTAACCACAAAAAGAAAGCCCCGCTGTGGGATGCACAGGCAGCTCTGTGGGGTGACTGCGCGAATGGGATCAGCGTCAGCTCCTTTTCCACCTCGGTTTTTTGCGGGCTCTTACAGGCGAGCTTTACAGCGTTCAGCCCAAACTTCTTTCTTCCGCAGAACCGATCCGGGCGAGCGCTCCCAGGCAGCTCGTGCCGTTTCTTCCGTCGAACTCCTCCGAGCGCCGGCCGCCAGCAGGCAGCTCCGAGCCGCGGCTCCTCGCCCTGTGCCGGGCTTCCCGTGCTCCGCGCCGCTCGATGCCTCGTACGAGGTGGCCGAGGAGCCCTGCGGCGGCGGGCGGGTTTCGCTCCGCAGCCAGACACGCAGCTCCCCGGGCCGGAGCGGCGCTGAGGCTCTGCCCCGCGGGGCGGTGCCGCCCGGCCCGGCCCGGCCCGCACGTGATCGCGGCCGCCCCGCTGCCGTACCTGCGGGCGGCTCCGCCCCGGCCCGGGAAGGGAAGGAGCGCCCGGCGGGACGGGGCCGCTCGGGAGGGGGCTGCCCCGGGGAGGCGGCGGCCATGGCCTTCGGGAAGGCGCCCAAAGACCCGTTCGGCACCGCCGTGGGGAGCCTGGTGGGTGAGTAGGGGACGGGGGCAGCGGGGATCCCGGGCCGGTCGAGTGCCGCCGGTGACCGCGGTGCCCCTGGCTTTACAGACCGGGCGACGTTCGGATCGCTGCAGACGGAGGAGTGGGGGCAGTTCATGCACATCTGCGACGTGATCAACGCCACAGAGGAGGGGTGAGCGGGGCCGGGGCTACGCGTGTATGTGTTGTATGTGTGTGTGCACACGTGTGTACGGGCAGCTGAACGGCAGCCCGGCTCCTCGGGAGTTGTTTTGCCCGTCTGCCGGGGCTGTGGCTCAGAGCTGTTGGCGAGAGGTGGCAGCGCGGGTTCCGTCCGCGTTTCATGCAGCCCGTGCTGTTCGTCGGGCAGAACGGCCCCATGCCCTGCAGAGCCCCGGCTAGGAGAAGTCCTCTGGCCGCTCAGGTGTTAAAGCACAGCTGCGGATGGAACCCGAGGCCACCCGGCTCCAGCAGCAGCGTTTAGCGGTGTGGGCAGGGGGAGGTGAGCTCTGTATGGGACCTGCTGACACACACGTTGCTGGCACACACGTGTCTAGCACTCGCAGGCAGTGGGCAGTGGCACGCTATAACGCTGCTGGAGAGCTTTCTTCAGAAAAAAAAGGTATCCGTATCTTCTTTTATAGCAAGTTTTCCCTCCTTTCATTTTTCCCAATGTCATCTCTCACCTGTGACTGAGAGCTTGGGGGCTCAGCAGTAACTCCTTCCCAGTCCCTGCCATGAGCCACAGCACGTTCTGACCATCTGTGGTAGTTTTATGTGAAGTTTCTATGCAACAGAGCTTTTTTTTAATGAACTACTTCCTCTTGTGTACAGCTTATGCTTACAGAGCAGCTCCTTAAAGCTTCCTCCTAGGCAACTGCTGCTAGTCCCAGTCTGTAACAGGATATTAGGAACAGAGGAACTGCTGTATCTAATTAGGCAAATTGTTATTTTAATGTAATACCCAACTCCTGAGCAGGGCATTTCCAGATGCTTCAGACAGAAGCAGCGGTGGGGTAGCAGCGTCGCTTTGCAGGGGGAGGTTTTCCTCTCCCCTCCCATCCATCACTGACTCTGTGTTCTGCTGGTCTAATTGCGGGTGGCCATAGGATCGAAGCAAAAATACAGAAGTTGCTGCTTTTTTTACATAAGGTACAGCAGACCTTTCAAACTGAGGAAAAAAAAGAAGTGGCAGTGGTAAATGCCCATTTAAGTTAATCAACTTGGTAATGTTTTCAGCAAAGATTTCTGTAATTGACAGGTTCAGTTTATGGTTCCATCTTAGATTCCACAGAGATCCTAAAGAGACTTGAGGACATCTTGTTTTTGTCGATGATGAGCACTGAGCTGGCCCTAATAGCTGTAATTTCTGGGTACACTATACATAGCCCGTATTAATCAGTCAGAATTGTTTCCCACATGTGATAAACTTTGATACTGTCTTCCACCCTTTTCCTCCTACAGAGATATTTAGCAGATATGGGGTGTATATATAGAAATGAGAAAGATTGTAGTGGAAGTGCCACTCTCTTGGGTGGAATGCGTTGTCTGTCTGTACCTGATAATTACTCAGATTAGTTAAAAGCATCCAGCAATTAAAAGATTGGGGGTTAGCCAAGACACCCCTACTTCTTGCAGCACTCCCAGGAGAATATCTTTTGATCACATCATATTTGAAAAATAGGTGCGAGTCAAGTCTTGGTACATTTGGCATTTCCTATTCCCTTTCATAGCAACGGATGTTGTCCACACTAGGTGAGTAAATCCACAGTATGACAGTGAAGTAATACAGTTTGGAAGGAGGCCCTGCGAAGAATCACTTCATTTCTCTGCACAAATCTCAGCAGCAATGCTCCCGATTGGCTGCTTTGTTTATCTCGCTCATTGCTGAAGAAATTTTACCAAAATCTGTGGGGAAATGACTCTGTTTGTAAGTGGGTGTAAATACAGGGATGCCCCAATCTCAGGCCGGTATTTTGGGATTTTGGATGTAGTTATGAAGTGGAAAAACAGTTTCTCTGGTACTTTTCTATTTGATGTCTTGTCACAGGCCTAAGGATGCAGTCAAAGCGTTAAAGAAGAAGCTTTCAAAAAACTGTAACCATAAGGAGATCAGGCTCACCCTGTCTGTAAGTACAGCTCTGGTTATGATAATTGGACGCTAAGACAGAAAACATTTCAAATGATAAGATGACATGCAAATTGGCACTGATATGACTCTCCAGGGCGTTTTCTGTCTTTGTTGCTTGTGTGAATAGCTCTGCCAGTGTAGATCTGATGGTCCACTGGTGTTCGTTCTTCCTAAATGTACTGCTGCTTTGTATTTTGTTTAAGCCTGCAGCTGGTAAAAGCAGTTTGGTTCTTCTTTACTCCAGCAACTGTGGCTCTGTGAGCACCCCACCTGTCTGTGAAAGGCACAGAGCTGAGGACATGCCATAAAAGCTGTCTGGCCTTTCTGTTACCTCGTGGTGACCTTGGTTAGACTGAGTGCTTGAGGTCACATTCTAAAATGTGTGTTACCTGTTTTGTAAATAAACAAGATTTGAATGAAGGGTTAACAGTGGTGAATTAAGTGATGCAGAAAGGCAGAGGATAAGCCTTGCAGGATTCAAATGTTGTGACTAAAGGTTGGGGTGACCGGGAGTGTCCTCACTGCAGATTACCTGGCCTTCAGAACGTGACACTGCTTTTGAGCTCTCCCAGATTTTGGGGAAGAGTTATGATTTCAGTCGGTTTAAGATTTACAGCAGCATGCTGATGTTCTCCAGTGCGCTGGTAAGGCGAGCAGTAGCAAGAAGTTCCTGATGCTGTCATAAATCCAGAGGTCCCAACCTGAGTTTCTCTTGGCTGACAGCAGTGCAGCTGCAGGAGGAAGCAGTTTGTGTTATAAGCTGCTGCAGAGCTGCATTTGACAATTTACTTTTTTAAGGGTGTAGAGAGGTTTGTCTGCATTGCACTCTGAGTACTGTTAATCACAGGTTTGCTATTTGTTGTGCAAAATCATTATCTATATCAATATATGAGAGGTGATTAAGAAAGATAGGTGATTGATAGTGTTGAATTGTAGGTCAGTTAGCAATTGCTTAAATGTCACTTGACAAGTTTGAGAGGCAGATAAATGTGCTGAACATACCATTGTATACCTTCAGCTCATTCCACTTCCGCACTGCTTTCTCAGTTTCCTCCTCCACTGTCTCATGAGTCACCTTTTTGTGTGTTCCATGTGTTTGCATAACAGAAACACTTGGTTTCCACTGTAGCTGCAATCCCTATATCAGATCTTCTTGCTTTCTTCTGCAGTCCTTGTGCACCCCAGCTCTCCAATGCAGTCAGCTGGAGTTTGCAGGGCCCAGTACTTACATTTGAGTCCTTATCAGGATGTTTACCCTGCAGACATGCTCAAGGAGCTCTTATTTCAGCTGTGTCCAAGGAAGAGCTTTATCATGTTTACTTGGAAGCTTATTCTGTTTTGCTTGCAGGTGGAATGCATACCAGGTTTCAGTGGTACTTCTTGTTCATCGCTTTCTCACAGCCTCTTTGCAGTTCCAGTCTCCTTCTCCACTCACATTTAGCTCTCTTCCTACCTTTGTTCCTATGTAAGACTTTCTGTCCTCACTTCTTCCTCTGTTCCAGGCTCCCTTTTTCCCCTTTTCTGCCCTCACTGCTATCAGTTGTGTGTGAAACCTTCCCTTTGACTTCACTGCTAACCATGGATGACTTTTAACTCCTTTGATCCCAAGCTGGTTCTTCTATGGGCCATTCCATTTTATGTTCTTGATTGTAATAATGACATTGTTCCTGTTTCTCGTTTTGAGATACTTGGATTGGATCAGTAAGTCATTGCAAATGGAAAGCAAGCCATTTTCACTTCCTAATAAACAAATCAGCAGAGGCCCCACCCTCAACCATTACCTTTTAAAAATTCCTTGATTTCTCCCAGATTTCAACAAAAACAAGAGCTCTTTCTTTTGACAAGCTGTACTTATTGCCTGCCTTTCTTGCAGTAGATGCTGTCTTCCTGCTTTTGGGACTCTACATCTAATTCTCTCTCCAGCCTGTGTTTCTCGTAGCTCTATCTGGATGTGGCTCTCGGCAGCCTGGTCTGGTGGTTGGTGACCCTGCCCATAGCAGGGGAGTTGAAACCAGGTGATCTTTCAGATCCTTTTCAAACCAGGCCATTCTGTGATCCTAAGAAGGCAGCAAAGTCTTGAAACCACTTTTCCTTTGGAATGTACTTTGATCCACATTTGTTTACTCAACCTTGAAATTCTGGAATCGTCGTCTTAATAAAGCTACTTCTAAAGCAGATCCTTCCCAGGGAATGCAGGCAGACTGAAACATGCAAGTCTGTGTCTGAAGTAACACCACTGCATGGTGGCGCAGCCCCAGTACTGTCATCGAGACATGTTAAATCTCAGTAGTGTTGTCTTCCTCCTCTATCTTAAACATGTGTTTATTTGCTTGCAGGAGGAAGGGTGAGTGCCAGCTGTGTAGTGTGTTGGCTGTGGCCTAACTGCTTGTACTCTGATCTAGAGAAGTTACCTGGTGCTTGTGAAGTCACATGGATCAAGGTGTGTGCGTGCCAGGCCTTGAAGCTGCTTCTTGCTCTCCCTGATAAAGCCGAGAGATCAGGCTTGGCAGTGCTGATTGCTCAACCTCAGAACGAGGATTGGAACTTTTAGGCAGGAATCCAGCAGAGTCTGCGTGTGTTATCTGGCTCATTAATAAGCTTTGGTTGTGTAAAATGTGTTTACGTAGTGAATGCTGAGGCACCTGTTCGGTGTCTCTGCAGTGCCCCAGTTCTGAATCTTGTGAGACCTTAGGAACTGAACAGCATATGGGGAAGTAGTTTATTAAGTGTGTTCCTCTGTACACCTGTGTTAACACACAACGCATGCTTTTAGGAATAAAAGATCTTGGTAACATCTGTATGGCTGCTACATTGTGAGTAGTGAATGGCAGCTAAGAAGCAGCCTGTGCCAGTTTCTTCAAGCGTCTTGGCTTTCAGAAACTCTATTTGGTAGGACAGCAGTATGAGTTTAGTGGATTATAAGCCTGGGCAGGGATTGATGACTTGTTCTCTTTCAGTTAGAAATATTAGAATGTAGACTGTTTGTCTGTGTTTTCTTGCATTCACATTAAATTTGAAGGTACCTGTTGCAAACTTAATGCGTTCACTGTTGCTTTATGGACCTCATATGTGGCTGCCTGAGATGAGCAGTTAGTCCTGCAGAACTCTGAGCAAGGTCACTGTTGATAAGGAATGTAGTTGGCTTTTCTGTTGTTATCCCCAGTAGCTTCTTGCCTGTTCATTTCTGCCTTTTATTTCTTAGGCTTGCCTTCATGTCTGCTCAGGTGCCTTCTGTCGCCTCAGCTTTGTGTTGGTGCTCTGTGAACCCTAGGGCTGTGCTTGTGCAGATCTCCCCCCTTCCCACTCAGTGCAAATCTCTTCTCAATGGTTGCCCACTATCAGCTTGCCTGGAACACAGCAGTGTTGTCCGTTCCTACAGTCCTCAAATGCTGCCCCTCATTGAGAGAAGGGTTAATGGGTTGATTCACGTTAATTTACCAGTTCTGTTATTAGAAAATGTGTATGCTGAGATTCCATTGTGCTGTATGCTGCAGCACTTGGCTGGGCTGACTTGGGTCCATTTGCTCCAATGGATCTCAGGAAAGTGAAGTCCTGCTTACAGTGATAAATAACCATATTGACATTGTAAGTAAAGGTGCTATTAGTACAGAAGTGCCTTGTTCATGAATGGGCTGGTTAAAAATAAAGTCAAATTCTTGTTTTGTTATGTTTCGTTTTTTTCACCAGCTTGGTTTCATGAGAAGTAAGTGGGCTGAACTGGCCTAATTTAATGGAGGGTCTTCTCCATTAGCTTCAGTACTTTCAGAGGGTAAACACTCAGTCCCGTATGCAAAAAATTAATGATAGAGAGTAGCATACCAAATTTCTCGTGTTCTGGGTTGGGAATGTTTTACACCAGCCATCTTTGAAGTACTGTACAGGCAGATGAGTTGGCTTATTAGCATATGTTTCATGTGCTCATGAGAAATAATGATTCCAGCCAAGATTTTTGGTAATTATCTTTGTTTTTTGCGCAGCAGTTTGCCAGTGTCTCTTTGTTCTGCTCTCTTTATTTCAGCAGTGCATTTTCTTCTGGTCTTAGCCACTTCTCCCTGAAATTCCTGATAGTGCTGGGAGAAAAATCCCCAGGTCCTGGGGCTGGAAAACTAGTTTCTAAAATGACTCCAACAGAGCCAAACACAGTCTGCTCTGGGTAGGAGAGTGTACTTGCATATTTTGATCACAGTTACAGTAGCAGCCTTAAATTTGTTGTATCCTTTTGTGACTGGGTTCTGCCTGATGCATGATTCTGGGGAAGTTTTATGACTCTAAAGCCACAGAATTTTGCAAACTTTCATGAATTCTGCCCTTTGCTTTCACCTTTCTGTCCTCGCTCTCAAATCAAGAGAGAAAAGACAAGGTTGAAGAGTGAAAAGTGCAAGTGAGTGTTCTTTCTGTGTGTGGAGCATCGTAGTACCTTAGTTGATCTCCAGTTTTGTGCCAGGCAAGATGAGTTCTGATTGTGATCAGCCCCAGCTCCCTAACAAAACCTGTACTGGCCTGATTCCAGATGGTTAGGATGTACTGATAGCTGTTGATATCTCTTCTGCAAAAAGGGAATTGCAGCCAGCCGTCTCCAGGTGCATGAAGGAGAGGTGTAACGTCACGATGACACGTGCTGTGTTTGATAGGGCTGATGTGCTGCTTGCAGAGATCCCATTCTGAGCGTTCCAGGCAGTTTTGAAAGTAGACAGCTGTAGTGGAGATGAATCTGACAACTGGAACAATTCACCTGCTCTGTTTCAAATCAGTGTGACCTTTAAAACACGCGGAGAAATTGTGCTCTGAGTTGTTGAATTTGTTCTTTTCTATTTTTTCATTAGTCTCTCACATTAGAGGGCAGATTAGAAGAGAGGCACTTAGTAAGCTTGTTTTCTTCATCTGCAGAGCTCTTCAGAATCTGTCAGACCAGGGGACCTGTTTGCTAGGCATTAAATTAATCGTCTTATACAAGTCATTTCTTTCAGGCTACGGACAGATTTCACACCGTTAAGGTATGACGTGTTCAGTAACTGCTGTGACAAGGAAACAAGCTTGGCTGGGCTTCGCTGTCAAAAATAGTTTAATTCTGGGTAACCCATCTCATTTTGTACGTGCATAGCAGTAGAAGTGCACATGCTGAACTTTTGTTTCCCTGCAGTAACCTCCTCAGACAGCACTGTGAGACTACTGGCAATAATTTGTTCAGATCCATTAGTACTCTTTCCCTGCAACACCTTGGCATAAACTAAGGAAGTAAAGGTTTTCTTTTCCTTACATCTACGTAACAGAAGCTTCTTGTGGTTGCAGCTGCTAGACATGTGTATGCAGAACTGTGGTCCAAGGTTCCAGTCATTAGTTGTGAAGAAGGACTTCTGCAAGGACAAGCTGGTGAAACTGCTGAACCCCAGATACAACCTGCCCATTGAATTGCAGGAGAAAATCCTGACCTTCATCATGGTGAGCCCAGAGCAAACACTGGCTGTTTGTCTCTCTGCTTTATATGCATCTCATTTCTCTCCTGCAGTGTACTCATGGAAACCTTTTTCGTGGGCTTTATTCTTCTGCTTCGTGCAGGGGTAGCGCAGAGTGGAAGACAAGAAGACAGAACTAGAAAGAGTCCTGGAAAACTGTCAGCCTCTGCCTTTTATATTCCTCTCCCAGTCTGTGTATTTGCTCCCCTCTGTGGTGATAAGCAGGGTGAGAGGGAACTTGAGAGTTTTGCAGTCTTTCTCGTGTTTTAAACTGGAGCTAGCTGGAGCAGATAGAGGCTGAAAACGTGCTGTTCACATGGAGAAAATGCCTTTAGGATTTTATGTTTTAGAAAAGTTTGTCTGCCCCAACTGACTGTCCATTTCTGTGACTGTTATTTCAAAACCAGATATGGGCTCGAGGGTTCCAAGGAATGGTGGATGTGACCGAAGTAAAAGAAGTTTATCTGGAACTGCTGAAGAAAGGAGTGGAGTTTCCATCTTCTGCTACCAGCAAAGAAAGGTCTAAGGTGGGGATATGCAGGGATGCCTCATTAATCCACTGTAAATCAGAAGCAGGATGTGTTAATTGTATGAGCTCTGTAGACACAGAAGGTGTGTACGTTATTGTTTTGTTTTCTAAATGCTCCAGGGCAGAGTATGACCAATCTACTTAAGCATGTGAGCAGAAATCAGTTTCAATTACAGCAGCTAAGATAACAACAAAGAAACCTGTCCTATATAATAGTGTCTTTTATTTAAAACCACGGAATAGTAGATCTGTTCTTAAAGAGGAAGTTTCTGTCTCTTGAGACTTCCAGAGCATTTGAAAAATCTGAGCAACCAGTTTGCCTCAAAATGAATGAGAGATGAATGCTTGAAACTTGTCAGCTTTTGGAAGCCTTAACTAAAATGAGTAAGATTTGCCTGAAAACATGCCATTCAGAATTCGAGCATTCAAAGAATTATAGAATGGTATGGGTTGGAAAGGGACCTTAAGCATCAGTTCCATCCCCTTGCCATTGGTAGGGACACCTCCCACCACACCAGGTTGCTCAAGATCTCATCCAGACTGACTGTGAACACTTCCAGGGAGGAGACATCCACAGCCTTTCTAGGCAGGCTGGTTCATGCCTCACCACACTCAGAGTAAATAGTTTCTTTAGATTATTTAGAAGGCTGCAATAACATCTCCCTGGAACAGTGTCTGTTTTTAATTTTAATCTGAGAGAGGTACAGATCTCCAAGAGAGGTCTGTTGCCTGTATCTCTCCATAGCTGTTTGCATAACTTACATTCAATAATGTTTGACCCTGTAGCTAATTTCTACCTTTGTGTTTAGGCATATGTATGTTAAATATCATTGTGTAGCATCTGGGATACATTAAATATAAATATGGCTTGAGCATGGGATATTGGCTGAAAATACAGTACGTGCTATCCATGCTTTCCAGCAGTTATTTCCAGAATTTTTCTGTTAGAAAAGTTTTCACGAGACTTGGGATATGTGAAAGCTGTTCACCTTTGGGTGCAACCTTGCAATTACAGAGTTAGATGACTGTAATCAGTGTAGACAGGAAGGATATCGTTATACTGAGTTTGATTCAACGACTGAATAGCAAAGAGTGCAAAAACTCATGTATTTAAGGCTGTTTAAACAAGCTGTATCTTGAACAATTGAAAGAGAGTGCTTTTGCTAGACAACAATTTTTTCCTTACCAGTTGCAATAAGAGACAGTTCTGTCCACCGCATATTTCAGTCCATTAAATTCTGTTGCAAACCTGTCAATCTTAGCTGCAGCAGACCTGGATACAATCTATAGCTCAGTCTCTGTGAGATTAAGCATGTGATGTATACAGTCTTGTGCAGGGTTGCCTTCTGCTGCAGTCAGTTCAGTTGTAACACAAGTGCAACCCCCCAGCCTGTCACTCTTTCCATGTGTGAATGCATTCTAAACCGCCCGTGGTTGTAGAACTGTGGTAGCACTTAAGGTAGGACTCACTGTCAGATGGCTTCAGGGGTCAAGGACAGACAGCTTGTTCTCAGCCATTCCTGCTTTGTCTGTAGTGGAATTTACTAAGCAAACTAATTGAAAAACATTCTCAAATTCCAACCTGCTACAAACTAGCTATTACTCTCATTCATACAAATAGAGCTTGCTCAGCATTGGTTATTTGAAAGCTAATGCCTGGTTCTCATTCCAGATTCTCATCTTCTTCTCATCTGGAAGTCGGTTTCAATTCCTCTGTTAAATGCAAGCTCTGCTCTTTTGTCTTCTAGCAGTCCCCATCTTCTGCAAAGTCATCACCATCTTCTGCTAATCCCCCAAAACGTTCTTTGTTGCCTCTTCCCACGGGCCCAACGTTACTGTTGATACCTGAACAGGTACAGTACCACAGGCTTGGAGGGGAGGGGCATTCCACCTGAAACATGCTAGGAACATGCAATTTCAGCATTGCAGGTCGTAGATGGAACCATCATCTCAAGAAGCATAGTTCATTATTCATGGTTCTAGATTTGTTCACCTAAAGATGTTTCGTATGGTGATTTGCCAAAACAAAGCATGCAGAAATCACTTGGGTAAATGCCAGGCTGTACCCAGCCAGGGAGTGGAATAGTTCGCTTGAGCTAAGAATTTCTGCTGATCTCTTAGGAGCAAGTTATGCATGTTGATAAAAGATACTTCAGAGATGAGTGAGGAAGCCAAACTTAGTTTTGGACAAGACTCATGTGAAGAAATTGTACTTAAAAGCAGAAAGGAAGGGACAGTTTGCTTCTGATCCCACTTGGCCTGCAGTTAACTAAAAAGTCTTCTCAGTATTTAGAGAAGCACTACATGTATAGGAAACCACTAGTACTTTTGGGCTTAGGTCTTAGTGTGATTGGATGTATAAAAACTGAGCTAATTTCCATAGAATGTCAGTGGAGTAAAATAATGCTAATTAGACCCATGTTATGCCTAATGGGGAAGAAAGTACGTATTAGAGGTAAGAATTACTTTGCTCTCTCTGTTCACCTGCACAATATTCTGTCCTGTTGAAATGAACAGATTGGGAAACTGTACAGTGAACTGGATATGGCGAAAATGAATGTGAGAGTCATGTCATCAATATTGAAAGAAAATGTTCCTGGCTCTGAAAATCCAGATGATATGAATCTTTTACAGGTATGAGGTAATTCATTGATGGGGTTGTTAATTTGAACACAACTGGTTTTAGATCTGTTGTATCCTTTCTTGTAACATCGGAATTTAGATGGCAAAATCAAACCAACATCAAGTTTCTGCCTCTGATTTTGCTCAGTTCCTCTAGTCTCTTTACCTTCCCTGACATCTAGATAGTCATGAAAGGACAATGCAGCTTGCAAGGTAAATTTAAGCTGTAGGGACTTCCAAGGGCAAAGGAATTTCATAATGGAGCATTCTCTGTTAAGCATGTTCTGTCAAACAGCCCTGAGAAACATTCCAGGTGAGCGCAGTTGCCTGCTGGGAAAACAAGTGATGACACAATATCTCATATCCGTCCTGGAGTTTTCAGAGCTCTCTTTATTATTGCCAATACCTTAAAGGCAAACTGAAGGACAGTGAAGAAAATGAGGCTTTGGGTTTCTGTACATGACCTCAAAGCCCAGAAGCTTGCTGCACGTTAGATGGAGCCACGTGCTCTTGAAGTGTAGCCTGAAATAGTGTCTTGCAATAGTCAAGTTTAGGTTTGATAGTGAAGATGCATACGATCTACTTGCTCATACTTTTTCTGTTTCAGAAATTTGAAATGTAGCGTTGTTGAGCATTTCAACAGCTTTTTATGTTAAATGGACATCTTGATGTTTCATGTTTTCTGGAAGAAATAAAGAAGTTTATCATGTCCTTCTTTTTCTAAACTTACCTCCAAAATTCTGTGACAAGGAAACAGTTTTGGTAATTTGTCAACATGAATGCACTGAAGAACTGATATAATTTTTGCAAGACTTTGGTGTGGAGAATTCTTCCTTTGCAGGGAATTTTTCTGGGTACTGTTTGTTTGCCTTCAGGGTTACACTGCTCAGTTGCATCCTTTTTTTGTGTTGGTTCTCAGCTGAAGGCTGAGATTTAGGAAGATAGCACTAGTTGACCACTGTGTCTCACCTTTAATGACCACCATTGACCATCAGCACTGCTGGTGGGTGGGAACCAGATAGGAGACAGAATCAATCGCTGGGTTTCTGCTCCCCAGGAAATTCCTGGCACCTCCACTGCTGTCTCTGGCAGAGATCTGTAGAGCCGCAGGTCCAAGGAGGAAGGGCCAGTGAGCCAGGGATATTTCAGCTGTGAAACAGGAAGGGTGCCTTTCATTTCCTGGCTCCTACAGAGCAGCCCTTCTGCATGCAGGCGCACACACTGGGTTGTCCACAGTAAACCAGTGGATTCTTATTGACACTCCCAGTAATAAAATTGTTGGCAAAAGTTTGAGGACAGGGTGTGGAGTTCCCATTTGTGGGGGAGTGACTAAAAACTCATTCCTTCTATGTTAATTTCATTGTTGTTCTTTTCCTCCATGCACTGAGTGGTACAGAACACCAAGCATGGCCAGCCTGTTTCTTTAACCATGTTTAACATGCATGTTTGCTTGTGGCTTTACCTGGATTTCTTGTGTTAGGCTTTTGTTGCTGGAGAACAAAGTCCTTTGTTACAAGAGCTCTTTGTTTAGGCTTTGAGTGAGTGGGAGAGATGAGTATCAGCCCTTCTGATTATCCAGGGTCTCTGAGTAAAAACCTTTAAGGGGGTAAACTTCATCAGTGCAACGTATTTTTGGTTCTGCAGTTTGGTGAATGACTGCTTCCAGCCTTTCCCCACCCTGTTCTGGACTAAGGATAGCAAATCTCACATGAAACATTGTGCTTGCCAGTAACAGTTTTTGAAGAATACCAGAAGCCCATTATAAGCTGAAAGAGCCACAAATGTTTGTACTGGGCAGTGAACAGGCATGTCTGATGGATGTGCAGGAATTAAGGCCCACATTGCCAGGTGGGGAACATTGGCACGAGTTCATTGGGATCACCGATGGCTTTATATGAGCTGGTAGTGCATTGCTGTAAATTCCAGTGTTCAAAATGCTGGACTTCATGGTGAGTCAGAATAAAACGTTTAAGTTCTTCCTCAAAATGAGCATCACGATTTACTGCTTCGTGATTTATTCAGTTTTACAAAGAAAATTGCCTGTAAAATGGATTCATAAGAAATAGACATTTTTGAGGTGTGGACAAGGTTATAAGATGTGGAGCTGAAGAGGTTTAAAATTTAATTGTATTCATTGAGCTGCATACATTTTTGTGTGTTCTATCCTGGATGGGTGAAGATACAATAGTGAGCAATAAAGTAATGTGTATGCAGATTTGGCAGAGGGGTGGAACATTTCTTCTTACATAATAAATTAAAGAATTAAACAAAGCTTATGTTTCTTGAGAAAAACAAGAACACTTTGAAAATAATACCAGAGCCCTTTCTGAATAGCAGTGTGCAAACAGTATTTTGCCCTCCCTTTTTTTTTTTTTTTTTTTTTTTTACCTTAAGCAGAGCCAGCCAGCATTCGCAAAAATACACTGTGGGAAAAGAATCTTGGCTGAGATGAAGCTTCTGATGCTAAAGAATGTGTTTCTTTGAACAGGCAAAACCTGCAGGGGAGAGAAATGTAAATAAACTAACCACCATTTTAGCTGGCAGTAATGCAACGTTCTGCTGAGAAAGATCTCATAAATATCACACCGGATGGTAATGCTAGGTTTGTGCCAATGCATGAGAAAGTGCATGGGTGAGGAGCATCCAGACTTCCCCACTGAGAGGAGGACTTAGGGCTACACAGTGATGTCACAGAGCACTTTATCCTTTAGACTACCATTGTCTTTCCTTCTAGCAGATGTTGAACCTGGATCACATTCATTACATTCATGTGAAGTATCCTACTGAGTTTAATCAGCTTCAATCAGGCTCAAATCAAATTTACTCTGCATCACCCAGAGGAGTCTTCATTATTCTCTAATTTGTAATTTAGACTTTAGAGACAGCTGTATCCTCAGAAATGAAGGTAGGTCATGGGTAGGGGCTGGTAGGGGTAGGAGTGCTGGTTTGATGATAGGAGTTGTCAGCATGGCCTTGCAGAGATCAAAGACATGAAAATCACACTATTTGCAATGCTTGGTATGTGTGTGGTTTGTGTAAATGAAGGGACGTGAGCTGCGAGCCTCCTGTGCTCAACTGTCTTATCATTCTTCTCCAAAACTGAAATTAGGAGAACACGGTTGTGATTTCAGATTTTTTCTTCCCCTTCTTTGGGTAGAAGCTGTACAAGACGTGTCGGATGATGCAGGAACGGATCATGGAGCTGTTGGTGACAGTGGAGAATGAAGATGTGATAATAGAGTTAATACAAGTAAATGAAGATCTGAATAATGTTCTCCTGGGACACGAAAGGTAAGCGGTCCGAACTGGATAAGCACACCTGGTGGCTACAGTCTGTGGGACTAGTGCTGAATCTTTCCAAGGAGGCGGATTTTTCCATACATCCAGAAAGAGGTGTGATAACAACAGGAGCAGATAATCTGTTTGCCTTCCCCTGGGCACATCAGAAGCAGTCGGTAATGGTAGTTATAAGACCATCAGAATGTGGTAAAACAAGCTGACAGCATAGGCAGGAAGTGAGATGGAGGCACACAAAAATCATTTTGGAATTTGGTGTTCCTTTCTTGTCAAGCATGGTGGATTTGCCATCAGTCTGCTACAAATCTTTCGGGTCTGGTGATGGTCACTGCATTTATATATATACAATTCCAGGAAGGAATATTCACTGTCCTTTCTGAACAACTTTGACAGCCTTAACTGCAGAAATTGGCCATGGAATAGCGTTCTGCTTTATTGCATGCTGAAGAGAGTCGCTTGCTTTTCTCAACTGAATCGAAACAAGCTGTTCTACCTGCCTTACAGCAGGAAATGTTTCTTCACACATGGAAGCACTGCAGTGCTTGTATTGACATCTCATGTGTTTGCCTGTTATGGCAGCAGCAGCTTGATGAGGTGCTGGCAAAAATGAAATGAAACATAAATTCAGAATTCCACCATTTTCTTCCAAAATACCATGGTGAACATACTCGTGGAGAATATTCTTGTTCAATGGGAGCGAGCCTTCCATGTTCAGCAGTTTGCATCCTCCTAAATGATCCTGTGAAATCCACTTTAGTCAGAGGTGGGCTTAGATGTTTATTAAGGCTGATGAGTGCTGGCAATGCCACGAGCCTCATGAGTTGTGAATAGCAGCTTGTGGGCATGATTTAAAAAATTCCTTGTGGAGGACTCACCAGGTGATTGAAGGAGCAATTAATAGGCCATTGTGAAATGGGCAGAAGGCTGTGCCTCTCAGCACTGTGATGTTGTGGCTTACTGTAACGAGTCTTCCTGAGTGCAGGTGCCTTTGCACATGGCAGTTGATTAAGTATTAAGATTTATTTGATTAATGCTTGTTACAGGTTTGTTCTTTGGAACTCCCTCTGAAAATGAGATGTGTAAAAGACAAACTTATTTTAACCAGCTGCATCTGTTCCATGCTGTGTGCATTGTTTGAAGACAAGTCATGCTGCATTCTCTGTTTCTGATTATTTGTGTAGAGTCTAAATGAAATCAGGAGCAGTCACCGTTGTGAAGCACGCTGGCCTCGTGTATGTAATGATGACTCCCTCTAGTGGCCCTGGCAACTCTGTTCTTAATGTATTTTGGACAAATGCTTGTTCCGCTGTTGGAAAGGTTTTGTTCTCCTGCCCCTCTTTGCATTTATGTCATCCTTATGGGCCTCACCAGCATGGTGGGCCTGAACATCAAGTGCAGTATGTGCCAGTCTCGTATCCGTGCCAGTTCAGGCCTTTCCTTCTGTAACAGATTGGCCTTAAGGTGCTGACGTTCATCTAGCTCCTCTGGTCCCACTGTAGCACCATTTTGCCTATCAGTACACAAACATATTTTGCAGGGATTTCTTTTCAAAACCAATTTTTTTTTTCCTCAATTAAAGTGCCTGAAATAATGAGGGCTGCTTTGCTTATAGCTGCCAGATTGTTATGCAGCACAACAGAAATGTCAGAACGAACCTTTAGCTTTGCCATTCCAACAGGTTCTCTCGAAACAGAGTTCGATTTTTGGAGAACCAGAGAATACAGCGTGAACGTGAAGAGGTGAGTAGTGATGGATGAATTGTGAGCTGCAGGACTGCAAGCTTCCCATTTTCTCTTCATTGTGAAAACTGTCTCTTTATTGTATGTTTTGTAATGTTTTGTAATAATGTATTGTGAATTTCATGCAGATTTAACTATATATTTACTGAATATATAGATATTAAATATATATTAACTATATATTTAATAATGTATTGCAGAATTTCATGCAGATTTAACTAAAGCAAAAAACAATGTCAGGTGGAAGCTTGATCAAGGAAAATGAGATTTACTTGAATTTTATTACCTTTATAGCTAAGCACAATTATTTTCCATACGTGAAATGAGAAACTGTAATGTTGCTTTTATTCTCTGTAGACATTTACAGACTAAAATGCGTTACACAATCAGAATTCACTATTACTGAGGTTGGTTTTTTTCTTCTGCAGTCAAAGCCTTTTCTGAGTTCTGAATAATGGATTGTAGCAAATCTGGCTGTCCATTATTGATTGATAATTATGGTTGTTAATTATATTGCGCAAAGTAGTTCTGCACATTTCAGCTTCTCGTAAGCCATAATTGCACAGTCATCCAGGGCTCAGTAGGAAAATGACTGCTTCGTGGAAGCTGAAATACAGCTGATTGTTATTAAAGAAAGGTAGAAGACGATGTTGTTTCCTTTGGAAAATCTGCTGTTGCTGCAGTCTGGTTATGTAGGTAGATGATTTTGCTCCATTGAGGCACTGTAGGATTAAAGGATGGTTTGAATGGTGCACTGTGTGCATTTGTATTTTATCCAGGAATTTCCATGGTAAAATGGATTTATTTTTTTTCTCTCAATCTGGTGTGGCCAAACCCATATCTGATTCAAGTACGTGATTTTGATTAAAAACTTCGGCTACGTTTTTAATTCTCACACTTTGACAGAGAAACAAGGCAAACCTTTCTCCTGTGCTCTGGGAAACGTTGTGATTTTGAAGTTTTCCTGCCAAAATCGAAACTGGAAGAACACCCATTCCCTAAGTACTTATCAAATCAAAATAGCCCCAGTAAGAAATGTATGAGTGTTGAAGGTCAGAGTCTGAGCAAACTCACAGTTACGCTTTGGAACTGAGTCAGCTTGCTGCAATGTGTGTTATCTGGAAATCTTCTCTGGTCCATTAGCTAGCATTTCCACAGCCCCCACCCACTCCATTAAATCTGATATCGCTGACACTTATAGGAGCATTTGGTTAGTGACAAATCTGATTTCAAACATTTACCTTCTGTAAAAATGACAGCTTATGTAAAACTACATGTTCCTTTTTTCCTACTCTCTTCTTAATAGCTTTTTTTCTTTTTGAATGTTAAGCTGTACAGGAAACAGCCATCTGCTCCCTCCAGTGATCTCCTTGACTTCTCTACAGATTCTCCATCTCCTGTGGCTGCAGTGTTGGGGACTGACCCTGCAGCACTTCAGTTTCCAAGTCCTAGTAAGTGATGAATGCATGTTTCCCTGGCGTTCTGATTTCTTAAAACAAACCAACATGAGCGTAGTGGAGCGATCTAGTAGTTTCTTGAAAGAAAGGTGTCCATAAGCTGATAAAACATGATAATTTGGGTGTGCGTGTTAAAAAAAAATAAATAAATACAAGATGGCATAAGGTTCCTTCTAATATTTTTAGAGGGAGAGCAGTGATCTCAGTCTTGCATTTCAATGTGAGCAAAAGAACGTTCTTTATGAAACTGTGATAGCTGCCTGTTCTGTAGGTTGGAAGAAAGAAATTGAGATATTCTTTTATTCTTGATTTCCTGTGTTTTTTCAAGGAGGCATTTGATGTCAACAGCAGTTCACTTTGAGAAGGGCACTTTGCCTTCTCTGACGTCAGACTTCTGTCATAGTGCAAGGAGTGACTAAATCTCCTAACTTCAGTTACAATTTTGTCTTTGTCACAATAAACACAATTGGTTCTGTGTTCTTTATATGCCTTCCAAACAAAACTTCATTGGTCATAGTACAAGTAAGGAACATTTGCTTAATAACGCTTAAATGATCATTAAATATCACTTTGAATTTCAGATTCCATATCTGCACACCCTGAAGATACAAAAAGGCTCCATCCATCCATTTACCCCCAGCTAGATTTAGCAGCTGCTGTGAAAGTTCAGCAGTTCCCGTGAGTAATCTGTCAAGAAATGATAGCAGATAATCAGAACTATGAGTCTGCTGTAACTGACAAGGAATTTTTATGGAAAGCTCTGGAAAAAAGAAGTTATTTAATACTTCTACAGATTAGTCCAGTAGAAAAGTGAAAACTCCGTGTGCTAGGCATTGCTTAACATGCTTAAAATATTTACTAACCCTGAAGCACCTTTTAGTCATAACCATGAACTGATCTCAAGATACTTGAGATATCTGTTGACTTTCTGCTTGAGTCTTGCCTGTGCTGTAGCTAAGGGGAGAAACAGATGAATTGTACAGACCAAGAACAGTTTAAAATAGAAAAAGGAATCCTTGCAGTTTTCCACCTATTACGTAAATGGAGCACTTGCTCATGCTGCTCTCAGTTGTGACTTAAGGTAAAGACAGCACAGCAGATAAGAATAATGCAGTGATCAGAATATTTAGCTGTACTAGTTTCTCAGTTACTTTCAATGTATTACTCTCCTAGATTTGCAACTGAAGCACAAAACAATAGTGTGAGCACCCCAGCTGGACATACGTATAGCAATGTGAGTAGCACTCCTCTTCAGAATTATTGTTCTTCAAGTGTCAAAAAGATTTACCCTGACTGCTGTCCAGATGGGACACAGGGACCTGTTCTGTGTCACAGTCATCATTGAATGCTCTGTATTTTGTGGCCATGCCAACTTAATTGTGTGGGGAAGGGAGATTAATTAGGATTATGAACTTTGGCCTGCCTTCAGAATTTACCTGTTTTAGTCCAAGAGTCTGAAGTCAGCAGTTTCTCACAGATCTGTGCATTGTTTTGCTTGATTCCTTCAGCTGGCAACTCTTTTAAGCCCAGTGCCTCTGAATCCAGTAAATCTACAGGCTGGACATACTACATCATCAAGTGGACCATCGCCACCAGGTAATATTACTGCAGACCACTTAACTTTAATGGAGATTTATTTTCTTGTTAGCACTTAAATGCTTTGTATAATGCCTGTTAAAGACTAGAGCAGCATCAAACACTGACAAAAACTCATATAGTTCATGGTTTTCTCTGCCCATTTTAGTATTTAAAGCAACTAGATACTAGATAATATGCTTGTTTCAGAAAGAAATAAAAAAGTAACATTCATAAAACGTGCTATTAGTTATGTTTAAATCTGGATTTATCTGTCTGTATTTACCCTTCAGCTGCATCGAAGAACAAGTTGCAGACACCTCATTACTACGAGATAATGGAATTTGATCCTTTGGCTCCTACAGAGTAAGTAGCTTTTAAAGTAATTTACAGTTCTCTTAGGTGCCAAAGGCAAAAGGGCTTCTGAGATGGCTTTCTTCTGAGTGAGGAAACAGACCATACTGTTTAGGCAGAGTTAAGTGACCAATTGGATTGGAGCTTTTTTTTTTTTATTATTACTCCTTGCTTAACTGATTAAGGAATAGGCTCCTGTAGTGTGCCCAGTAATCAGCATCTGCAAAAATGGTGAAGTAGTGCTATGTCAAAAACTATCCAATAAAATCCTATTAAGTGATAGGAAAAGGTGAATACAACGCTGTTGGGCTGTAGTGGAGGAAGCCAGTTGATGTTTCAACACAGGTAGTTCTGGAGCAGAGTGACTTGCACATTTAGAGGGCCATGAAAAAGATCAGAGGGCTGGAACACCACTCCTATAGGGGCTGAGGGTTGGGATGGCTTAACCTGGAGAAGAGCTTTGGGGACCCTATATTGTGGCCTTCTAGTACATAAAGGATCTCATACGGAAGGTGGATGAGTTTTTACCAGGTCGTCTTGTCACAGGATGAGGGATAATGGCTGTAAGCAGAATGAGAATAGATTTGGGCTGGACATAAGGAAGAAATTTTTTACACTGAGACGCTGGAACAAGTTGCTCAACCATGGGAAGAGTTTGAATCAGGTTGGACTGGGCTTTGAGCTGCTGATGTAGTGAAAGATGTCACTACCCATGGCAGAGGGTTGGATCAGATTATCATTGAAGGTCCCTTCTAAATTAAACCATACCATGATTCTGTGAAGTAATTCCTGCTCATAACAACCTTATTTTAATGTTTTGCTGAATCTCAAGAAGATCCTGAATTTAAAATATAAGCAACCAGTACAAGCTGGGCCTCTCCGGACAGCCAACTAGGCAGAAAACCAGTATAAACCAACCACGTGGCAGCACTCTCCTTTTAACAGTCAATTGAGAAGATTTGAGTCATCTGCACAAAAGTTACTTTCAAGGAACCATCAAACTGTGAGGTAGAAAGATCTCAACAAAGGTTTCATTTATTTATTGAACTAGCGTAGTAATTGCACATCTCATGGCATGGAGGCCATTTGCATTTTGCAGTCATGTTTATTTGATCAAAAGTGACCATTTCCAGAGAGATCTCAGTCAGCGTACAATCACAGACATCTCAGGATGGGCTCCTTGCTAATGTGGAAAGCTGAGCATCCTGCAGCTTGTACATATTAGATAAACAACATAAACTCCCAGCCAGGACTTAATTGGTGCATTTTGTCTAAATAAAACAGAGCTGTGACATAAGAGTTGCCCTGTTCTTCTTCTGCCAGAGCAATTTATGAAGAAATTGATGCTGCTGTGCTGAAGCCAGAAGCTGAAAAGCATTCAGAATGCTGAAGGTGGAGATCTGAACACAGAAGTTACTCTGGTGCTGCTCCTGGGCTCTGCTTCGTGTAACGTGAACAAAGAGCAATGAGAAGTGGACAAGTACTTGGATCCACACCTTGAGAATTGGTCTTGAATGTTCAACTGTGTATTGTTCCAGGTGACTTACATGATTGCTATTTTTTTAAGTATTGTGGCCTTCAGAATATAATTTTCGAAGTCACCTGTGTATGAGGTAGCACATGACATCAAAACCAAGTAAATTAAAAGCACTCTCACAGCTATAGAAGAAAGCTTTTCTTCCACCTTAATCTGTTCTTTCATACTACATAATCCTATTTCTGTTTTGGCCATGTTGATGTCTGTGAAATTCTCTCCCTATAAATATATATATTTCTTGAAATGTATGACTTATCTAAAATTGAGCCTCTTGATAGATATGAAAGATACACAGTCATCACTTTTTGACATTTATATTCTGAATATGGATTTTGTTTTCTTTGCAAAACCCCACAAATTAATAGGATTTTTGTCTTGGTAAGAAGCTGAGCTGGGACATCCAGTGCTGTCATCTGTGATTAACAGAGCAGAAAAAAGCTGTGTGTTGCCATGTTGTGGTTATTAGTAAATAGTGGAAGGGATCACTATTGTTTCCAGTGTTCCTGCTCTGCAGCTTCTTGTTCTGGTGAAGGAAAAATATCCATCTACAATGCAAATGAGCACTAGTTATCCATTTATTTTAATCAAGTAATTTAAAGCTGCTTTTATCTCTTAATAGTTTAAGTGCCTTGTCTATTTTAATGCTGAATGTAAAATCTGCACTTTACAGATCTAGTTCTCTGAATTTGTAATTGATAAAAAAAATTTGAGAACATGGTTTATGTTTATAGCTGATAAGCTAACTTCATCTTTAAGTACTGCATTTTAAGTGCTCATGGTTATTTGTTTAAGTGACACAAACACTTAAGCCTTAAGGAATTTTTGTAGCATAGAATTCCAAATAAAAACGAATTCTTACTGAATAGTTAAGCCCCATTACTACTTTCTGTAGCTGACGTGCATGTTCTAAATGCAGACAGTATTGGAAGAAGCTGAGTGGATCCGTGGTGTTTCAAGTATCTGGTTCTCAAGGTTGCAGCTGGGTGTAGAACCAGTAGAATCTGTTGGAAGGTGGGGGGGCTTGTAAGCAAAGGTGAAAAGGTAAGCCTCTGCTGTTATTTTTCTTGCATTGTTTAGAGTGATCTGGAAAGCAGCTTAAGACAGTTGAAAATAAGATTTGAGATGGATGACTTTTCCTACAGCCTAGTTATATGCAGACCCTAGCAGGCCAAATCTAAGTTTTAAATAGCCTATTTCAAGGGTAACCCATAATGAAATGATTGCTAATTGAACTTGTCAATATTTAAGGAAGGAAAATGACTACAGATAGGTAAAAACTGTGAAGGGAACTGGCTAATCACTGAGGTTACAGAGCTTGTTTCATCGTTGGGATGTGCTCAGTATCTGTGCAGACTTGGGCTTTCAAACTCAGGGGAAGGCAGCCTTTATGGAAGCAGCATTTGTCAAGAGGATATTTTCTTCTAAAACACGTGGCCAGAACAAAGGAAGGTGTAGAGAGGACTTCCAGGATCAGCTCATTTTTCTAAATGACAAAGAAGTAAAGAAAAGCAAGGTAAGATTTTACTGTTATTTTTCCCTAGCCTGGATTCTAAGATTTGTCTTTAACTTTTTTTTCTGAACACAACTGGAATTACAGATTTATTATAAAGCTTGCTGGTCTTTTCATGCAGATACATTCCACTTGTGTGGGATCCACATTCTGCTGGATAAAGCATATTAGAGATACAACAGCACTAATGGTAGTTTTAAACTTTAATAAATACAGTGAAAGCATGACACATCATCCAGAATCCTTTTAAACACACGAGGTATTCAGTACAAAAATGCATTTTGAAGGTAGCACCTGCGTATTTTCAGAGGGCACCATTCTTATTGTTGTATGCAAACATAACTGAGACTAAGGCAACTTACAATATAGTCAGTACCTTTTTAGAGTCTTCAGAAACAACATCAGTCTTATCTTCTGAGATATCATCCACTGAAGGGGTAGAAAAAACTGGCCTAGTAGGTGAGATACTCAACTGAGATTAATCTCTGTCTGAAAATGCCTACATCACTTAAACTTGCTATGCAACTCAGTCCTTATTTGCAGGGTTATGATAAAGTGTTATTATCCCTTCCCCCCCCAGATAATAACAAAAAGTTACATAAATACAGGGTTACGTGTTCTAGTGGTAAACAGTGAGTACTCAGATGTACTCTGATCAGCTGGTGTGTTTCTGGGCAGACTTGTCGACATCCTTTTGGTTTTTGAGATGCCTCTGTGGTACTTTAGCCTGTGATGCAGAGCAGTTGCTGTGTACTGTCTTTCCCTTCAGCACTTTTCTGACCCAAGTCTAGCTTCTCTCTGTATAGAGGTGCCCAGTGTACAGCCCTCGCAGGACTGAAAGAGGAATCTGTAACAGTGCTGGTATTTTAAATGAGTTTCCTACATGGAAGCTATGCAGAAAATTTATAAACACAAGAATAAGATTACTTCCCTTCCAAGTCAAATGCTTCTCCAAGCAGTCCACAGATTCAAAATGCTTATGCTTAAATTACTGTTCCTCACTCAAACAACAATTCTAGAGCAGTCTGCTCTTACCAAATGAACTACTGATTCAGTAATAATTCAAGAAGGAGCATCATCTTCAAATCATCCCATCTTCCTGTGCTGTGGGAAGGCTATGAAGCAATACAGTCAAGTTTTGAGAGTCCGTGAACTGATTAGGTTGCTACTGAGAAGTAAAAACCTTTCACTGAATAAAGGTAAGTTAATTATTTTTCAAAGCCAGCAATGCAGTGTTAGGTATTTAATAAACTGATTTGTTCCTCTAAATTTACATATCTCAATTTACACTTAGATTTAAAAATTTGCCTCATGGAATTTATTAAGCATGTATCATCTGATACAAGGATGGCTTTGAGACAACTTTCTACTCCACAAAGAGATCCCTTCTGTCTTCTGATGAAGTACTACTCCTAAGAGGTAACATTCCAACTGTACAAGGTTAAATAAGAAGCACATGCTTCCGTAACACCAGCATGCGCCCACAGTAGTTTAATAATTCTATCATGTCTCACAGTGCTCCTCCAGCTTTTCTTTTTGTAGAAGAATGATGTCATAGCAGTCAGGGAGCTGAAGGCAGGGGTAGGGATTGCCCGTTACTGATAGCCAGGGAGCGGTAAGTGCTGTCCTTCCTTTGCTTCAAAAAAGGTGTAAGAGAGGGTGATCGAATCGACTTTATCCATTTTGGGGTCCTCTGCAAACTCAGGGTCGATGTAGAAGAAGACAGGCATATCCACTTCCTCTTGAGGATTCAGCCACTGTTCTTCAAAACAAAAACACTACAGGGGGAAGGAAAAAAAATGAGACAAAAACTGTGAACTTTCTCTGCAAAAGTATGGGAACATTTCATCTTTTAACTCTCGTTCCCTGTACATCCCTGTAGCCTGGGGAAGGATCAACTGTATGAGCAAGAGGACAACAGTTGTACCAAATGCCAGGGAACTGGGAACCTCTTTAATGCTTTTTATGAAGAGGGTAAGGCTAAAAATGAGGAATTAAGGTATTTTCTTAACATGTTGGCATATTTAGAATGATACCCAGGATTGAAATTAGAAGAAATAATTTACAAATAACGATTCATATCCGTGCTCACTCACTTGTATCTTGTTGAAGTACTGTCCCGCTTCGAAGGGCACTACGTTGTAGGTAGAGATCCCAATTATTGGTTTGTCTGTAGGATTTTTTGCTTTATAGAACGCCAGCGCCGTCTCTCCAGGTACGACCTGCAGGAGAACTTTCTCTGTAACTTTGTCAATGTGTTGCTTTGGGACAACCTGCCCCATTGTGTATTAAGCTGTGTCGGTGTACGTGTGCACTCTGCATCTCACCCGCACGGTGAGCACACGGAGCTGTGAGCGCAGGGCTGCAGGAGGGCACCGCGCAGCAATCCCTATCGGTGCTCAAACGGAGCGGTGAGCCGTGCCTGGCAAACCCCGCGGCTGCGGCAGCTGCGCGTCCTGCAGGGCTGGGAGCCCGAGCCGGGACGGCCCCAGGCAGGGCAAACCCGGCGCAACTCACGTAGATCTCGCTCTGCTGGGGCCGGAAGTTCCACTGCAGTCCGGCGTGCACGTCCGCGTTGAACGTCACCTTCAGCGGGCGCTGCCGCACGGGCCGCATTTTCTCCAGCCGCTCCGCGCCGCGCCCCGCGCCCGTGGTTCCGCCCAGCCCCGTCGCCTGCGGACACAGAGGCAGAAATGCCGCGCTCGGCGCCGCCCGGAGCGCCGCGGGGGCGGGCGGGGGCTGGCGGGGTAATGCCAGGGGCGCGCGGGGCTACCTGGCAGTACAGGCGGTACAGCGGCACGGCCGCGTACGACATCCCCACCATGCCCACGGCGGCCGCCGCGATGTAAGTCAGCACCGTCCGGTTCCGCCGCCGCCACTCCTCCTCCTGCCGGCGGGTGAACGGGTTGGAGCTCCGCAGCCCGCGGGCCGCCCAGCTGTCGCGGCACGGCCGGAGCGCGGTCCTGCCCGGCGCCAGAGCCCGCAGGGCGCCCGCGCACAGGGGCAGCCGCGGCCCCATGTTGCCGGCACGCGGCGTCGCGCGGCTCTCGCGAGAGGAGGCGGGAACGGCTCGAGACGCGCCTCCCCACGGCCCGCCTCAGCGCCGCGTGCGCCGCCCTCCCGGGGCGGAACGGCTGAGGGCGGGAGCGGCGCGCGGGGCCGTGGGCGCCGCCCCGCTGAGGCGCGCGGGGTTTGCGCCGTCGCTTCCCCGTGTCCCGACGCGCCGCTCGGGCGGCGTTCGCGTACCGAGGTAACTATCGCGGCCGTTGGGGTCGGAGCTCTTTGTCTCCGGGGGCCGCGCACCGTCTGGGCTGTGCGCGCGTTACGGCGGCTCCCGGCAGCACGGGGGCAGCGGGGCGCGGTGCTGCGGGCACGGAGCGGCTCTGCACCGTGCGGGGCTGCGCGGGCACTGAGCGCACCGGTTCATCGCAGCCTTATCGGCAGGGACCGCTTCGCTTCTCCTCGCGGGGCTCCGTTCCCGTGCGGGCTGTGCCGCACCGCTGCAGCCCGCAGCTCCTCCACACCTGCGGTCCGCGAGCTGCGCTGAGCGCTGATAGCGGCTGGTTTCCAGCCCTGCTCTCCCAGATGGCTGCAGCCGAGCCCGTTTAGCATGGCGTTGCTCGCAGCTGTTTTAATCTCGGTGACTTCATTCGGTTTTTCGAAGGTTTTAGGCGTAGGTTCGCTTCTCCCTGTGCTGTAGATGAAGGATTAATGAGGATGTCCGACGCTTCAGTACAGCGTGCAGTCAGGTCCTAAGTGTTATCTGCTTTTTTTGACGCTGCAAGGCTTGGTTTATCGCTGTTTCTTTTCCCCATCTGACCCTGGTGTGGGGCAGTGATGGAATGGTTGGCATGCATGAAAGGAAACATAGCCGTGTGAATTTAAAACAGCTTTTTTTTTTTCTTTCCTGTTTTCACAGCCATTACTGCTTGAAATATGAGCCTCTTATCTCAGAATTCTTCATTTTGAGCTTCTACTGAAATAGAAGATGCCCAAAACAGAGCCTCCAGCAGCTTCCAATGAAACGTAAGTACTTTTACACCAGTTATGGGATTGTAACATGAAAGTTCTTGCAGTTGTCTACATAGAAACATGTTTTGATGATGCATTAAAAGTAACTTCGACATTGAAACAATGTGAAACAACTACTTACAGACGGTGATGCCAACAGCCATGAGTTTGCAAAGAAAGGGAGGAGAGCTCCTCTGCTTCTCATCAGGTTTCCCAGCACTTAATTTGAGCTGCATCTCCACAGATAAAACCCCATGGAAAAATTCCTTAATGGTCCCAAGACTATGGGCACGTACTTGTGAGCTGTGTAGCAAACAGGTTCCTTGTGCATGTACCCTAACTACATGGCATAGCTGACCGCAGCTGGTACAATCATCATGTTTTCAGAATAGTAAGAATTATTTTAATGTCATAAACTGCTCGGTAACCATGCCAACAGCATCATCGAATCTGTAATTAAAAGCAGGCAGCTCATGCTGGGCTGTATCATGTTTGCTGTGTTTGTGCAATAGGATCCAGCTTGTGGTGCTGAGAAGCTTCATTAAGTGATTTAGCATAGCTTAATTACGTCATTTTGTGAGTAACTTGGTTAAATCGTGCAGACAGAAAAAAGCCAGCATAAGGTATTAAAAAGAGTTAACTTTTTACTGAGGTCTGAAGAGGCAAATGGAAATAAAGGGTGATAGGGCGTGCAATGCAAACATTTATCTTTAAGTAGTTACATTTTGCTGTGTGAAGTGTTTCATATAAATGGTTAATGGGCCACTGACTTCCTAAAGCAGTTTTTCAGGTAAGAAACAAATATGAAGTCTGTGCTATAACCGTACTTGAGCCACACTGTGGTGCCAGACTGTCATTCTCTATACTAGTTTTAAACTCTGGGAGACAGTATCAGCATAGAGAGTTTCAAGAATGCAGCTGATTAAATGTTAATTGAGGTTTACCTAAACTTAAATACATTCCTGCTGTATGCAGGGGTTACCCTCAAACCATTTCTGCTTCTCCACAATTACACTGTTTGTTGCTCCAACTTTTTTTTTTCCTCTGTGTTTACTAATCAGCACGTAATTATATGTTTTCTTTTAATGTGTATGATCTAATCAACAAAATACAGTTTTGAATAATTAATGCTTTGAGATAGATGAGAAGAAAGAGTTTGCTTACACTGTGTGATAAAGTGTTCTCTTGGCCGGGTCTCTGGGGTCACAGTGAATTTTCACCTTTTAGGGTTAGCAAACCTAAAAAGGTTCTGTTGGCGTCATTTGCTTAAATGGGGTTTTCATAAAGCTCTTTTTAATTTGTAAAAGATCTTGTGAATCCTGCTATCAGAGATGATACAGGTCTTTTTATCATCTGCTAAATTATCCTGTAATCCATTTTGGTTGCTAAAGCATTACAGAATTTCTTTGGGGAAAGCTGAGTCATAATTTAAAACGCTGCCACATGGGGATGGTTTGGCTGTTAGGAATGGAGCCTGTCTGCCTGCTGCACAGCTGTGCCTCATCTCCCACCACAGTTCAGTCTGACCTGCACTTAGCAGGAGTAGCTTTGCAGGTGTCACAGTGTCCCTAGCTCTTTCTGCAAGTAAAAGGGAATTCGTATTGCACAGAGCACCTTCTGAAAGGCGGAGAGCTGGCACCAGAAGCGATCCCAGTTTTGCAATTGACTCTGTAGGAACTGTAGGAGCAGCACTGCAGGAGGATTTCAAAGTGAAGAGGGGTAAAGGCCTTGGGGAGGAGCTCAGGAAGCTGAACTGCAGTGTTTTCTCTTGAGGAAGGAGGGGAGGAGCAAGTATCTGAACAAGGGATGCGTTGTTGATCACCACACTAATAAAAATAGTTTGGAGCAATAAGGAGGTGATGCTACTTTGCATCTGTATGTGTTGTTGGGGAGTTTATTGTGCCTGGTTTAATAAGGATTAGTCTTTTTAATAATGGAAATGCGTAGCTTTGAAACTATTTTTAAAGGTGTGTGTTGGTGCTGCAGAAAGCACGATGCTGTGAGCACGCTGTGTTGGTCTGAGTGATTTGTTTTGACAAATGCTCCCTGTAGTGATACACAAACTGAGCTGCACTGTTAAGAACACTGAAAAAATAGTTGTAGGAATGCAATGGGTATTTTATTTGCTATCATCTGTAACCTTGCCTGGAGCAAATCCAATTGATACAGTGCTGAAAATAACAGTGATTTTTCCTCTTTTGGACTAATGCCAGTAACAGTAGCAGAGTTAAACTGAGTCGAAAGGATTACAGAGCACACGCTTTTGTCACTGAATGTGTGTGAGCAATCTGAATGAGGCTGGTGGGAGTCCTTTGCTTTGTGGGAGTTGGGAAGGCGGCGTTCATATTTCTGCTTCCATCCTTAGGCTTGTCTGTTGTGGGTCACTTTGGCTTTCAGCCTTCAGCTTTCTGTCTTGTGTCCTCGGAGTGCAGTCTGAGGGCTGATCTCAAAGTTGTTGATCACCACGTAATAAATACATGCTTGTAAGCAAAAGGGTTGTTTTCCTGGAATGCCCACGTGCTCATAAAACCACAGTTGCTGCAACTTTAACAAAAAAAAAAAAGCACTTGGGCTCAGCATATGCATTCCTTGCATAGCCAAGCTGTCCCACTGTGCGGCTCCAGACGCTGACAGATGCTGTCTCATGGCAAGGTGACACCCTGCTGCAGGGAGGATTTGTTGTAAAGCCTTCATCCAACACACAATGTTTGCTTTTCATTTTAGGTTGCAATATTGCCAAGGTATTTTAGGAAATGGGGGATTATAGAAGTGCACTGTGATGCAAATGTGGAAAATAGTAATCAAACTGATCTGGGAATCTCAGAACTTCTGAAAATCAGTGCAAGGGCTGAGTCTTGTAGAAGGAGTGAGTCTAAGCTCTGCAAATTGTGGTGTATTTTGTCTTTTCTGAAAGGATTATTCTCAAGTAGCAACAGAGAACGGTTCTGTTTGGTATTCTGCTGTACTGTTGGGTTTGTTGAGACAAGCAGGCACTGCAGGGCTGTGTGGCTCTTCTGGTAGCTCCGTGACAAAGCATTCCTGGAAGTGGACATGGAAATTGGGGGGCAATTTTTGAGACTCATTTGGATTAAGAAGGGCAGTTCTGAGCATTCGGTGACAAGTGAAAAGTCTTTGTTGTTTTTTTAAAAGCCTCAGGGTCACAGCTTGTTCACAGATTGCTTTTGTAGGAGAACATGAGGTGCAGAATCCTACCTGCTTTGCACCTCCTCATGCCATAAAAGCCATCAGAGGATATACTAACAAGATGAGATCATCTCTTCCACCAGTTCTTCTTGCCTTGACTAAAACACGTCAGCATCCATTCCTACTGAACGCACATCAAGTTCTGCTTAACTTGTGACTGCTGGGTATCGAAAGGCTAAAAATCAGTTACAGCATGACATGAATCAGTGCTGTGGTAGAGAATGCAAGGTAATAGCATGATGGCCTCTGTTTAGTGCTGCCCACTGCCTGCTCTGTGGGCTTTCCCTTTTGTGCTGGGTGGAGGTGACCCGGTTTGCTGATGGGCTGCATTGTGGAGGTCAGGACTTGCTGCTGCTGACCTTGTTTGTATGGAGCACATAAAGAACTGGAAGAACACGAGTGAATAAGTTTAATTATTTCCCTTGGTTGCTGCTGCTAAATATAGTTCACATAATCACAGCTTTAGTAAATGCGAGTGACTTCTCTCCCTTGCATTTATCAGTCTCTTTAAAGTTGCTACAAATCCTTGTTTCAAAGGAGAAAAAGTAAACATTACCTCCCTAGCTGAATTAGTCCATGTGACGCAGAGGGTTTCAAGCAGATTAAGCAGGCAGAGACACTCGTCTGGGGCTCTGTCTGATTTTTTTTTTTTGGTTAGGAGCAGAAATTGCCCTGCTCGTAACCTTGGTGCAGTTGCAGTGGGAAGCTGAGCTGTGCGCCGGGGGTTTGCTGTGCTGTGCTGCAGGATGTCCTTGCTCTCACCTGGAGACGAAGACGAGCCGGAGCGCTTTGATGGTCTCTCCCTGCTGTACTGGTACGCTCAGCCGTTCGGGTCTGCTGGCATTCGGGCCTGCAGATGGGGAAAGCAGCCTTCAGTCCTTTACAAGCTGTAATTGTTTTCAGCTGCTGCCTTCTTTTCATAAGCAGTCAGAGGTTAACGTTTAGATTTGGAGTGCCAGGTGATGGCTAATTGGGAGGGTTTGCTGTTACCCTTTGGCAAGTCCAGCCGAGTGTTGGTAGATGGCAGTGACTGGTAACTTCTGAGGAATTCAGAACAGGGCTCAGAGCTGTGTGTGCTGCTCAGTCTCCAGAAGGTAGGAAACAGAACTGTTGGCTTCCGTGTATGTGCTGGTAACAAAGTGATAGAGAAGAGTATCGGAGATTTCATTGCCTTACTGGAACATCTGCACAAAGCTGTCTGCTAACCTCCCGCGACTTTGGTTGAAGTGCTTTGGAATATTTTTTTTCATAATTTCAATGTTCCAAAGTCACAGCACACCTTTTTCAGCACCTGCTTGTTTATTTCATCTCTTGCCTCTCATCCGTTCCCTCTGCCTGCTGGAAGCTCGCTCACAGGTGTTTTTGAGTGACTTCTACAGGAGGGAGCAGCAATGTTCAGTTGATGATTTGCATCTTTTCCTACAAAGAAATTGTTTTCTGTTATTGCTGCCAATTGATTCACATTCTCTGTATCCTCTCAGAATGAATTTCATGTGAGTTGGATCCCTCTTCCAAGCATTGCTCCTGGAAACATAGCTTTGTTTGATGTATTCTGTGCCTAAGTTTGGTAATATGCTGTGATCATAGCACATATACTGCGAGCTCCACCGCCTTTAAATACTAAAGACTTAAAATCGGAGATCTATTATTTTCAAACTTCACAAAAATAAATGGTGTAAAGTTGAAGCTCAACATTTGCTCGTTTTTAGATTCTCTTTTCTGAAAGTTCTGCTGGATGTTGATAGTCTATGCACGTGTTGAGAGAGCTTCGTTTGCTACTATTTGCTCTACGCTAATGCTTCAGAAGTTGAGGAAAAAGTGCAGTATTTTGGATGGACCAACAGAGCAGTACTGTGATGAAATTAAGGAAATGCAGTGTAATTGAGGTCTCTGTTACTGAGAAGAATATGTTTTGAATAACGAATGCCAGTCTGTGGGTCTTTGCAGAGTGCCAGCGAGAGTCCAGGTGCATGAGAAACAGAACAGTGGTAACAGAAGGCAAGATAGGAAAAGGATGGGAAGAATGGTTATTGGGCTGCTCTTAGGTGAGTCTCTATGAAGCAAAGGCTGATGTTTCAAAGTGCTTGGGAATTTGAGGTTCTGGAACGGATTGTTGTGTTTTCAAGTGCTTGCCCATCGAAAAAAGGCTCACCTCGTTTTCTTGCACAAAATGCAAGAGGTTGGCACGTTCTTTAGGACATGAATTTCTCACCTGGTGTTGGATTTTACAACATTTGGGCCTCCTGCGTTTTTGTCTTCTCTGGCATGGCACATTTTAATGACACGTTCTGCAGGTTTCACAGAAATGTGGGGTTTCGGGCTTGGAGCTGAAGCCCTGTGCTGGATTTGGTCGCGTGGGAGGATTTGGGTCACTGTGTCCTCCACTTTGATCTTCTTTTCCCCTGTTAATGAATTCTAGTTGTTCCATTTCACTTCAGCATCATGCTCTAGAAAGCACTGCTCATTATCTAATAGAGAACAAAATGTAGGTCGAAGCAGGAAAACCTGAACAGTGCTTGTGCTTTCTTCTAGGAGGCATCTGGTGAGGCTGTTCCCAAAATGGTACAGGGGGAGGGCAGAGCATCTCTGATGCACTGGATTTATGGTCCTTTCCCTTTGCATTCCCACAGCCATATATTTCTGATGAGATTGTGAATGTAGGTTTCAGGGATCTGATTTTACTTGGTGTAGTTCTTTAGTTCTTTACCATTATCAGGTGCCCATGGAGAACTCGTTGCACGTGCCATCCTGCAGTGCTGGCCTGGGTGGGAGGTGTGCAGGGGAGCAGGCAGGGTTTGCCTTTTTAAGTGGAATGGTGTTGAAGAAAAGATGAGAAGCTGCAGGGAAAAGATTGTGTTAATGAAAATACAGTGATATGGTGGGTATCTTAGGAAATGTTTCTGTATGCACTGTCTTAGTTGTGGTTCTGTTCTAATATTCATTCCCTGAGCTGAGATGTTGCAATGTGTTCTTCTTGCCAAACTGTTAAGCTGGACCAGGCTGTGGGATTTTCAGTCCTTTTGTTATAAGCAAAGTGGGATTCGGAATTTGGCCTGAAATGCTTTGGGAGAAGAGGAAGTAGTAAAGCATACTTTATTTTACCATTTCAGATTTCTATGAACAGATTGAATTTTCTTTGGAGGTATCAAATAATAAGAAATTGCCAAGAAGCTGCTTTGGGTTTGTGTTACAAACAGGGTTGCTGTACTTCATTCTGTATTAACTTTAAGTACACTGATTTATGAGGGGTTTAATGATTCTTATTTTATTTTCTAGGACAATCATGGGCCCTCATGGAATCAATCGAGCTGTTCACCGCATCTCTTTTTCTGACTGTCAGGATGGATTAGGTAAGTAGGTTGCACGTTCTGTTGATTCAGAGGAAACCAGATCTAAAAGCACTTTGTGAGCTTTTCCAGCTCACACTGCAGTCAGTAGTTTAATTTGTCTGCCTTTTAGGGACTCGGCTGTAAATCAGTTTGGCACTGGTGGAATAACCATTCTCTTGCCTGTGTCTTTTCTTGTGCAGGAGTTAAAATAATTGGAGGTTACCGGGCGCAAACAGCAGAAGATTATGGGATCTTCATAAAGAGAATTCTGCCTGGAGGGGTCGCTGCTGTGGACAGTAAGTAACTTTATTTATTTCTGTTGCAAATCTGCTCTGAAGCAAAAGCTGTTGAAACAATTCTTTATTTTACTGTGTGAGGTAGGATATCTAAAATAGCGTGGCGTAGTCAGGATTCCTGATATTGCAGCTTACTTTAAATTGAAAGAACATATCCTGTTTTATTAGCATGATATCATATGTTCTGCACTCTCCTGTTGATTGATGAATTGCTGTTGATTTCACTGCAAGGCCGTTTGCTGGCAGGAGATCTCATTTTGGATGTCAATGGAGAAAACTTAACTGGAGTAACCAATGAAAGGTACGTGTGTCCTGTTAATTAGATGTTGATTAGAGCTTGGAATATGCTTGGGATTATTTGGACCATATTGACCACTGATGAAAGATGGCTCCACTGAGGTCACTGGAATTGAGCTAGAAATGAATTGATCCGATAAATCTTATCTTGCAAAACCATTGTAGAAAAGTGACAGGCATTTAAATGCTTTTGTAATGACAGAATGTCTGTTTTATAATGTTGTTCATTGAATGTATGTAAATAGCATTATAAGATACTGAGCTGTTAGGATATTTTTATAACTGTGTGCTGATGGAATAGTGGTGAGAGTAAATGATGCAGCTAACGAGTGTCACTGTAATGGGACAATTAAAGAGCTGCTGCTTCAAAAAAAGGCAGAATGGTTTCTGTAGCTGGATCACCAGAGATCGATGTGGAGCCTCGTTCTGGAGTAAGATGTACATTTAAAATTCACAGTAAAGCTACTGTGTGTGTGTTGCCAGATGAAATCCTGAGCAACGGAGTGTCTGAGCAATGCTCTTCTGCTGATGGAGCTGTCAGTTCTGAAGGAGATCCAGGAAGGCAGTAGGATTGACCAAGGAGAGATGGGGACAAAAGGGTGGGAGACAGAGGGCCATCCCAGGTTGTTGCTGTCAGCTGGCACTGACTCAGTTTTGGGTTATGATACTGACAAACTTTTTTCTCTGTATCCGGCTGTTAAAATGATCAACTGCATTACATATGTGTTCATTTTCCCACTACTTTAGCATTACCCACTTTGATTGAAACTTTGATGTATTTACTTAATTATTTTTCCCTCCTAGGGCCGTTGACATCTTGAGAACAGCTTCTGCATCTAATCACATGTCTCTGCTGGTTGCCAGAGATGAAGAGGCAAAGTAAGAGAAAAAGAAATCCTCAACTTCAAACTGACAGAATCCAACGCAGCACCTGAGGTTGTAGGGATCAGGATTGCACGTGTTTTACTTTCAGATAGGATTAATCTCAGAATTGCAGCACATGTCACGTTTTCCAGTGTTGCATTTGACAACAGTTTGTTTTCTTAGTGCCCTGGGCAGGGGGGAATGGAAGGCTCACTTTATCAAGGCTGTTGATAGCAGTAAGCTCTGGCTGATTTCAGTTTAATGAAGAGGATTGATATGTTATGTTACCAACCCTTATTGTTACAATTCATTTGCAATAACGATAGGTTTTTTTATACACTTCTCACATTTTAAAATAATAAAGAAGTAGGAATATATTAGATCTACAGTACCACAAAGATATATGATTTAAGCTGGTCTTGCCCTCCGAAAAAAGGCAAATTTGAGTATTGATTCTCCTCAGGAGTTTTCTTTTCAGTCTCTAATGAGCTCTGAATTAGTTTGGCTAAGTAGGTTAAACTGTTCACCACAGCAGGTTGTCGAAAACCTCCATTGTAAGTACATTTATGTGAAGTACTGCTTTAATCTTGTCTAAAGTTAGCCATATAAACCTATACTTGGAACCACAGGGGATGTTAGGATCCACACCTGTAACCCTTCTGACTTAAATCTCTGGAGGAAATGGCTGTGACACCTCACCCTTCCTCTTCTGCTCCTTTATTTTTGTATTTGACAGTAATGTAAATGACTCCCTGCTGCAGCCCTTGATCTCTCCTTTTTTCAGGCTGCCCAGATAGGTGAGGTGTGCTCTTAATCTGCTTTTATCTAAAGCATTCTGACCTAGTTCCTCTAAACTCCCTCAATAATTAAAACCCATCAGTCCTTTTGCCATCCTGGTGGTATGCTCAGTGTCCTGATGCTGTACCACTCTGCACAGTCCCTCACTCAGATGCCTCTGAGTAAATGAATTACATCACATCCCTGTGATAAAGGGTTCAATTTCCATTTAACTGGGTTTGTGTGTTTTCCCTGGGTTCAATGTTAGTTCAGTAAATGGTCTTTTTCTTTTTTTTTCTTTTTTTTTTTTTTTTTAAGCAACTCATCCAACAAGATTTCAGTAAGTCTGCAGTTACTGCAATGACAGGAACTTACTGTGGTCAGTTAATTTTGTCCTCTATCTTTAATTGCATATTAATTCAATGATGTTTCTGGCTTACATCAGTCTTGATTTTTGTGTATTTATTTTTACATTTTCTATTACTGAGGTGTTCATAGCTCAGATTATTTAAAAAATCATGCTTTTCTATTAGGCTGCATCCAGTGTTTGATTAATAAGGAGTTGTTTCCTTTTCTGCAATGTGTGTACTTTGTTCTACATCTCTGCTGCTTTTTTGCCCGTTTGTTTTGGTAGGTTTGTAAAAACACCATTTTTATTTTTTATGATCTTTTTTTCATACCTTTTTTCATATTCTTTTTTTAGCATACCTGTGTTATCCAGTCAGAGGGACTGACTGGCCAGCAGAGATGCTAGCAGGATGCTAAGGGTACCTTTAGCACCAGTACCAAGTCCTGACAAAGAGGATCTTTTGTATTCCCACAGGAAGGAATTCCTCGACCTGATGGATAAGTACGGCTCTCACAGTGACGCCCATTCTGCAAGAAGTTCTCCAACTCAGCTGTTAGCTGGTGAGAGATTGCTTCCTGCCCTGACATAAATCTGTGGGGCAGAATTTATGCTTGTGTGCACTAGAACCCTGCATTGAAAGGCTTTGTGGGAAGGGTACTGGAGCAAGAGGGAGTCACACAAAGCACGTTTACTCGGGACTTCAGCATTTACTTTATAGTCTGAACATGTGAATCACTTGGTTTGTGCCAGCTTTCCCAGCTCTAACTTACATATTCTACTGTCCACTTTCATCAGTTTTAGTTAATTGTGTGAACAGTGCTTGGCTGTAGAAAAGTGCCACAAGATTATGAATTGCTAATAAAAATTTGAGCTAGAATACCATATTCTATGAGTTATACCACATTCATAGAATGTCTGTACACAGCAATCGCTGGACCATTACTCTTTTAGAAAGTTGTTGTGATTTTTATTTATTTGTTTATTTATTTCACCAAATTTTTGAACGTCATCCCTTGCTCTGTTGTGTCCCTGGAATGCTGGCTGCAATTCTTAGCCGTGTAGAGTTAAACTTTATTCTGTTGCCCAACTGCTCACAGTTTTCTGCTTCCTAACATGAAGTAATGCCACCGAGCCCTTAAGTGAGCTGAAACTGTGCTTTTTCCTAAAGGTGTGTTTTACTTCTCTTTTTTCATTGTTCTTTAAGGAAAACCTGTGGACAGCCTTTCTTCTGGATCATCCTCGAGGTCACAGAGTCCTCAGTTGCCTCCAGAGGACGTTATCACCACCGTCAGCAGAAAAGATTCTGTACCAGCAGCATCTCCAAAGATTGCAAAGTAATTCCCAAAGCTGATGGTAACTTCCTTGTCTGAGAGGGAGTTGAGCGTTGAAGTGCTCAAAATTACTGTATTTTGAATCCTATGATACTGTTGATAACACCAACTGTCAGAGTATAGAAGTTTTTTTCTCTTTTTTTTTATTGTTCAGTTGGTAAAGTTAGATTAATCAGATTGACTGTTCTTCTTAGAGTCTTGTAATGAATGCATGCTTCTGGCTCGTGTATCTGGATGGTCCATTGGAGGGAGAGGGAGGGAGAGAGAGAGAGAGAGGTTTATAGTCTTGCAAAATTATATAGTGGTTCCTTTTGTAATTCCCTGAAGCAACACCCGAAGCTAGAGATTTTGTAGTAAGCAAGCTGTATCATGCTTCAATTCCATCCACTGGTTGTATCTGTTACTGTGGTGCACACCTGTGAAATCAGTAGGCTTGACACTCATTTGTGAGTATGCAGAGCTGTGAGGTAAGTGTACATTCTCTTTCTCTTCCCAGGGGTAGTGCATTTCAGATCATCTCTGTTTGCAAAGGAGCAAACCTTGGTTTGGATATTGTTGGAGGAATTGACAGAAATGAGGGGCCTTTGGTATACATCCAAGGAATTGTCCCTGGCGGTGACTGTCATAAGGTAGGTGAAGACCTTTCCTTCTCACACTGTTGAGTCCCCTGTATTTTTGCCTGCATTTTGTGTACCAATATACATCATATGCACACATTGTCATTATGGAATCCATTTTTGTTTCTCCCTGGACAGAATTATCTCATTGCACCGCAGCGTGGTTGCCTCAAAATGAAAATTATGTGAGTTTTTCACATAAAACAAAGGGGTAAACAAAGATCTTATTCCCTATTCCACTTAGGAGGAACTTGACAAAGTGATTTTTTGTAAGAGGCTTTATGATGCAAGGAAAATCAGCAAGGAGGGGACAGGCCTGCAGACCTGCCTTATTTTTTTTTTCCCCCTTGCACTGGATTTAGCTGAATCCGTGCAGTTGAAAAGCATTGCATAGGCAAATAATTTCAAAAAATAGAGCAGACTTATAAAATGTATGAATCAGTACTGCTTTCTGTTTTCATTTATGACAAGTGCAATATGTAAAGCAGGAGAGCTTGTGAGTTTGAAAAATAAACAACAGAACAGCCTGGTTCAAATACACAGATCTGTTTATCTAAGAGTCTTCTTGTCATCCTGTGTTCTTACGGTTATTTGGAGGTGTAGATAAGCCAGCGTTTGCCATCTGCCAAGCAAGAGGGTACAAGTTAATTTCACAAGCAGTGAGTTTTGCTCCAAAATAGTCTTAAACTATTTCTGATTGAACATCTGTAGATTGAGGTTAATCCTAAAAGGCAGAGATTGAAGGGAAAAAATGCCAAATCTCTCCAAGGCTTCAGAGATAAATGGTAATCCTCCTCCTCTTCCTTTTTGCTGTTTCGTTTTGGCTTTTGAAACATTTTTCTCATTGTAAGTGTGTAAATTTAAAGCACTTACAGTCTGTCGTGCTTGTAATTGATGCAGTGGGGCTGAGCCATGAGTGTGCTCTGTGTTCTGGTGTTAGCCGTGCTGGAGGTATTTTCCCTCTTTATCCTGTTGGAGAAACCTAAATGAGGAGTGCATTTTAAATCTCTGCCACCGGAGGGCAGCATTGAAATTGATATCTTTTCACAGGTTGCTTGCAGGAGAAATGGAAGACCTGAGCTTTTAATGACACGAAATGTAACAAAGTGTGATCACATGCTGAAATAACATAACTAAATCTTAGTGTATGAGAGTATTAAGTATGTCAAACTATATTAGTTTTATAAAGGTATTTCACTTTTGTAGTTTGATTTATGTGGTCAGGTTGCTTCTGTGATTCATTTCTTGAAAAATGAAGAACACGATGTTATTCTGTGTGTTACTTTGCACAATTGTCTGATCTGAATCTGTAACCATAAGCATGGGTGATGTGCAGTATGTAGGTGAATGCCATGCATTTTCAGTTAAATTTGTTAAGGCTTGTTTAAAAAGTGAGTGAAGAATGCTTTATATTAGTGAGAAATCTGCCCACGCAGATTGAAAGTTTTGTTTTGCAGACCTGAAGCAGGAAAGTGCCATCAATCCTGTGCTGGTAGAAAGATTGCAATGAACAATTCAACACAGAGTTGACAGTATAATTTCTATGATTATTTCTATGGTAATTCTGCCTGGCCAATTCCCAACAGACAGGTCTGCAGGTCTGCTTGTGTTGGTAAGGTGAATGTGGGAGGAGATCCTGAAAAGTCCTGCTTAGAGCCAACAATGTCTGATTCTTGAAATACAAATTAGTCCAAGTCTCAGCGGGGTTAATTAGTAAGAAGTTTCCACTCATCTTATGGGTCGTTACTTCTTGGTGAAGCAAATGTCTATGGCTTATCTGTTTTCAACAGAAGTATGACCTGCTGTCCAAATTTCTTTACACAACTTCACCAAAATCCACTGTTGGTAGTTAATACAAAATCTGTGGTTTTGTTTTTTGTTTGCTGTGGATCAGGATGGACGGCTGCAGCCTGGAGATCAGCTCGTCTCCATTAACAAGGAGTCACTGATTGGCGTGTCCTATGAAGAGGCAAAAAGTATCATTGACAGAGCCAGGACGAGGTATCTGCCACTGCCAGACAGCTGCTCCAAAATGGGCTACTAGACAACAGCAAACACTGGGTTACTGTGAGATGCTCTGTGCTTAGAGGAAGCACAAGGGATGTTCGTGGTTTTGATATATTCAGCTGAAATACTGTCATCACAGCAGGAGACTCAAATGCACCCCTTAGCTGTTTAAAACTGTGTTTGCATTCCTTTTAAAGGAGAAAAAGAAAACCAAAAAGCACTGCTTGCCTAATGTTTCTAATGGTAGAGAATAACACATCTTTTTAGAAAAACACAAGAGGAAATACTGCAGTGTTGGGGAAAAAACGATGTTTGCACTGGTAGTACATGCTCTCATGAATAGAATAGCATCCAGTATGCTGAAAGCTTTTTCATTTTTCATTTTAGGTTTGAAAGTTGTTGTGAAATAGCTTTTATAAGACAAAAAAGTGCTCCCAGTTATTCAGAGAATCTGCAGCGTCCCTCCAGCCTCGTCGCGCCTCCTGCAGCCTTTGTTGGACAGCGAGCTGCAGGCCCCGGTGCTGTGGCATCTCCTCACACAAACCTCGTGTCAGCGCTGCTTCCTAACGCTGTGAGTTTGATTACTGCTCCTGTAGGAAGCAAGTGGCCCTTGCCTGGGCTTTACTGGAATTCCAGTGTAGGATTCTTTCAAGACACGTTGTGCAACAGCAAAACAAACACTGATGAGGGTGATAGGAGTATTATTTGACTTGTAGTAGGAAAACAAATCCTTTAAAATTAGCCACAACTGCATTTAGAGTTACAGAGTTCTTTCTGTTTCTTCCTGGCAGCAAAGCTTCAGAACTTGATATCTGCGAGTTACTCAGTTTTGCATCTCAGTGCCTGATTTCTGTGTGAGCACAGTGCAATCTCACAGCTTGCACTTCTTCCACGATGAAGAATTTTTTGCTTAAAAATCAGCATCCCAGAAAAATGGGAAGTTTTCTTTATTTTGGCTAAGAGGCAGCACAGTTCATCCTCAATGTAAAGGAACAATGCTGAACACAAGAAATAACACTTTTTTAGTTAGTGTATGATTTGTATTAAAAAAAAAAAAAAAAAAAAAAAAAAAAAACCAACGTTTTGGAACAAAATAAAGCATTTCCTTTGAATGAGGAAGAACAAAAGATTCCCCAATCAGAATCTGGTTCTCAATTGTTTTCATGCTCTCAATTCTTGCCCGCTTTCTTTCCTCTCATGGGTGCAAGCATTGAAGCAAGTTGCATGAAAGCTTTGCTATTTTCATCTGTGAAAATACTGAAAACCCTTGGAAGGTTTTGATAAGGCCCAGGTCTGAGTTCTGGTTGCTGTACCTTCTCACTGTGCTTTGCATTTTCTGTTGGAGTTTTAGTTTGTTCAGCCCTTTTTTTCCCTCTCTTGGTTCAATGTGTGCTTCTGGTCTGTTTGTGACCTACTTACAAAATGGTGTTTCATGACTTTTGATTTCCTTTCACAGATGGAAACTAGAGTCAAAATGGAAGAGCAGTCTCCAATTACTTCTGCAGAGAGCAGTCCTCCTGATGTATCTGTTCATGGTAAATGCTGGTTTAATTCCCTGTCACTCTTTTTTTCTTTAGTATTTGTCTTAACAGAAAATAATATGTAGTAAGATTCTTTAGGCTTCTAAAAAAAGGAATATTGCACCATTTTATAGTACAAAATGAGCAGAGATCAACGGATTGTGCAGTTGCTGCTGTCAGATATAACAACAAACATCTGAAACCAAACAAAAATGAGTGATCACAACATTTGCTGTATGGCAGTAATGATAACCGACTTAGTAGAAAGCAGATAATGAGGACTCACATATAGATCAAGATTATGTTGCCATAGAAACTGTGCTTTCTTGCCTTAATGAAATTCTGTGGATGTATATTGCTTGCACATTTTTTTAATCAAGGCTTTGGAAGTACAGGCATAACATGCAGACCTCTTTAGCACTATTTCAATAACAAACAATGCATGTGTGTATTTGAGAGCTGTGACATTACAAGCTAAGGCTGCAATCACTTGGATTGTATCTTCAAATACATGTTATGAAAGCAGCAATGGGGAAAACTAAAGAGAGGTTCTAGAATTTGGTCAGAACCGAGTCTGAACTGAACACCTGTCGTTCCTCTGAGATGCTGATATGCAATGCATGTATAAACAGTGCAAATGCAGACGTGATCGTGAGATCCTCACAGAAAGCAATAATGAAACTGTATCCCTGTATGAAAACCTGAACAATGTTCTGGGCAGCAATAAGGAAGCAGAACCTGTGCTTCTTTCTGTTTGAGGGGGAAGAGCGATGAGATGAAGGACAAACATACAGCATCTGATTCATCCTAGATGTTTCTGCACTGACTATTTAAGCTGTGCTTGGGTTTTTTGTGGCCCACGTTAGATATCCCAATTCCAGATGAAAGCCTCCATAGTGCAAACCTGCCTGGTTGGTTTTCTTCCCTGAAGGGTGATCGGATGGAATATGAGCTTTTGATACTGCAAAGGCTGTAGCTGAATACACCTGGAGTTTAATGATCTCAGCTCTGTCGTACTGATGATTAAAAACACTGATTAAATCAAAGGCACGAGACAAACAGCTGTTGCTGGGTGTGTTCAGAATAGGAGGCTCATTTAGTACAGTGCAATACACAGGAGCTTCACGCTGCCTAAAGAGAACAAGGCTGCAATTTGTCAGCCTCTCTGAAGAGCGTAGCTAACAGTAGAAAGCAGAAAAAAAACCTGCAGCTCCAGCTTGAAGTTTGTTGTCACTTTTCACTTCAGTTGTCGCCAGGCCTTAACCAAAGCTGCTACTTCTCTCCTGTTGCCCTTTTCCAAGGATAACCATGAAAAATTGAAGTAGCTTTGGGATTTTTTTGAAATGCCATAGGAAAAATCAGCATAATTTTGAGAAAGTCCTGCAGAAAGCCGTGCAAAAAGCTTTGTCATTCTGAGCTGAAAGAAAGTGTGCCAACTGAACTGAGGTTCTAGCCCAGTCTTCAGAATTTAATACAGCATGTGAGAGGCATCAGAGATGTCCAAGATGTTTTGGTTTATGCTTTTTGCCTCCTCTTGTGCTGTTGTATTCACAGGTGCGTGTGAAACATGACAAGGCTGTAGCTGCATTTTTCAACTTCCATTGGAACTTAGTGCACTGTAATGAATTAATCAATGCAACTAGTTAAAGTTATGCAAAACTGCAGCATTTCTGACTGAACAAACTGGAAGGGGGGTGATAAACACTTGGAATATGGAACTTAATGGATGGCAGTCCTGGGAAGAGTTCCTCCCCAAAAAAACCTGCTGAGAATCCTGCTGGAATTCAGGCTGAGCTACCTCTGCACATGCTTAAATGGCAGCAGGGCATTGCCTCTCTTCCCACAGGGTTCTCCAGATCACTGGATGTGCCTTTAGGAACTGTTGATTGTGCTGAAGGTGTGTCTTGAAGATCTTTCTTGGAATTCACAACAGTGTTTCCCCTTCTGTTTCCAGAGTTTTGCTGTGTAGATCTGAGAAAGGAAAACACTACAAAAAGAAGCTGCATGTTTCATGAACACATCAAATTATTCTGGTTTCTCTCTATTAACTCAGTAGTTGCAATTTTTTTAAAGAAAATTTCAGATTAGTTTAAGGTATCAATACTTACGTTTTTCAAAGCAGGAATTATAACTGTGTTTTTTTTTCTTCTCAGTCATTGCCCCCAACCACAGCAATGGTTACAGTCTGCCAGGAAGGAAGGCTTCCTTGAGCTCTGCTATTCGTCTCAAAGCAGAAAAGCTAGAGAAGGTAAACAATCTTCTGAATCTTCCTCCCTCCCTCCTTATAATGTAAAGCATTTGGAGGATATTCCTAAGTTGACAAAACCAAAGGTATGAATTTGAGGCAGCTCTTTCAGGTTCTGGGACAATATTTCATTTTATATGTTGGGCAAATTACTATTTTTGTTAATCTAATTACTGACTAACTCTTCTGAGGATCTGACATCCCTCAGGATTTTGAAGAAAGTTATTAAGGACAAAGGGTTTTGCTTATTATGCTCATCTGTATTCAAGGTTAAATAATATCTGAACATCTCTCAATTAGAACAAGAAGTCACAAAGAGTGTCTGGAATAAAAGTGTAGTCAGTGAGAGTGCACTCTGATACAGAAGCTCTTTGAAGTGCAGCTCTGTCCCTGCAGCCATTTATCCCTGGTCCTTTTGGTGTTTTTTTTTCTCCAAAATAAGTTTTTTCCTTCCAGGCATTGAATTATCTTGGGATTCAGCCCTCAGCTGAACAGCAGCAAGCCCTAAGGCAGCAACTTCAGAAAGATTCCAAAGGAACAGTGTCTTTTGGAGGTAATAATTTCTTAATTACTCTGGAAAACAGCAAGATGTATGAATACAGAAATAGCAGATGTATTTTCTGTCAATGTCAGATTGCTACCACAAATAAAACAGTACTTCAGGGCAGAAACCTTTCTATTTAACAAAAATAAGCTTAAAATTCTGAAATGAAGTGACTGTATCTGAGAGGTAGAGAAAAGAAACGAAACTGACAGATGGTTTCACTTGGTCAGCTGGTGACAACCAAGAAGAGCTATTATGTGTGGAGAGACATTTGTGTGCAGCCCAGCACGCTGCTTTGTCTAGTTTTTTGCTGTTGGTTGTGGCAGTGCTGGTAGGAGACACCAGCAGTTTCAGAATATTTGTTTTACATTGAGATGTTTTATTTCCAATGCTAAAATTGATGGAAATTTCCTGAAATTTGTGAAAAACGGCATCAAACACTGGTAATAAAATTTAATGCAACTTTCATACTGGTACAAAAATAATTGCTTGTACCAAATCATCTACAAATGACACTGGATTTCCAAGTATCCTGTTGGTGAAGGTGGTGGGTCTTCCATCGGATTTTGTGGTGCTCACAAACTGACCTTCACATTTCCTCTCCTGGTGTAGCAGAACGTTTTCTTTGATGCGTTCAAAATGAACATTAAGTTTGGGCTGTGCTGATTGAGGTTGTCACAGCGTTTGTGAAATTTCCTTGTCCAACATCGCTTTTCCCAGGCCTCTGTCAGAGCTTTTGAAGGCTCCCCAAGGTACAGTTGAGCCGTGAGCAAGCACAGAATTGTGTCTTTCCTGCAGACTCTCTAGGAAGATCAATCCCCAGGGCAGGGTGGGTGTAAAGGAGGTGTGCAGATCTCAGGTTTCCACAGGGGTCTGCAGGTGTACAGCATCTCTCAGCAGGTACTTGGAGGTTGAACTCTGGTTTTCCTTTCTCCTTCACAACTTACGAAGCATTTTGTGCCAGGACCTGTTCTTATTTTGCCAGCTTGCTTCTGTTCAGAGGGCTGTGTCTGACAAAACTGTAAGATTTATGTTTTCCTTTAAGAAAATTGTGGAGAGCAGATGCTGCATTCTGAGAGCAGCCTTGTATCGTGCTCTGAGCAGTTGTGTTGCACCCACTGATGCTGCTACTGACCTGAACCTGCAGACTGCAGCAACAAAACCTGAACTGTTTTGTTTTCTAGATTTCATTGAAGTTTCAAGGAATCTGTTCTCTGTGCAATTGGATGCAACAGATGGTGGCCAAAAACCTGTAACGTTTGGGATTGATGAAATTGCCAGTTTGTTAGATTTGCAGGTGAAGTGTGTGTGTGTGTGTGCAGTGTTCAGCTGCTGGGAGGGGATTATTGGGGAGCTTAACATGTGAGATTATTCCAAATCTTGGGCAGGTTTTCAGCACAGCCCCCTGTCATGCTGTGCTTTAAGATAACCCAGTTTCTGTGAAGCTTTTCGAAGCAACCCACATTGCAGAAAGCAATTCACATAATGATGTTGTTGTCAGTACAGACAATGGTGATTTGCCAAGGTTTCTTAAATACACATTGCTGCTATCTGTGTGCATAATAAACAGTTATGGGGTCTGGTGATTTGTGCTGCTGCTAAATGGAATATCACTTCATTCTGGAGGTAACTTAGGAGTGAGTGCCAAAGCAGTGTATTTGTAGCATAGGAAAATTTAAATACAATAAGGTGTTATTTAAAATATTGAACAAAGTGGTGACTGTTAGTGTAGTGGTCTTGACATTTTGTAGTAGTTTGGTAGTCCTTTGTGACAGGAAAAATTACTTGATAAGTTGCTGAGAATTTTCTTAAAAATTCTTCATGATTTCAATAATATTTTCCAGAGCTTTAAATCATTCTAAAGTCATTCTCTCATTTCATTGACAAGACCTTTTAGGGTAGGATGTTAAGGATTATGAGAGATGCACATAGGACTGATTTCTAACAGGGCCTGTTTAAATGTGCGCAGTTTGTAACCTGGGATTCTTTGGAGGATGACATGGAAAAGCTTAAGAAGGAAAGAAATGAAGCTCTAAAAGAAATGAGCAAATTAAAGGTAATACTTAATTTTGACTTGTGTTATTTTAATCAGGAGTCGAATTTTTGTGTACTTTGCTGCTTTGCTTTTGACACTCAAGTTGTGATAGATAAATAAAAAGGCAGAGCAAACTGCATAATGCTTAGAGATCGTGTGCTCACAGTATGGAGAACATGAGCTTTATTACATGGACCACGAAGACTTTCAAATCTGATTCACAGGGAGGTGATGTTGAGAAGCCATTTCATTGAAGTGTCTTTGGAGAAGTGACTGATTTGCAGAGCAGTTTAATTTGGAAATGTGTGATCCTCACAACCACAGTGTCTGAGCAGATGCTGATAATTTTGAAAGAAGTTAACTGGAAAATAAATGAACCCATTTGCAAAATTAATGCGTGTTTTCACAGACATTATGAAACACTTAATATCAAAAGCAATTAATGTATTTATTTTTACTTAATACCTCGGGTTACAACCATTGTCCTGTGGTCTTGAATTTCTTTAGCAATCCAAGATGTAAAAAAAAAAAAATAAATTCTGTATTCAGTGCCCCTAACTCTTGTTCTTGGACATGAGTGGGAAGTGTGATCCCAGGGTACAAGCAGTTCTATATGTTGTCAACTGGCCCAACAAATTCATCCTTGCTGGAGACTGCAAAAGCTTTGGGTTGGTGCACACAAAGAACTGTTCCTCACTCTGTGCACAAGGACTCTTCTCACAAAGAACTTTGTACTGAAATGAAAGAGCCTGGTCTCCAGTGATCAATTTGAAGAACTGGATACTGACCAGGAGGCCTTGAATAGCTGATGTTGAAAGCTGGTGAGGTCAGCTTATGAGAATCGCCCCATTTCTTTTACTTTTCCTGAAAACATCTGTAAGCTCTGCCTCAGTGTGAGCATCTCTGTGCTTTATGGCACTTCTTTTAATAAACTTCTCCAGAGCTTTTAAGCTTCTGGAAATGGTGCAGGCTGTGGCAGCACAGCCTGACTGTGCTGCTGGTGTCAGTAGGCAGCTAAAACAGTGGTCAAACACGGTGCTGGAGATACCTTGCTGTGAATGCCAGGCTGTGCAGCACGCTGCTCAAGCTGCAGAGATGTCTTTGTTCTGTGCACTTTCTCTGTGGCTGTGCAGCAAGAGGCTTAAAGCGTGTTTTATTTGCATTGCAGAAACATTCAGTGTGTAATCCTCAGATGCTTGAGCAATGTAATGAGTATGACGTTAATGAACCCTCCAAAAACTGTCCTTTATGAATTACAGCTTGATTCTGTCCCAGATCTTAAGAAAATGTTCAGATTTTATTTTTTTCCCACCAGTGCTTTTAAAATCTGTGTGTTTGTGGGCTTATTCGATGTCATTTGTAGAGTGTGTCACAAACTGCAAACACAGCAGCTGGAATCTAGTTTGGAATACAAGCTATGGCATACTTTATTTATTTTTTTTGTTTTTACAGGAAGAATTATCAGAATCTCTGAATTTACAGAAGCAGTTAACAGAGGAACTACAAGCAGTCAAGCAAGTATGCTGAAGTTTCTTTAAAATAAAATCATTCTCTCTTGAAATTTGTTTGTATCCCAAATTCCAGCTGGAGCAACTTCCCTGTTTCCTGCTTCTACCAAACACTTCTGTCTGCCCTCCTCCAAAGCTGCTCCCCTTTCTTCTCTCTTGCACTGCTGCAGGCTTCCTTGGAGGCTCTCAGTTGCATCAGATGCAAAAATGCAAAATATAATTTGAAAAATCTTTCAGTTCACTGCTATGCAAAGATCAGTTTTACGTTTTTGCCCGTTACGTGTTTCTGTTAAGCACCATTGTTGGTACCTTTCATTCCACAAATGCAAGAGAACTGCTTGGAAGCTTCCTCTGTTAATCCTATGGTGTTACCTTCTCCACAGCAGACCCTGATGAATTAAACCAGATTCTTTTTTGGATGAATGTAACCAGAAGTAAGTTACAGTGGTGCTGCATATGTTTCTGTTCATTAATGGGCCCTCAGGTCGTCACTCCGGACTGGAGCTGGTGTCCATCGGTTCAAACTAAAGCCAAGAGAAAGCACAAACAGTAAACACGGGTGATATGGCAGCAGGTCCTCCTCGTGGAGCCTCAGCTCACACAGCTGCTCTTGTTGAGAAGGACTTTTTTTAGGACCAGTCGGTTCCGGTGCAAGCAATGCCCCTTTTCTACCTGGTGAGGTCCTCATACTTCTAGTTTTCTGTCCAGTTCTGCTACGTGTCCTAAAGGTGGCTTTGCTGGGAGTGAAGCAGCCCACCAAGGGATAAATACCAACATTTCCCATTGAGGTTTTGAGTAACTGCTGCTGAAAAGGGCCCAGATAGTGAAAGAGAGAAATAATAACTGATGTGTCACTGCAGCAGTGCTGTTGTTTGAGTCCCACTCTGGAGGTACAGAGAAGGCTTTTGATGAAAATACAGTTCTGTGTGTTCTGCACATGTTTTCAAGTATTTTATGTATAACTATACATATAACTATACATAAATAGTATTTATATGTATATATGAAATTATTACATTTTTATATGTTGATATAGTGCATATATATACATCTGTGGTTCAGAACCATTGTTGACACTGAGGTTCATAGTTATACAAAGTTAATAATAATAGGCAATCTAGACTGCCAGTTGTCATTTAATTTATAATGATATACTTCAGGCTTCTTATCTGAACCTCTTTTTGAGTCCTCTGACACACGGGGATTGTTGGAGGTGAGGAAGGGTACGACTTAGGAAAGTGGGAGTGCAAGTGCTTTCCATTTTTCACTCAGCAAGAAAGTGAAAACTGTTTTGCTGATCTAGGGATATGTTTTTGGCCTTAAGCTGTGGCTATTTTAATTTGCATTAATTTGCATTGAAGGTGCTCAGAGGAGGTAGATGTTTCCTAGAGCAAACATGAGGATGCATTTTAGATATGCAGTTTAGGTGCTTATCCACACAGAAGTGTAAGAAATAGAATGGGTGCAGCGTCTCTGAGGTGCTTTATTTCAGGAGAAATAATGGAAAAACAGGTTTTGTGAAAGTGCGAGCAACTTTTTTCTTGGTGTACTGAAGCCCACCTCACCCTTCTTTCTGCCAGTCTAGAAGCCATAACTTGAATGCTGCCTCTTTTTTTTTTGTATGTGTATTAAGAAATAAATCTTCGTTATGACGGGTAGAGGTGTGGTGCAGTCCTTAATGGAAGAAGTCTCAGCACTGAACACTGACTGAGTCAGTGTTAAAGTTGTGATTTTTTTCCAGGCATAGATGCTGAGGGGCTTTTCCCAAAAGATTCTGCAGCTTTCCATGTAGGTATGGCCATTTCAGGGTTTCTGTTCCTTTCCTTTCCTCCCCAGTCTTGTGACTTTAGTTCAGTGATTGTGGTGGCTGGATTATTTCTCGGATAAAGCCTGTAAACATCTGAATTAATTCGAGGGAGAAATACCTGGCACGTAAGAAAGCTGCACCTTGCCTTCTCCATAAGGATTCCATTCTGTTCTGCAGCCTGCACTCAGCTGTGGTGGTGGCTTTGTGCCACACTGGGACAAAGGGTTCCATCAAGCATTTATTTGGGTAAAATATTTGCAGCTGTTATGTCTTCCTTTATGCCTGCAGTCAAAAGGGATGAGACGAGGTGCTGCTGCAGCATGCTGTAGTCCACCTGTTCTCGTGGTGGATGCCCCTCAGCTCTGTGGGTTACAACCGACCGTGTCACAGCAGTGCCAGCTTCAGTAACTGTAGAACTGGGAAAGCTGATGGCCTCCATCCCTGTGTGCTCCCTGCTGGAGGAAACAGCTCTGGTTTGTCAGAAAATTCTGCTAATTCAGTCCTGGTGTGGATAATCGTTTCCTTGTAATAGAAGAGTCCATTGTTCGTTAATTATTCCTTTAGGTCTTTCATTGTTGAAATCTGGTCATACTTAGTCTGCTATTACAGAGGAATTAATATTCAACAATTGGGTTTCAGAAGAAACAATGGAGGAGTGAAGGCAGTTCTGGGTTAGAAGAGATTAAACCTCTATCTCCAGGAAGTCTTATTTCAAAATAAAGACCTCCCTTTTCATTATAGCAGTTCTCCCATGACATATTTGCTATCAGTTTATTTAAATAATTCCCACCAATGCATTTTTAAGATGCTACCCTTTGTCAGGGCCTCTGTGTTCATTTCTATTCAGCAAACTTAGTACCTTTTCACTTTTCTCTCCAAGAGCCCTTCCCTCACCTGGGCTCACTGCTGGTACCTTTGCTACTGAAGACTCTGAAAACATCCTTTGTCATCTGCAGGGCCCACCTTTTCTTGCTGATGAGTCACAGCAGCAGGGAAGTCCTGCAGAAGCAGGAGGTTTGATCTCTGCAGATATGGATTGGGATTTCTAAGAAATCCCCTGACTAATTTGAAGGAAAAGGAACTGCTGTGAGCCACGTGCAGGAGGGACGCGTTGTCTGTGCTGTGCCTGTGAGCAGCTGTCTGTCTGTCTGTCTGTCTGTCTGTTAGCCAGCGCTGCTCAGCTCCGGGTGCTGTGCTAACGGCTGGCAGCAGGACGAGCTGCCCAACAGAGACACTGCTTTCGGGTCGCCTGTGTTCCCAGGTGCAGATGACAGTCATGTAGAATGCATTGGCCACACCTGCTTGTGCTTCTAAAAGAAAATAGCAAATGTCTATATTCGCTATCAAAGGGTATTAAAATGTATCTTTCATCAGTTATAATAGAAAGATCTTTATATAAAGCTGTCATCTGTACTAGTGATATTGCTGTTTGCTACATGTATGCTTATTTCCTCCAATGCTTTATTTTCCAAAGGACCAGAATGTCCCTGGCAATTATCCAAATTGGTATTACATTGCAAAACCATTGTAAATATGGGATAGATGGTGTCCTATATATGTCATTCAGATTAATTTACTTACAGCCTGAAAAAATATAATTGTTTTCTTGGGCTAACAGATTACAGGTTAAAAAACATATGAAACTGACAGTGGTGGAGCTGGTCATCATTCTGTATGAAAAACATTCAGACAAAGTGTAGGAAAACCAGGCTTGAAGAATATTGCTTGCAAAATAGGCATGTTTCTAAGTTAGAAAACAATGGAATTAAATCTGCCTTTGTAAGCCTAACTGAACTTTCTACTCATTCATACTATGACACCTGTTAAACATTATATGACGTGTTTTCCATGAAATTTGAAGTTGAATTTGAGTTGATGAACTGAGCATTGACAGCATTTACTTCTTGCCGAATAAGAATTTAACAGTTTCTCTTTTCTAATTTTCTACATATATTTCTAAATAAATGTTACGTGACGCTGTTCTGTGGTAATGCAGAATAACAAGAGCAGGAACTGGGCAGGAAAATTAAAAACAGCACTTACTTTAAGAGCAGTTTGGACTGAATGGTTGCATCTGGAATCCACCTGCATGATGTGCAAACTCAGGCAGTGATAGTAAAGTATGTAGCAACATCATTAGAAGGACTTCGCCTCCTGCAGAAGCAATGGGAAAAATTAACAGCTTTGGATGCATTTCCATAAAGCCTTTCATTCAATTGGATTTAAAGTAATCATAGAATTAATGTTGTAATTCATTGGGAATGTCATCTCTCTGTAAAAACCTGATGTAAAAATCAGGAAGTGGATCAGCTGACTGTGAAAACTAGAAGGCAGCCCTTACGTGAACCACAATGCTTTTAAGCTAAATTTGCAGTTAAAAAAAAAAAAATCCTTTGTTATTAGCAGGAGTTGTAACTTGTCAATTAAATTCTATCATCTACAGGAAGCCAAGGCAGCTGTAGAGGAGACAAGAGCCCTGCGAAGCAGGATTCATCTTGCAGAAGCTGCACAGAGACAGGCGCGCGGAATGGAGATGGACTACGAAGAAGTGATTCGCCTGCTGGAAGCTGAAATCGTGGAGCTGAAGGCTCAGCTCTCTGATCACTGTGGCCAAAATAAAGTAAGCAAAGCAGTCTCCTGTCATAGTTACCATGGTTTCCTTGCTGTTGTCATGTATCTTGTTTTCATTTTCTTTTCATCTGCTTTGCTAAAGTAGGTCACTGTTTGTCTTGTATTATTCAATAACTGGAATGATTTGTAGTGGGGGGGGATAATGTGGAGTGCGTGAGTCTTCCTTTATCCAGACGTCTTTGGGCTGGAAAAACAGGAGCTGGAAGCACATGTGGGCCACAGGTCACCATGGCACATCTCGAGCATTAGAGCAGGAATAGTTTCTGCTCTGTAGACAGCAGCTGTGAAGATGATGCACGCATTTGTTTGCTTCTGTACCTATGTAAAAGTTACCTGAATGGTTTTTTATGCTTCTGCTAGATTAATGTTACAAAATCCAGTGCTGTTCTTAAGTACATGTGGATTTAATCAAGATAGTAATTTAAATGATACCAACAGTAGTCTGCCAGTGAAATTTCCTACAATTTTTTAATTGAGTCTCGTATTTTAAAACTACTTCATTTCCAGCGAATCATTTCAAAGTATGCTGAGGAGTGAAAATATTGGAGGTGCTTTTAATCTTCTGCACATGGTTCAAACAAGTGCAGACAGGTTGGCGTGTGTGCTTGCCTTCTTTTTCTCTTGAAAAATAGATGTGCATAAGAATTAATGGTGAAGGAGACTTAATGAACTGCTGCCTTTTTTCACAGTGAGAATTAATTCAATATTAAAAGGTTTTAATAAGATAAAACTGACCCCTGCAGTGTATGAGCTTACGGAGGAGCAACACAGGAAATGTGTGTAACTTCCAGGGAGAAATTCCCCTCATCTGATGGCATGGGTGATGAGTCACAGCCTTTCCAAACATCGGGGTGAAATACCTACATGCACAGCTGAAAGCAGTACCTGTGTAGAAAAAGTGTTTCTTAGCTGAGAATTCGCTCTATCAAATAATGTTGTCCTGCTCTGTTATAGTTCCCATGTATGTAAGTAGGAGGCATTGCTTTTGGGCAACCTACATACATATGAAAACTTTTCTCATGGTGAACAGTTCCAAGGACTCGAGAGAAAACCCTGAGCCTTCAGCACCTGACCTAATGAGTGAGACTCAGTGGTGCTGGGCTCACACTGTCTGAAGCTGAAGGAGAGGAAGGATGAATAACTCAGGTCGATAGCTTATACAAGCGCACGTGGAGAAATCCTGGGGGGTAGTTTTCAATATGATATGCCATAATTGCTCTGCTGGACAAAGGATGTACAGACGCAAAGCAGAGGACCACAACTCCTCACACACTGGCTGTTTGTGGCACCCTGCTGACAGGTCCTGCCAGCATCACTTCAGCGCTGTTCATCTGTTCATAAATCAGTACAGAGCATCCTCAGTTTCAGCCCATCACTGCTGTCAGCTGCCAGTCTGAATTTATCTTGATGTGATACCCGGGAGCTTATTTACTAGAGCTTACCTGAGCAGGTACGGGTAGGAAACATAAGGTGTAAAACATTTCAGATGTCTATTTTAATCCACACCTTTTACCTTTGTGAGCCATAGAAGCAAATGATGAAAATAAAAGCCTTAAACTAGCACGTACCAAACATCTTTTCCAGGATAGCATCCAAGATTTGAGAAAGAGGGTTACTGTTCTTGACTGTCAGCTGCGGAAATCGGAGTCGGCTAGGAAGAGCTTTGAGGTGGCTACTGAAAAACTGCTACAGTTCGTTGAGGTAACTGTGCCACTGCACTGTTCTGCTTGGAAAGCTGTGTGTTGATTCACCAGCTTGGTGCACCATGCTGGAAATACAGGTGCTGTTCTTGTAGGAATGTCTTTTCATCTTGCTGTACGTGGAGTCAGTGAAATTGGTCGGATTTCTTAAACGTATTTTTCACGAGCATACTGATTTCTGTGAAATATTGCAGAGGAAGAAGGCAGAAAAATGGTATTTAGTAATGTTTTGAAATGCTATAACAGAAACAACATTATGAAGTACAGATGAGGGCCCACGTGCCAAAGATCTGACCTTCTTGACTGCACTGATTTATGAGCTGTTAACTTCTTACTGTGGCCAACAGGTTGTGCATGAAATGCTTTCCGAAAACTCTCCTTCCTCAGCTGTTCTGAGGTAAGCAGATATGAGCTGTTATTCACACACATATTGAAAAATAATCTACTTTTGTCTCTAAAAATTGTCTTGTATTTTTTTCCTTAGTTTTCTGTTGTGTGTTTCTGAATGCTGTTATACTCAATGCGGGGGTGGGAAATTAAATATGCTGTTTTATTTTAACTTTCCTAAAAGCCTTTGTTATACAGACAGAATAATTCTGAAACCAACTCATGCTTGATGATACTAGTGATTTTTTCATAGAATGACACTCAAGCTTTACTTTATTGAAAGGAACCTTTGCTCACCTTACAAATAAATGCTTTTTTCTCCCCTTCTTTTAGTGGCAGAAGGACACCATTGTCTTCTAAAGCACTTCTTGCCCGGCTGGGGAGGATTGGACCAACTGTTACCACAGCTCTTGCAGCAGAAGCCAGAGACCTTGCCAAGTCTGTCCGTGCCATTCTGGAAGTAAACTGTGAGTAAGAGCTGCGTGCCTGTGTGTGTGTACACTTGTATACATGCACATAAGCACTTCATTTCTTTCATTAAATGTTGGAGCTTTAGCATCTTGCTCAGTAATTGAGCATGATGAGTTTCAGCAGTCGCCTTGTTTGTTTTTTCCCAAGTGTGGAAAAAGGCTCCTGAGTATGGGTTCTGTTCCCACTGTGTTCAGAGTGTGGTGTGGGTATGGTTACCAGAATGCACTGTCTTTCAGAATGACAGAAGACCTGCCAAAGCAGGCTAGGGGCTGCTGCTCCTATCCTGTCAGTGTTTCCAGCCCTAACCTTACCATAACATTAACTCCTTCAAGTGCACTGTTCTCTCGTGGTTGTTTTGGTGGCTTTTTTGTGGTCTGTCTCACCCAGAAGAATTTATACGCTGTATTATTTTTTCATTTGATTCTGAGACTACAGAGCTGCCTTCATTCTGGTAGCTTAAGATTCAATCAGTACTTCAGAAAAATACAGAAAGTAGATGAAAAACTTTTACATGTCTGGAGTTAAAAGTGTTCTTCCTTCTTAATGCTCTTAAAATATACATGCATATTTTCCTTAATTTTAAGCACACCTCACAGGACAGTTCATTGCATAAAGGCTACTAATGTCAGCTGAGTGTAGTAGTAATTACCCTATTTAAGCAAATTGAATGTATTTGCTAATTCCCTGAGTCATGTAACAGATAACAGTGTGACTTCTTCAGAAATAAATAGTGGAAACAAAGAACAAAAAAGTAAATAAGACTTTGTAACAGTGCTGTGAATGATAATGAAGTCACGGAGTTTTTTGGAATCTTTAAATATTTTTCTAGGAAAATGCACGGGGCATTTCCTTGTGTTATTTCTGTTAGCATGTATGTTGTTTTGGTGGGCTGGCAGTTTGGTAGCAGCGGATCCAGTTTTTACATTTGTTCTTTTTCCTTTGCCTTTTGCACATACTCTTTGCTTTGGAGTTAATAACAGTGGCCAGGAGGGAGGGGAATTTGTTTTCCACCAGTGACAATGGAAGTGTGCTGTCACATTAAGTTATTTCTATCGCACTACACAGGAAATCATGCAAGGAAAACTTTTAGTCCTAAATGCAATTGAATTCTACCGTGTGGTTGTCAAGCGTAACAGGTAGGACACGTCAGAAAGTTCTAGAGCCACAGCAAGGATCCCTTTTATGAACATGTAAGTTGAAAACAGCTCTGCAGAGAAGGATTTAAAGATTGAGCATCATGCTTCCGAGTTCATTCTTATTTGGAGAGCATTACAGATAGACTTGGGATGTGATGAGCTTGTGTGTGAGATTAAAGCTTTAAGGCTTTCCTCTCTCAAAGAAAAGAAAAGAAAAAAAAAGACAAATAGTTACAACACAGGAACTGGCATTCTGTCTGCAGCCTTCTAGGCCAGATTCTCACAGCACATTCTCTGTGTGATCTTCTGATTTCTTGCAGATGTGCTGTCCTAAAAAGGGCTCTCGTGTATGTAGCATTTCATAAATATCATACATTAAAGAAAAAAGGACTGTAGACACTACTTAGAAGACTTCCTTTTTATCCAGACAAGTGCCTCCAAATTAAAATTTGTTATTGAGTTCTTACAGAACTGGATCAAATACTTCTGAGATTGCTAAGTGGATAAAAATCTACTGCTGGACATTCATCATTATACCCTTTAATTTTTACTTTATTTACAGTAGATGTGAAACACGTCTAGGTGTAGAGTGTTCTTCTAAATGGAAACTGATTTCCTTGTTAAAAATCATCCTTGACATCCAGAACGAAATGGCATATGCATGAGCTAGCTGCACAGAGTGACCTCTGTTGCACAATAGCTTCACATTTTGCCTGGGGGAAGAGGTTTAAAAGAAGTTCAGTGTATTCTTGAAACTCTCCAAGTACACATTGCCTTGTCTGTAATGATGCTGCAGAGCAGTTTTCAGCTTGGTAGGCTGAATGACAGCTACGTGATGTCAGTTTGGTGATTTAAGCCAGGATTCTGTATAAAACAAACAAAACCAAACCCCTTTGTTTTACAGTGCTTACTACTACAGGATCCTCCAGTTCCAGAAATGCAAATCAGAGTAATAAACAGAATAATCAAGCACGTCTCTTGAAAGATTCATTCTTCATCTTCCTGAAAGGCTGTTAGCTATTTTTAGGCAGTAAGTCTCGGGAGGCCTTTCTGCTTTGCAGAATAGCATCTCCTTAAGACACAAAGAAAATTACTTTCATCTTACAAAGGATCATAATGCCTCAGCAAAGGAACCGTAACATTTAAAAGTAGCTGCTGCTGCACTTAGTAGTCCATATGGTAAAGAAAAAAATTGAGAAAGCAACTTCTTCTTTTCTATTACAAAATTTAAAAAGAAATATACTTGATAATGGCAAAATCTGATTAGCTCTGGAACATACTTCTCTCTTCATACAGCAGCAGGCGGTGAGCATTTTGAAACGTTCAGCAGAATAACACAGCATTCAACTATTCTGACTGCTAATTTCCTCACCCTGCCTCTGACTTTTCTATTAAAAAATACAGTCTTGCCCTTGTTGATATAATCCCAACCATCAGTATCTGTTACGTGCTCAGAAGCCTGCTTCTCTGATCTGTGATCACTAAAGCAGCATATCTTGAGCTATTTCTTGACATCATTTTCCTTTAATCTCTTTTCCTGCCTGGGATCTGGCCGTCATTGGAAGTTCACTAAAAGTATCTCCAAAGACATATCTTCCAAAAATCCTGCTGCCCTGATTTTGATCTCTCCAGGTACTGCAGTAGGCATTATGCATTCACTTATGAAGATCCTACAGGCAGGGGTTCAGTTGCCCACTTTTTGCGTTCATTTTCCTTGTATGCTGATTGCACATAAAAAGAAGGCAATGGGAAGAGCTGGTGGTCAGCAGCCATAGGTGTTTGTTCTTTTGGTAGTGAAGTTGCTGTTACTTTCTGGACCACAGATGAAGTCTTACATCTCAGGTATTAACAGCTAAAATATGGAATCCCTCAATTTCTTGTTTACTTTTTAAACTACATTATGGTAAGTTGCCAACATAGCTCCATGTTTAGCAAGCTGTTAGTTGTCCCTTCTCATTCCTTTGACACAGTTATGTGGCAGAGCTACAAGGAAAAGTAGCAAGTCTTCTCAAACAGTAGTTGCTAATTTGAGAATAGTTAATACTGCTAAATATTCATGTTCTTTTTAATTACACATTACAGCCTCGGTATATTTATTACAGTCAAATTAATGCCATATACTTTATTAGTTTTGTTCTTAAAATTAAGGATATGGCAGTGGTGTAATTTTGTACAGCTGTTTGGCTTAGCTGATTGGGAAAGCTGTGGAGAAGTTAATAGGTAAGCACTGGGTGTTTCCCCCTGCCTTTTTGATTTATGTGCATTGATATCTAGCTGTAATTGTGAGACAGGCACACTGTGGCTAACTTGACTCTTAGTAATTAGCATAGTGGTATTAAAGATGCATTTGCAGAGCCCAAGTATCAAAATTCTTCCCTTCCATTGACCCCGCAAACATTTTCAGATTGCTGGCACTTGCTCGTGCTGCTATGTTTTTATTTTTTCAGTGTCAGAGCAAGAAAATAATTCCCTGTGAGGTGTCTTTCTTGGGACACTTCTGCACTGGGAGGACAACATTGCTTTAATATAGTTCCAGCTAATAAACTCAGAATGTACCTTTTCTTCCTGAATGAAAGAGCTGCTTGAGAAAGAGCAGCATAATAACAACTGAAGAGATAACTGTACATGCACTGTTCTGGTAAGGCCATAAATATTTCAGTGAGTTACTCAAATCAGAAATGAGGAGACCTATTAAATTATACAACATATGTCCTTAAAGCATCTATACAGCTCCCATTGTTTTTGACTAGCAAAAGTAGTAATCTTAAAATCTACGCTGTGTGCTTAAAGGTGTAGAGATTACATTTGTTAATTAGCAGCACTGGTATTCTGGTGTCCTGCTCTTCTCGATAGAAAACAGTGCTCATTAAGGAAATACCTGAACTTAAAAGCCATGTCTATAGTGTTAAATAAATAAATAAGCCTAGTGAGGCTACTTTGGAGTTTAATGGTTGACTAGAAAGGCAGCAGACAGCAAAATCTCTCAGTTTTGCTTTTGGGTTTTCTGTTCAGTTTTAATGTGATTGATGGGGTGTGTGTTGAGGTGCTATCTTGCAACCTAAAAAAAGCCATAAAGTCTGTTTCTTTGGCCAGGATGGATTTGATTTAACAGTAAATACTTGGACGAAGACAAGTGAAGACTTGTTTGGTACATAATGTAATGCACATGCATTACTTCTGTGAATTTGAGGTATAAAAATGCCTTGTGAATGGGAAGCAGAAGAAATATGTATATGTAATGTAAATCACACAGAAGCTTCCAAAACTAGACAAGTACTTGGAATAGTACCAATGAATCTGAAAACATATGGCTAAAAAGATTCTCCAGCAATTAGGTAGGGCACCTGCCTGCCTTCAGCAATTACACCTACATGAATCCAGACAGGTGTTTGTCAAACATATTCTGCTTTCTGGCTTTTCTGGACAAACGATTCCCATGCTTAATTATCTTTGCCATTAGGAGGCTTTTCCTTTGGCCTAAATCCTCATTGTGGTTTAAGTCCATTGCTGCTTTTCTTCATCCCAGTGGTTATTGAAAACATCCTAGTATGTTCTTCTTTGTGGTACCTTTTAATATATTTGAAGATATCATTTCACCATTGAATTTTCTGTTCCCAAAATAAGCCCCTAATACCAGTTTGCTCATTTTTTGCTGTTCTGGCTGTTTTATCATTCTTTTGTTTCTCTGGATTCTTTCCAGTTCATCAACATTGCATTATGCTATGTAATTGACACCTTCCTATAGGAAATAAAATGGACTAATAGGTTTGTTGCTTTAAGATACAGCATACAAAAGCTCTTAGGCTGGTACACGTGTTCCTCTTTCCAGGTTTAAATTCATGTCCAAGAATCAGAACATTCCAAATTGCAGTTATGTACAAGCTGGGAAGCTACATAAGAGGTGATACTTAGAAGGACAGAATAATTTTATCGTCTGATCACATTAAAGGAAAAGCTATTTAAAGTATCATGAAGGGATACTTTAAAGCAAGTATGTGAACAAATTGCTAGCTAATTTACTGGTGATTGGACATGTATTTTATTCCCAGTGTTTCACAGCAATAAGAAAGACAATTCAATGTGTAAACCCTATTTAAGAGTTCTTTAATGTGACCTAGATTTTAGAACTCTGTTGCTGCCGCTAGAAAAGCAATTTATTCCTTTTCCATTCACTTACCTTTAATGAGAAAAGATGAATCAGCTTTTGAATAGGCACTGTCTGTACTGACTTTCCAATCAAAACATTTTAATAATGAAAAACAAGTAAGTGATATTATTATACCATAAAATGGAGATGCTCTAACAAGATTAGGACAGACTTGTTAAGTAAATTTCCAGCATCTCTGATAAAAAGACTTCATTAAGGAACAAATCTTTAGAAGTCTTTGCACGTGTTCAGTTCATACTGTGACCCAGCCATGAAAAAATTAAATGACTTGGTGCCTCTTCCCATACTTGTTCTCAGTAACTGTGGAAACGACAGTCAAAACTCTGTAGAACCAACAACTGTGCCGGATGGTGGGTACTTCCTAAGTTCCCTCGTCTTAATTTCTGTTGACATAATGACTTTTTTTTACATGTATTGACAATTAATTACAGTACAACGTCCTTGACGTGAGGAAGAAGAAAACAGAAATACTTCTCAGTTTTGTTGCATGCAAATCGCTCCCAATCAAAGAAGTCAGAGACGGGAATTGAACCCATATGTTCTCAATTCCAGATAGTGCCTCAAGCTCCAGGCTGTTTTTGACCCACGAGCACAGGTCAGTCCAGGATGCTGGTTGTCAGAGAGGAGGGTGCCCAGATGTCTGTTGGGGTGCACGTATCTGCACACCAGTCAGGGAGTAACTATCTCCTCATTTCAGGTACCAAAAAATTAGGTAACCATTACAGCAGGAAGCACAACCAAAGCTGTTTGTGCAGTTAATGCTGAGTTAATTTTCCATGGCTATGCAGTTAGGAGCACCCTGAGAGTGGATTAATGCTAATTTCCTTTGCTTAGAATGTCAGTGCATGCTGAAGCCATCAGTGCTCATCTTGCATAGGAGGGGCAATGTGCTGCTCTGTCAGTTCCTTCAGTTGGCACATTTTTTTCACTTCTTTTCAGTAGGTAGGAGTGAGAAGCTGAGGGCTAGCAGAGTTACTTAGACATACATGGTGAATGTGGTGCACAAATGTGAAAACTGAAATGGGAAGAGGCATGGAAGAAGTTGATTGCCAAGAGTGGAATAGGAAGATTTCAAAAGTGTATTTTGAGAATTTGCAATAGCAAAACATAATTGCTTGGTGCTTATGAAGGAGACCCAAATGAGGTACAAAATATACATCTCGTACTGAATCTGTCATCTTATCCCACGAAGCATGTATATCATGAATGGGAAGTTGGGGATGGTGATTTTGGCTCCTGTTAGTGGTTGGTACAATTATTCTGTTGGAATCTTTCACAATTAGGATAAAATAAATATGCTAATTTTGGTACACGGTGAATTAATGAATTTATTTTTCTTCAGATTTACTATGGAAAAAAGGCATCTATCCTAGTTTCTAGGAACATTTGACAATTGTTATAATATACTGGTCCTGAAGTCACGTCTGTTCTATAAGTAAAGGCCTTCTTTAACTCAGGTGTAGCTACAGTGGCTTTAGTAACAGGCTGAATGGGTGTTGTTTTAATGCATTCTCACAATTCTTGCTTCATAACAAAATAGTATTTCTTACTTACTTTGGTCCATACTTACTGTGGAGCTCAGCTGAAAGTAGTTATGTGGTTCTCAAATTGAAGGTGGTCCATGCCAGCCCCTGCATGGATTAATTTCATCATCAGTGCATAAAAGTAAGATATTGCTTAGCAATAAAGGCATATCATGTAATAGCATTACTTTTTAAATCTCAGACAATCTCTGTCCAATTCTAATTTTAGGCTTTTTCATTTGTTACCAATGAACGCTTTCTAATTAAACTTATATTTAACAAATGCGTCAGGGAGCGGTGCGAGATGACAGTGATGGAAGTGGGTGGGTGGCACAATAGATGGTGACAAGAGGATTTGATCCAGTGAGGAGAGGAGGAGACAAATGAACTCCAGAACAGAGGGAGTAGTAACCAGGGGAGCAAGAGAAAGGGATGCTGTGGAAAAAATGATTTGGAGCAGGTCTGTGCACTGAAGTACTCCAGGCTGTTCCTACTTGGTCCTGCGTGCCTCGTGTGCACAGGATTGGCTTTTGAAGTCAGAACGTGTTATTCCACATTAGTGAAATTAGCTGGAAGAGGACAGTGCTGACTTTGTACAAGAATGTACTCGAGAGAGCACTTCACTTCTATGAATTTAGCTTTTTTAGCCTGAGAATGAACTTAGGAGCCAGTATTAAAATGTAATGTATGTAAGGACATGGTGCAGATTTCTTCCCCAGCTATGGCCCATGTCTCTGTGCAGTAACTGTTGTGTGTTGTGAAAATAATACTGTGTTCTTAACTGATCACAAACAGGCAGTCATGTTAATAGTGAATACAAGAAATAAAAAGCTTATGGTTTTCAGTGTAAGTTATTAAATAATGCATGTTTTCTAGAAGGTTTCTCTCTACAGAAATAATCAGTATAATTTTAAATTCCTTTCGTGTTGGAATTTCAGGGAATGCAGTCTCTCTTGGGCATTCTGCATGTTCTCTGTTTCTTACCAAGACTTGGTGCAGTTGCACAGGATCAGGCCAGTGCCTAGCTGATGGCATGGCTGGATTGTCAGTGTTCCCTCTGGGCTATAAGGATTTATCCAAAGGTCAGTGGTTTTCTGTTAGCTGATAATGGCTTATGTACCTGAGCTTGTTCTCACACAAATGAGCATCTTCTACAGCGTACCTTACAAGAACAGCATCCATTGCTGAAGCAGACAGACTCAGTACAGCCCAGTTATTTGCTGCAGCTTTTCCATTCCTTCAAAAAGGAAGTCAGAGTATTTCACAGTGATGCTACTGCACAGTATGGTGACTTCTGTGGTTTCTGCATAATTGCGTTTTGTTGTATGCATCTGATTGCTGTTGGCTAAGCAGAAGAAAGCATTTTATTGCCTTAATGAAGTGAGGTGTGCTTATTTTTCATTACACTACTAACCTCCTGCATAAAAACAGGCCTCAGCTAGACTGTTCACTTCTCTTTTTAATTACAGTATTAATAATTGTATCCTACAGAATGTAAAACTGTATTTAAATAGAGAATATTAGCAGTTAGTTGAAAAACATGCATTTTTTTGTTTTAATAGCATTCAGCTTCTGAAGGGATACCTTTTTTTTTCTTCAAATAATGTTTCAGGAATGTGATTCTTTATCCATCTTGAAGGCACCTATTAGTAACCTCAGTGCCTGCATGACTATTGCTCTCACTTGAACTTAAGAGTGCATTCCAGGAAGAATTTGTTCAAATTTGGATTTCCTAATTCCTAAGCTAGGAAAAAAAGGACACCTACAGTAAAGTCTGATCCCCAGGTACTGATCAGAGGTCATTCAGTCTTGGTTCCTGAAATAAGCCATCTGTCTGAGCATTGTTCATATCTTAGCATTTCCATTGTATCCATGCTGTTTCCAATAACTGTACCAAGTTCTTCAAGGGCAATTATTAGAACAAAAACACTTTTAATAGTTAATAATTTCATAATTACCAGAAAGATCTTAAAGTTGATCATATAAGCCAGTGTTCCAGTAAAAATGAGATCTAAGCTTTCACCATGTGATTTATTTTTTTCATTACTCTCCTAGTACCTAACTACTGTTCAATGCAGTGCATTTGTCTCAGTAAGAGATGTTTGCTGACATAGGTGGGTCGGTATCATATGATCAATAGGAAATGGAAGGCACAAGGTCGTCTTTCACCATGTTCTGTGTCAAAATAAGAACAGTATTTTTCCTAAAGCTTGGTTTCTAGGAACAATGCTGACTGGAGACAAGCCACCCTGCCAACCTAACTCTAAATTAGCATAAATTTCAATTGCCAATATTTCCCAGATGTCTCCACTTGAAAACTACTGACTCCATCTTTGTTTTATTAAATCACAACAAACAAAAGAAGAAAAAAGAATTGAATTTGATATGTGAAAGACAAGAATTGAATGTCCCCTTAGAGTATTATTCATAAAATAGAGTCCATTTGTTTGTGGGAAGAGCACTTGAAATGCTCTGAAGAATAAAGTACCACACAAACAAATGCCAGAAGTGCATACTCTCTTCTGGAAGCTGTTTTCCTGGACCTCTAACTGTTTTTGTAGTTAACTTGCAAGTAAGCACTAAAATATATGTAGATTATTGGCAGCTTCAAAAAACAAAGAGCCATTTTATGCCTGACCCACTCTTGACAAACAGGGATGAATCTTCCTCCACAAATTTTTGCCTTAGCTGTGCCCAACAGCATAACTCACACAGGAGTTTCTCTGCCAGTCCTGCATCACTGATGGCTCCAGTCTATCTGGGATATTCCCATATTCCAGGAGCGCTCAGGAGTTTGAGACCAGCCATCAGATGACCAGCAGGTTGGATCTTCGGCTTTCCGTCTCCTTTGCATGGCCTAGATAGCTCAAAGAGAAGAGCCAAAGGCATTGGAGATCCTAACCGATGAGTTCTGCACGACCACTGAGGCCATTAGAGGAGGGTTTGAGTGTGAACAAGAGCATAAATTGCTGGATGTTGGAAAGAGATCAGAATTCAAAATTTCATTTATCCAAAGTTTGAGAAAACTGTTTAATAGTGTCCTTTAGGAAACCTTTTCTAACAGATGTGCTTTTAATAGATAATTACTATTTCTTCAAAAACTTCATCATTTTGGAGAATTGTAATATTAAATATCAGTTGCAAGGAGGTAATTGAATAGTAGTGAACAGTAAATTTTGATCCGTTCTTACTAGTCTGTGAATCTCTTCATTTCTTTAAGTAATTTTGTCATCAGAAAATAATAAAACCAAAATGTTTTGGACTGCGCTATTTATTCATTAGGGCAATAACTCTTTAGATTCAACTCAGTGCTTGTGCTGTAATATCTGCTACTACTACTCTCATCTGCTGTTCTCCCCATTTCCTGTCCTGTAGTTGTACTTAACTTAGTGAAGAACAGGAATAACATTTCTGCACTACTTACAGGTTTGATAACTGCCCAGTAAAATGAGGTTCCTCCCTAAATTCTCTGCTCTCCTCCTTGCTCTTTTAGTGATGTACCTTTGATGACACAGTGTGCACATTTTTTTCACCCTGTACAAGTTTCTAATTTGGCCTTGTCTTTATTGTTCTATTTAGTGCAGTCAGCCAAGTATCAACGCGTTTTCTTTGTCCTGTTGAACCAAAGAAGTAAACAAGATCACTGAGATGCACACTTCATGTAGTAGCAGAAAAAAGTTTGGTTAGCCCCAGGGTTTCATTCCCTCTGCCTTAAGCAGTGGGAACTTGATACAGCAGTTACTGCAGCAGGCATCTTGCAGCTGAGAAGCAAGCAGTCCCCCTCGGATACTGCCTTGCTGCTCTGTAGCAGCTGCAGCAGTACTGGCACATACAATAGCAAGCAGTTTGTTGTTTTGCTTTTTTTGCATAAAATTATATACTTCTCCTTTGCATTAAGCCTAATTAGATGCATATATTCTGAACCAAATAATGGTAGGTTATAATATATTTTGGTTAATATGCTCTCTAGGGAGACTCTATTCTGTTTGGGCAAAGGGTGCTTTGGATGTATTCCTTTTGTTTTGCATGCATTGTTACTTTTGTATTATTACCTTCTTGCAAAAGACAAATAATTGTAAAAATCTGAATAGCTAGAAGCCTTGTATTGTCTGCTGTGAGGAAATTATTTTTAAATACTGGAAATCTGACTCTTTTAAAAGATTATACATGCTGACAACTACAGTTAAGATACATTATTTATGAAGTTTCATCAAAGAATGTAGCAATTCACAGAAGAAATGATAAACATGTAGGAAACCTAAGACTGCCGTGGGTTACATAGGCTAAATGTGGTCTTCAGACTATGCTTCTGCCTGTTTGAGCTCCTTTACCTCCCATTTACCCCAGGTGGGAGCTTTGCAGTCTTCCAAAGCAAGTCCTAGGAAAGACAACAAATCTGAGCCCAGACGGTGTGAAAAAACACAGCACTAGCGAGTAGATCAACTTTTGAATAATTCATGGAGAAAGTGAGCTGGAAGTAAGTGAAGATGGTGTCTGGGGAAATACAAGGCAAAAAATGAGAGCCTCCTGGCTACCATGGGAAATACCAGAAACTTAGAGAAATAACTATAAATCTAACAGTGAGAGAAAGGCATGAAGAGAACAGTGGTTAAGGACAGTTAACAGTGAAAAAGTGTGGAAAACTAAGGCATTAAAAAATACAAAGGTGGAGCTTTGAAGAACATGGAGATAGAGTAGGATATACAAACTACTGCATATTAAGTGAGAAAGGCAAATAAAGCTGTAGAGTTATCTTTGCACTTTCATTTACAGCTGACAAATGTATTCACTATTTATGAAAAGCAATCTTTCGTGGTTGCATCAGTTATCATTGCTACCTACGTGCCAGCCTTTATTTAGAAGGAAAAAAAGTGAAATAATTTTAGACAAATTACCAGCGTAAAATGTAATTATCAGTGATGAATGAAACAGGTGATGTATGGGATCAGAGTGAGCACAGAGGAGATGCTGAGGTTTTATTCTTAATAGAGCAAGTGTGTTGTCACTTGTTTTGGATTTGTGTGTTTCGTGCAGAAATGAGGAGAAGCCAGGGAAGATGGTAGTAATTGAAGGATGAATCCTATTTCCCTTCTTATCATTAGAAAATATCCAAGTTGAATAAAATTCCCATGATCTATGGGAAGGGCAGAAGAATTAGTGATGATATCTAGTGTATTTATAACTTAAAAACGTCCTTTCCTACTTTCCTCTGTAGGAATCAAAGCCTGAAAAGTGTTACACAGCAACTACTTGGTATTAAAGGGAAGTGGCTGTGGATTATTCCTTCTCAAAGGCAGTAGGTGGAAAGTTCTGAGGACCAGATTACGTAGATTTATGCTAAATTGAAAATGTAAAGATGCTTGAGATAAGTGGGAAATACGGGTCAAAAAAGAGGAAAAATGTGATTGATGCACTCTTTCCTTTTCAAAGCTGTACAAAACTGTGACGGCACACAGGTACCTGTTCTCAGGTCACCCATCTGAATTCTGAGTTCTGGTAGACATCCTTGTTATTCATCACGTGGTGTCTACATCCAGCTGTGATTACCTCATGGCTGGTCTGTGCCTGCTTCACTTGCCAGTGCTTCCATAGCTGCGGTGAACTTTGTTTCTCTTTGAGAACTGAAGCCATCCCGTTCCAGATTTTGAAGAAGAACGCACTAGAAACAAAGATGTGACAATTTGAGAAAAGAAAATCAGTGTTTTAAGAAAGAATTTCCCTCCCAGAAAATGTGTGCACTTAGGGCATGCTTTGGTATGAAGAAGATTTTGAAGATCATATGGTGTGTGCAGGCCAGCATGTTTTCCAAATACAAGTTTTAAATCTAAAGCAGGCTCACAGATGGTTCTAATGAGCTGGTCTTTGAGATTGACTGTGACTTGAACAAAAATAGTGGAACTTGCAAGACAGTAACATTTCCAGATGACTTCAAGCTAAAACTCTTGCAGAACAATCTTCATGCATCTTTTAACTGCACATATATATTTCTAGTCTACAGAAAAAATGAAGGGATTTTTAGGATTTTCTTTCTTTTATCTTCATTCATTATCTTGGAGTTGGTCTAAATTTCCAAATAATTATGTAGAAGCACAGAAGACAGTGACAAGCCAGACAGTAGAGGAGTTGATTCTGTCCAGATTGGTACTTCATATAGCCATCTGAATGAAAAGCTATAAAAACAAATTAAAACAGACCTCAGTGAAGCACAGGGTTCTTTTTGCTGATATTATAAAGGTGTGAATTACAAGAAAAGTTCCAAAGACCAAACTGCTGCACTCCAATTTGACCAGACTGTCAGCTTCAGGAAGAGAAATGCTGGTAATAAAAGTATCATTGAGTGGTTCGTGGCTTCTTTGTGCAGCAAATATTAAATTGCATTGCTTATATTATCATCTGTGACAAAAAGAGTAAGAATTTGTTTATAACCTTTTCATGAAATGCCTCAAACTTACGCCATTTCAAAACCATTTGTTCCTTGTGTCACCTAAATTTTGAGACTTTTTATTTCATTGTAGGTCTACCTTATGGATGGGAAGAAGCTTATACAGCAGATGGAATCAAATATTTTATCAAGTGAGTATTTCTGAGAGGAAATGGATTGCAGATAAAATAAAATCCCATCTAACTGCATTTTTAAACCTAGATTGAACAGGAAAAAAGAGGAGCAAATTAACAAAAGCTCTCACATTTTTAATACACACCTTTATTACCAACATCACTTGTTCATTCCTCTGATTCAGTACTGCACTGATTAGAAAGTCCTACGGGGCTCGGTCACAAAGTCAACTGAAATTCAATGAGAACTGTGAGATTCTGTCTTTCACATGTCTTTGAAAACCCCAGTGCATGTGTTGAGAACTTCCCCAGCTGTGTTTGACCATATAACAGACCTAGAAGATACAGAAGGAAAAAAAAAATCCCCTAAAAATTGTATGGTAAATATATCCATTTGCAAATGTTCTTACATTCTGGGGGAAGTGGAAGAATTCTGAGGGCTGGATTTTTAGAACATATCAGTCTTGTTTCATCGGTGGATTTTAGTCCCATTGTGGCATTAAGGACCCCAGAGTCCAGCTGTCCTACCAAATGTGTTGGCTGCCCTAGAAGGTGGAGTTCTGTCTGCTCTCCTCATTCTGCAGCACTCATAGCACACTGTAACTAGAAAGATAACTTTCCCTGGTCACCTCCTGTCCTGAATGGACATCTTGGGGAGAACTGCCTTAGCAATGAATTCAGTCTCCAAGCTATCTGCAGCTACTGATGACTTTTTAAATATGATCTCCTGTTCCCTTCTGTGGGAATCAGTTGTTCTGTTGCTGCAAAGCATTTTTTTTTCCAGAATATAGTTGAAAACTAATTCATGTAATAGTTTTACTATTCCTCTAAAAGACAGAAACAATTGCTGAGAAACTATAATTTATCTCCATTCTGTATACATCACGAATGATTGCTTACATCGTAGCAGATTATTTCAGCTACTGGAATTTACATACTGTTTAAGTCTGATTTTGCAGGTAGATTTCCCTGAAGTCTCTTAAAAGACATGAAAGGCAGTGAATCTTTGCACTGAGATGCAACTGCTTTTATCCCAAACTCTTGCAAAAGTCACATAAATAACAGTGAAGGTTATGTATTAGCTAGTGAAGAAAAGCAGGAAATTGGTTTTTTTTGGGGTTTTTTTTCAAGCACTGCTCTGTTGTCCTTGACTCATTTCATGGTGCCTCAGGCTACGTGTGTTAAAGCAGACGTGATTTGTTGAGTTTTTTTGCAGAGGTTTTCAAACACACCATATACAATAGTGCATTCCAGCTCTAGTCAAAGGGTGGCTTTTATTTTCAGACAGATATAAGCTACTAAATGGGATTTATAAAAAGTAAAATTGTAGGCAAATAATTTAGGAAATGAAAACAAATCGGCATCCAATTTCATAACAATGCAAATAAATACAAGAGCGAGTATTAAGCAGAGCACTGTTCACTTGGTCTCCATCCTGATGGGCGTTGATACAGGGAGACGTTATGGCACAGTCGGATGCTTAAGGTGGATGCTGGGTTCTGTTCTGGGTAAAGCACTTGGAATACAGGCTTTTAGCAGCGTAACTGGGATCTGAGCTTGAAGAGAGAATTATGCAAACAATACACTAGCAACAGAATAAAAGAAATCTAACACTTTTTCCTGGTTTTGTTACTGGTGTCTTTCATACAAGTGTTTTTGGGTGTCAGCAGATAGCTGGGTTTGCTCAAGAACTCTTAAGATCTGCTCTTGGATCTTGGATGAACTGTTGCAGCTGTACTAAAGAGATGCTTATTAGCAACAGCAGAATCTCAGCCTTTCCAGGTGGTAGAAGTTAATTTCAGAAAGCTTCCCATGTTTTTCACATTGCCCCCACTTGTTGAAGCTACAGATCTGAACTGAACAGATCACATGAACAAGTTTTTTAGGAACTTTTGCATATCTGGCCTTTGACCATTAATGGATCAAGAATGTTCTTCCCTCTTCTTAACATGTTCCTAGCATTGCAAGTGATGGAGCCCTGGGTTTTCCATCATTGCCACTTTCTGTAACCTGTCCTGTGAAGCTTTGTGTGGCTGGCAAGGAAAATCTATCCATTTTAATTGAAGAGAAGGGAATGAAATCACCTGTCATGTTCTAAATGGAACAACCACATTTGTTAAGAGGTCTTAATTCACTTCATTAGAACAGAATTAATTGAATGCAAGGATAAAACATGATATTAATTAGTATTTTTTTTAACCTATTTCCTAATTTTGTTTATATCTTTGTTGCCAAATGTACATACAGAGTGTAAGCCAGGCTCTTCATAGGCTTGAAAATTCGTACCTCTTCAGTATTCATCTCAGACAGTTATTTGGAGAAAGGAACAAGGGTTGCAAGTCACTTGTTTCTAATGTAGCTTGAAGAAATTTGAAGATAAAATTCTACCTAATATTAAAAATATAATTGAAAAAATCTTTTTTCTAGGAGGAGCTTGCTTGAGATGCATCTTTATCAGCTCATCCTTTTCAGATAATTAGACAATTCACATAATTTAATTCATTTGTTTAAATTGATTTAGCTGAATAGTTGATAATTCACCGTCCTGGCACTGTAAACTTGTTCTCTTTGGCTGTGAATATCAATCCTTTTATTCTTTGATGTTTAGAAGATCCAAAGCCACGAGGGGTGTAAGAATTATTTAGCAGTTGCCTTCAGTTCCATTGTGCTTTATTGTGCCATCAACTACCTGAGTCCATAAATCTATATGCTATAAATCTAATGTGGTAAACACCCCAGAACGGAATCTTAATAGCACATAAGCTTGAGACAGCTTGCTGTGAAATTCCCATAAATATCTCTGAAGGGGGTGTAGCAATATGAAGCGCATGAGAAATCAGAGTTTAAAAGAAGCAAACCAGCTGGCTTGTGTTACACACTGAAATGAAAACCCACTTATGTGAATAAATGACATGAATAAAACATTTACATGGCTCTATTCCTAAGGCATTAAACTGCTCTCCATCTACTGTGGAAAGACTCATCTTGTCCACCTCTATGTACCTGCAGACAACTTTCTGAAGTCACCTCTTTCTTTTACTCAGGAAATGATTTCAGTTTTGCAGTAAATTATTATCAATCAACCAAGTTGCTAAGGATCAGTCACAAAGTGCAAGTGAGGCAAGTGAGAGGAAATTAGCTTTAAGGCTGCTATCGTGTCATAAACTCACGTACCTCTGTGCAAGGCATTAAGGTCATGCGCATAGACTTACCGTGCAATATCAGATAGCAGCGTATGCCTCTCTGAGTTATGTGTCAGCATACAGTGCAGCAAGAGCAAGTTTCAGTGTTCTGCAATATAATATAAAGGAAGTTATCAAAAGGACAAAAATTATGCCAGTAGACTAAAAGGCAGCAATCAGTTTCATTGCTAATGTGGCTCTGCTCTCCTCTTGCTGAAGAGGAAAAGTTGAATTTGGCCCCAGATATGTTTTGAAATAATCTGATATACTTTAAAGTAATGGATAGTGCGTTATTTTATTTTGCCTGCCAGCAATACAGTCGTTCATCCACGTGCAGCCCCAGATTCATGCCCCCTCACACGATGTCTAATAGAAATACATGCCTGCTTCTTCACTATTTTACCCTTGATATTTCTATCCCTGTTTACATCGGTGAATTTGTTTCACAAGAGCTGAAATCTTGACCTCACGAACTTAAAGCAACAACTGAACGTAGCCCAATGGGTTCTTCAGCAGTCCACTGCAATTCCAAAATCAGAGAAGAAAATCCTAAGTCTTGATCAGAAGGAATCTCTGGAGGTCAAGTCATCAAACCTTCCGCGGAAAAGTAAATGAGAGTCCTGTCAAACCAGGACCTGGACGTTTCCAGTGAGGAAGGTTCCACCACCTATCCAAGCACCCTATTCCAATGGGCACCTGATGATCTGTGAAGGTCCCTTCCAACTGAACTATGCTATTCTACTTACAATATAGCTGGGACACTAATTTTTTTCCTCAGAAAACCCATCAAAGTTGATCGCTTCCACCCTCCCACTACATTCACCTTTAACATATGGCAGCTCTGTATCATGAGACTGGCACCTATAATTAGGTAGGGCCTTGCTATTCTCCCTCCCACTCCCACCCACTGCTTACATATGTATACAGTTTGTAAGGACCAGCTGTGAATTTTGCCCCTGTAACACCTCTTCTAGCTTTTTAACAGGACTAGGTTCCAGCTATTCCATATTAACTGTTATTTTTCTCAAGAACATTTATCTTAAATTAAATTAGCCTAAAAGACACACAGAAGTTCCTTTAATGTTTTGGGATGCTTTCTGTTAGATGAATTAGGACATATGGATTTTCTGTCTTATATTAAAAAGGAAATGGTAATGTTTGATTTAGGATTATCTTTCATTAATTTACCCAAAAATGAGAAGCTTCACATTGAAGCACTGCGTATTTCAGTGTGACAAAGCAGGCACAGGTGCTTTGACAGCATGTCAGTGTAACTGAGAGTAGAAGACAAGCAATACATACATTACAGGTTAATAAAAACACACAGTGTGTTCCGGTAGCTTTTGAAATCGTACCTAAAATTATGCTTCTACTTTGGAAAATAACAAATTGGACTTATTTTTATCATATTCTATTTGTTTTGGTTTTGTATGGGAAGGAGCCAACATTAATTCTGCTGAAAGCTGGGCAGTCACAGAAACTGTTTATGATTTTGTGACTCAACTAAGAATAGAAAGCATGTGTGGTAAATGAACTTCTGCAGTGTAAACAGTGAAGTAGAGCTAAAGGTATCATCGTAAATGGAAAATAAATCACAGCTGATTTTACTTAGCGTGCTCAATTGAAAAACAAACCTGCTCCTTTTGTAAGTGCACTTTCACATCTCTACTGCATTACAAAGAACCCAAAAATGTAGCACATTGATGTGTTTGGTTTTTCCTCTGCTATTTGATTCCAGCATGTATTAGTGTATTGCAATATACTAGTTGACCACAGGCAATCTAAGAAGAAATCAAGCTCAATTAAGATCAGATTGTAGCAGAGGTGATCTAAGAGTAAACTGCATGTTCCAGTAAGGTTGGTATTTCAGTGACTTCAGAGTAACAAACTAAGGGAAACTCTGATCTGCTGCACTGAACATGCAGTGGGAATGAATCAAGTATGAGCTCTGCTCCTACCTCCCTCTACAGAGGTAGACTTTTGGCTAACAAAAAAAATTAAAAGACTTACTGGTAGTAATCTGAGATAAGGTGAAAATTCACAATAATTTCTAAGGTTTGGAAGTGTATCATCAGCAGATGATTAGGTTGTAGGGAATTCTGCCAGTCTGATTTTCACTAGTTGCATGACTATAAGAAAAATAGCCTCAGATGTGCAACCTGAAAACTTGGCTTTGGATTTTATGATAACATGAGCTTGTAATACAAGAATGTTGAGTCCTTAAGCTGCTTTTGGTTGGATAATTTTTTTCCTTCAGAGGCTGTTTGTTTTTTAATTTCAAGAACCAAAATGGAGAAGCGTTCTTTCAGCTTCCACAAACACTGCTGTGTCCAGGTTCTGACGTGTCATACGAGGCAGCTGTTAACATTTCAGTAAGGAAACACTTAAAGCTGAAATTACTGTTTTGCTCAAGCCTTGTAAATTCGACAGAAATCAGTGCATTGATTTCTGTTGCCTCTGCTGGGTAATTCTACTCTTAGCCTGGTGTGATCAAGGGTCTAGTTTTCACTATTTAGCAACTTCTATAAATAGAGCTGGACGCTGGAAAGTTGAGGCTCCCAGGAAGTTTTCCTGTGCTGGGGCATTTATGGGCTGAGTCGGGGCTCTTGGGATCCTGCGTCTGGGGAGAGGCAGAGCAGGGCACAGTAAGGGTTTGCTCCATGTGTGTTTCGTGTGAGGCCTGGGGAGGCACTCAGGACTGTGAGTAACTGCACTGGTTAACGCAGCGCTGTAGGGTTAACAGCAGCTGGCTAAAACTGGTGTGAGGAGGAATTCAGGTCAGACTTGTGAAACTGTGAGAAGTTTGTATATCCTGTCACTCAGACCTTTGGGCTTACTCAGCTTTGGCTCCGATCCCATTACTGCTTTCATTTTCAGTGGGCTCATTAGTTTGTTGTTGGTAATTTTTAATGATCGAGCATGCCATTTAGATGCGCATATCTTCCTAGTGATAACAGACTTCTGAGATTGCTCATACATTTTTCTTAGCAGACAACTGTTTTATCCAGGGATAAACAGCGAGGCTCTCTTCTTTCACTCGGTATCCCTCAAACATTAATTACCATTAAGCCAAACCTTCAGTCCCTGAGGGACATTAAAGAAAAAATAACAACATTTATGACACCTTAGGACACAGTGACAAGTGCTCTCAATCTTCCTGCAGCCGAGGAAAGGTGATGTCAGTCCATCCTTCAGGACCTAGCAGCTCCCTGGATAGTTTTATACACTGTGCCTTGAAGGAGTGGCCACTTTTAAACCAATTTTAACAAAGGAAGGGGAAAAAAAAGAATGTTTAATTTCAAGTAATCTGATTTTCATAAATAGAAGAAGCCTTCCAAAAATGCCAGTAGAAGTAGGTTTGTATTCTCTCTTGCTCGTATTGATGGCCTAACACAAATCAGAGAGGATGTATTTCTAATACAGGAATGTTCTGCAAACCAGTAAATCTGGGATTATCTCTTCAGACTGATTATGTCAAAGCTTTTTAGCCACAGCACTTGTAGGGAGCTAAAAATAAATAGCAGGAGGTTTCTACATCTACTCTTTACCTAAATCATGTTGTGCATATTGTGTATGTTTTCTTACAATGTATGTCTTTTTACAACTGCTTTTTACATGCTATCTGGACTTAACAGTTATTTACAAGAGCTATTTCCTAGTAAGGATTTTAACAAAAGGTTTAAAACAAACTGTACTACTAGAAGCATGGGACAAAGTTTAGTGCAAGTTTGAAAGAACTGACTTCTAAGGTATGCAGCAGGTCAAGGCATCTACAGGTGAAAAATGAGAAAAAAAAATTCAAAAATAATTTGGTTCTTATTTAAATTCAGAAATGGCTTGCTGAGAAATGGCTTGATAAAAGGCAGTATAAACACTTGAATGGTACTGCAGGCAATAAATCTTGCATTGGCAGTGAATGAATGGATGGAATCCCGTGATTCCTCAGGCATTGGAAGGCGCTGTGTCTCAACACAGGTAGATGGAAAGCAGTCTCCATACCTGTAAGTCAGTGTGATGAACTCTGACCCGCAGAATCCTACTTTGGTGAATCAATTTCCATTATCAGATACTCTGTATAGCATTCTTGAAGATAAAAATGCAAACTTTTCACTTGAAAAGGTAAATCTAGAGTAGTTTCATCACAACTTCATGTTTAGTTAAACTTATGCACCAGAAATGTGAGTACAGAAATGAGCTTTAGGTACAGTTAGTAGTTGTGAGACTTAACTGAGGAGAACTGCTTGTTTTTTACAGTTTATATTAAATATGCCATATTTTTCAGCAACTTTTTCTCATGAACTTGTATTAAAAAATTCATCTTTGCACTGGCCTGACTATAAAAACAGTGAATTTATTAGCAAGGTTTTTTAAGTCCAGAGAAGCTATTTCCTTTACCAAGAACACATTATTCCAGAAGGGAGAAGAGGCTGTGCCTTGCCCACACACAGTATGGCTAGCATGCATGCTACCAATCGTAGGGTGTGCAGCGTTCTCGCCCTCAGACAATAAGCACATCCCATTTATCTGTCCTTACTGAGTTTGAGCAGGTTCTTCCCATTCATCTGGAAGCTCAACAAAAATACCAAGCAGCTCAGACTCCTTTTCAAGTATAGGGTTTAGGCCTTTAAAAAGATAATACTCCTTTTTATTACTTACACAAAGTACACCTTGTTTGGGTTTATTCATCAACCTTTTTTCGGTGAGAAATATTAATGATGAGTGTTCAGTCCACTTCCTCTTATCCACAATGCTTCACTCTCTAACTGCTATGATGGCAATGTTAATACCTTGCCAGCTCGATGTGGGTTTTTTTAAGACTTTGATAGTCTGGGCTGTTCACTGTTGCTGGGTCAGTTTTATTCATTAACAGGAAATGTTGCTAGTTTGAACCAGGAATCTCCTAGAAAAGCACTCTTTCATTTATTTGGAAGTGAAACTTTCCAGATTCTAGCATCCGGAAGACTCCTGATTTTGTTTGTAAAATCTCCTAGTTAGCCAGACAAAGAGAATTCAGTATTTGAAAGTATTGTAATGATAACACAAGGCCTGAAAATGGATATCATCTGGCATTTCTTGTTTCAGAGATTGGTAAACCTTCTAGATTGCTGATAGCATGTCTTTTCCTTTTTAGCCACGTGACACAGACAACATCGTGGATCCACCCTGTAACAAGCGCACTAAGCTTGCTCTGCTCTGAGGATGATGACGATGGAATAAGAGAGCCTCCAGGATCCAAGAGCCACTGAGGGCACCTGCTGACTGAAAGCAGTTTGATTTCCAAACATTAGAGAGGAGAAGCACGCATTTTATTCTAACGTTCTCTCATCGCTGTAGTACCAACACTGTAGTACCCAGTGACACTTCTCCCCATGAAGTCAGGGGCGTTCTGCTGCCTATTTACATGGCTTTATTTTTAGGTGCCTCAAAAGATGCTGGCACTGCAGAAGTCTCTCTTAGTCCGTAAGTTCCCCAGCTGTGTAGGGATCAGTTGTGAATCTTAGGACCCAATTCATGACTTCTGTAGCAGCATAACTTCACTGACTCAGAGTGAAATTTTCTATTTTGACCAGTGTGACAGGCATTGGATACGCTTCGTGTTGTAAATTCCATCTGATGGTTTGCTGAAGTGTGCAAGGCCTGCATTTTTTTAAGACCAATGCTAATGAGTGTAATGCAGATGGATGCCTTTTGTGTAGCTACTGAATAATCTTATTTTTATAGAATAAATTCGTGAATGAGTTTTGCTAACAGAAATTTGGCAGTTACAAATTACAAGTATTGCAGCCCTGATTACTTTTAAGGTTGGGCTTTAGGAAAATGAATCTTTGATAGGATGTCAAACAAAAAGAAGCAGTTTTGGGAGAAGACACCGTACTCGATAACAATATGTGGCAAGAAAGAAAATTATTCTACTTCTGTACTCTGCTAAACTGGTGCATACATGCATCAGATACTTCAGTAGAAGCTGTGAAGTTTCAAGTACAATGAAACCTGTGAAACCACCTCCAGGATCAGCAGAAATCAGTCACCTCCTCAAAAATGGTCTTCAAGGAGAACAGAATCATTTTGTAAACACTGGTGATGATTTAAAGAGGATAAAGAAAATGACGGGGTGCTACTGCAATCTAAGTAAACAGATTTTGCTGCACCTCAATAGCACAGGATATTTTAAATCTCATTATTCACAACACAACATGTGATGCTACCTTTACAAACATGATTCAATGCTATATTTTTCTAGAGACTCTGTGTATGTATTTTATATATATATGTATATGGTAGGTGTTGACTAATAAATGAAAGAAGGATCTGAAACACTGCAGAAGCACTGATGGATCTCCCAAAAGAAAACCCTATTACTAAACTTCAGGCCAAGGAGAACAGTACTGTAACAGTGTGAGGAAGGCACAGGCTGCAACCTGCATTTTTCTGAGGCACACACTTAGGACTTCTAAACCTCTCTGAAATGGCTGGGGACCCTTCTCCACTCCAGCTCCCCTCTGCTGGCCCATACAAAGAAACTAGGACTTGCGGTCACATTTTTTGGAGATCTGTCTCCAGCAGATGTGGTATTAAAAATCCAAGCATCTAGAAGAATGTACCAGGGATGCTCCAAAAGCAATGCCTCCTGTTGTATGATGTTGGCCCATGATGTCAGAGGCAGATGTTGGCGGTATGGCAGTAGAGGTTGAACCATTCTGCCAATATTCCATTCTGTTTTGTTGTCCAGGTAGAAAAAATTTTTTGCAGCAGAGTCAGCTGTGCAGGTGCAGATTTTTACAAGTGCAACATGCAAGCTCCTATTCACTGCTGGCAAAAATGTATAGCTCCCAGTGATGCCTATGCTGAAAAATACTGTTTTGTAGCTGAGAATTTGTTGTCAAATAGTACTATTGTATTGCTCACTGTATTTGTTGTGTTTTCCATGGAAATAAATAGGAAGCATTACTTTCAGAGCAAGCTAGGTGTATAAAGCTCAGACTTCCTCCTAGTTCTGGTGTCTGTGTCATATCTCCATCCTCAGCACTGCAGAGCTGTGCCAAGTCAGGCACACAGGGGCTGCTGGTCCTTTTGAATCTAAAATAATACACAATTTGTAAAAACCCAAGTCAAGTCTCTTCTCTGAACAGCCGTGCAGCAATCTACTGCATATGGCCTGTGAGCTGTAGAGCACATCACCAAATGTTCTTCGTGTAGGAACAGAGTGCAGCTCATGAAAGTTTCTTTTGCAGTCTTTGCTGGAAGGAGATGTCAGGATACACTGAATAAGCAAATAGGAAAAAATGTTTTGTACTTTTAAGTAGGTCAGAACTACGTTATCCATGCATCTACACAGGTGGATTAGGTAGGAGTTTTCTCAGCAGACCCACAGTAGCATATAGTTCTGAGAAAATTTCTCATAGCAGTAACACTTGGGCTTCTCTCATATTTTGCTCCAGTGACCCCTAAGTGCTTCATGGCCTCCTTTGTGCTCCCTGAGAGCACAGTGTGAAAAGACAAAGTGTGTGCTTCAGTTTCATTTGAGCACTCTAGATGCACCATTATTTAAATACCTTTTCTGAAATGGCATAGACTTGTGACCCATAAACTGTATGCGAGGTTCTAAATGCCTTGCACTATTTACTGTAGCCTTAGAAGTAATTTGGATGCGTTATGACAGGCGCTTTCAGTTCATACTTCCATGGCAGCCAGACTTCATATAGACTCCAGTTTTCCAGTTCTGCTCCAAAGAAGTTTCAAGCTCCACTTGACCCTCACAGTCTTGATTTATTCTGCTGCTGGCTTTCCGACAGCTAGTTGAGTTTCCTCATAGAGAAGCTATTTAGGGGCAGGGGCTATGGATCAGGCAGACTTCATCAGAAGAGGCTTTACGGAGACCTAGCAGCAATTTAAAACTGTCCTTCTGTTGTATCAGCTGGAGGAGGACAGCTATGTACATACTGCTGGCCCTTCCTGAAGAGCTGGTAATGATCTCTTGCTCTGAGAATGCATCTCACAGCCTGCTGTGCACGGGAGGAGAAGAAATCAAGGCACAATGCTGACATCCTGCCAGCTCTGCTTACCATCTCCACCCCCAGATGAGAACATTTCAGAAACATGGAGACTGTTTCTTTCTCTTATAAATTTGCCTAGAAATTAAAGTCATTAGAAATAGATCTCTGCATCTATCTAGCTTCTTCTCTGGTAAGCATTACCTCTTCAGATGATCCACTAGTTCAACTGCTCTGCTATTGAGGCTACATTTTCATACCTACAATTTCCAAATGTTCTAATCTATTTTTGTATGCTGGCATGCTTGTTTCCTAGGATATTTCTCTGTATCTCCCCTTGTCTCTTCCTTTCTGTGAAATATTTTGTGAAATTATTTTGATTGAACTGAACTATGCATATTGAGAAAATGGTTCTAGGATAACTTGAGAAGAATTTGTAAAGAACAGTTGTCAAAATATACAGTGCTGTAAACAGTGGCTTCCCATTCTCATTGCAGAATTAAAAAAATGATGTGGACAAAAAAAAAGTGCACTTAATGGCCTTTAAAATAATGAAAGTCAGCTTTAGAAAGGAATGGCAAAAGGGCCATAAGTAATCCCTGCATCTCTTATTTATTTTCCATACAAAGGTGACACTGAGAAATACCGTTCTGGTACGCACAGGTGTTAATACTGACCTGAATATTTGCACCACTCTGCCCTTCAAATACCACAAATGCTGTAAGCTTTAGATGGCACATTGGCTGCCATCAAAGCAAACAGCTTAGCACAGATACCTACACTGGCATATTAGATATAATAAGTAATTTCCCTGTAACACTACTCAGGGTCTCAATAAATGATGATTCTTTCATCAACTCCATGCAATAAATATATGCATGCATACATACGCAAGCTGGCCATTCTATGAATAAAGCATAAATATTCAGGCACCTATGCTGACAGGAGCACAGCCACACTGCCTAACCTGTGCTAAGGCACTGGTGTTCTACAGGCAAGCCAGTATAATGGCTGCTCTGCCAGTCTTCTGCAGTGAAGTGCAGAAAAGATACAGATGTTGTGTAAGTATATACATGGAGCCTCTACAGATCAATCAGGATGACAGAAACAGCTGCTATCTGTGCACAGACATTTAACACAAGCCAAGGGGCACAACCACATTCACGTGGACACAACCTCACTTGGAGCCTTCAGGATTCACACAGGTTTGCTGTGGTATGAGATTCTGCACTGAGAACTTCCCCTTTCAGTTCTCACGTAGTTGCCCTCAAAGGGCAATTCTAATTCCTGAGCTGATTTGAAATTTTGCTTCTGACTTAATTTAAGGTAGAACTGTGCAAAAGTCACTCCGACCAGAATTTGCAAGAAGGGCGCTGAGTTTTGGTGCTAGGTTTGAAGTAAGCATTAAGGTTTCCCAGGTAGCTTCTAGTGCGTTTCTTGAGCTGAGCAAGAAACATGAGCTTAGACTTCAGCTGCTGCTAATGAGTACAGCCACCTCAGTTTAAATAGAGGCACCTGTCAGCTCACACTGGTACCAGCTTTACAATGATGTTTAGCAGCTTAAAGAAGTTGATGGAGTTAATGGGAATTAGGTACCTAACCTACTTAGATGCTGCTATAAATGCTGCTAGGCATGTTTAGGTACCTAAATATCTTAGTAAGTCCTTCTCCTCACAGCCTACAACGATACTGTACCAAAAATCAGCTACTAATGAATAAAGCCTGCCCTTTGTCCTCTGTAACTAGCTTTGCCTTTCCCTGGGGATTGATTTCACATCATACTAAAAATACCAGCTGTCTCACAGGTTGTACCATACAGGTTCTTTTCACATTTTTGGTAGCTTGATTATTCATTGCTCATTCCATACTCTTCTTTCAACATATATGGCTAATGGTCCCATGGATCCATAGGTTGATATTTTTGTAACATTCTTTTGAGATAAATTAGGAATTAGGATGGGAAGTTAAAATCCAATGACCAATACTGATTTTGTCACCATAGTATGGTACCCGAGTCAAATTCAAACTAGTTCAAACTGCTGATTCAAAGGGAATCTATGGAAAAAAAAAAAAAAGAAAAACCCAATGCACACCTTCCCAGTTATTCTCACTTGAGAAGTTATCTGGGATGTTAGTGTAGCCCTGCAGAGTTTGCCCCTGAATCCATAAGGCCGTCTCTGATTTTGGTCTCCTGCTTTCAAAGAGATTCGTCCCTTTTACATTGCTTCAACAAGAGCTGAAGTGAGCTAACACAGAATTAGTAGTCAGATCCCATTACCCGAAGATCTCTTGAGTAAAAGAAGCTCTGGAAAATCAGCAGTTCTGCCACAGTTTGGATAAGTCACAATTTCACTCCAACTCCTAGAAGCCACAAGTTCATCAGAAATGCCTTAATCTCTTTTCAAGTACCCTGGCTCTCAACCTATTAAGTCATAATTTCCCTATGGTCCAATTATTATTAAGAACATTCCTTGCTCTTGTATGTGAAGAGAATTCTTTAAAACATGATTAAAATAGAAGAAAATATAAAATGATGTTTGTGGCCTAAAATAAAAAGGTAATAGCATCAATACGGGAAAGAGATGACCTTAGCATTGAGATTCCTTCTCATTTTTTCATGTTTACTCCAAAGAGGACGGTAACAAACTCCAAACTGCAAAGAGGAATGGTAATCACCATTCCTTTCCAACTACAGTGGCCTCAAAAATCCAAGAGCCATGAGCTCTCCAGGGATTGTGAAGCTTTCCATCCCCAGGCTGAATTGCGTTTATTAATCTCCAGCCCGTGCCACCAGGGACTCTAACATTAGGTACTGTAATTAGTCACCATGGGGGTTACAAATTCCAAGTCAAAGACAACTGTACATAATTGATGTCATGGCATGAAGAGGAGCTGATGAGCCCATTAAGAAAGCTGCCTGTCACTCTCAGAACATCCTGTTCCTTAAAATTAAGTACAGAAAGTGTTGTAAATGATAAAGGTGCAGAGGAACAGGAAATAGGACACCTGCAGAGTTGAAGACTGATTGTCTTATTATTTGGCTGTTTGGAAGATGCAACTGAAAGGAGGCCTCTTATCATTAAAGGAAAATGTTTAGATGCAATTAATCTTACCTCGTTCATTTCTGTGTCTGCTCATCTTTGGCATGTAGTACAGCCACTTGAACTTAAGTTCTCAAACATACCTACGTGCTTAGCTGGTTACAATTTTATGTGCTAAAGTAGCAGCTAATATGGGCTGCAGTGCTCCACAAAATGGTTAGATTCCAGCAGCACATCATATTTTTAAAACAGATCGGTGACAAATGCACACCAAGAAGAAAGTCCTGTGGCTGGCTGGAGATAAGTGCTGTGCTCAGAGATATTTGGTTCAAAGCTCTGGAGTCCATTTTAGTCGAAGCTTGTTATAATTGCTTGTTCTCACTGTTATGTATACACACAAATTAACCTATCTACAAATGGATGCAATTTCAGGGAAGTGAAGGAAAAGGACTCAGTAACTTCAGCACGTTTAGAAAATACAGATTCCTTCTCAGAAAAAAAATTCTCAGCCTGCAGGAAAGAAGTTTTTCATGGCACAAGAGAGTTCTACAAGAGGTCTCTGCGGGGAGGGATGATTACTTCCTAGGGAGGTGAGAAACGCAGTAATTAGCAATTTGATTTCTGATGTGGCTGAGAGAAATAGTTCTTCACTTAAGGAGAAAGATCTATAGTTTCTGCTACAGACAAATTGGAAAGGTAAGTTGAGGGACATGGTGCTGCTGGGGATGGAAACGGTGGCATGCAGTAATGCCTGACTGTAGTAGTTCAACTTGTTGATACCAATACAACAGCCACCTGCTGTTCTTCTCCTGCCCTTCTCACTGTCACCTACCATGTTTCTGAGGGAAAGACTACAGCTCTGACACCTCCCAAACAGCCTGCAGTAATCCCAGATACCTGCGATAAGAGGCATGGCTCTGCAAGTGAGGCTGAAGGCTTTGAGAGCAGGGAAGGACAGTGAGTCAGCTGGACATACGTGCACTGCGCCATGTCCCTGCCAGGGATGGAGCCTAATTGGATTGCACAAATGCGACTTCTGTGTCTCTTGATCAGAAAACCAAATTAAGCCTCAAGAAGTTTCAAACAAATCCCTACCTGAAAGTTTGCCTTGAAAAGAAAGTGCTGACAGCCAGTGTTATGTCAGCTTTGCCCAAGAGCAGAAGTGAAATGAAAACTCCAAACCAAAACTACTTTAAAACAAATAAGAGAAGCAAAGCACAAGCAGCAGATCTGCCGAATTCCTGGTGCACTGAACCAAATCAGTCATGTGATAATGACAGGATTTTCTAGAAGACCTTTTAGGCATGCAATTTCTGTATTAATCTGTTCAGAAGTCCCTAGAACATCTGTTTCTTCTCTAAAATGGGAGTAACAGCCACTATAACAGCCACTTTTTACAGTGCAATGACAGCTACAGATGAAAGCAGGGTAATTACAAGTAGTGACTACTGCTTGATGAAAGATATTTTTGAGAGCTTTTCTGTCAAGATTTTTTTTAATCTGTGCGCAGATTCTGGATACGAACCTCAGCCACGACTGCAGTTCATGCAATTCTGGGGGAGGAGAGAGGATTAAAATCATAGATTACAGCAGGATCCAGCTGGATTCAAGCCTCTTGAATCCAGGTCACAGGCAGGCTCGGAGCAGCTCCTGCTGCCCATCCTGACAAGCAGGGAGCAGGCAAGGCTGGGCTGTGCATTCTGCACTGCACTCAGCGCTGTGGCCTGCGGGCAGGGCCCAGCAGCTCCTCCCCTGCAGCGCACGCCTGCTGGAGAAGAGCTAAATCAGCAGAGTTTTGCAATTTTGAGAGGGACTCCTCTAAGTGTTGAAGAAAATCACAGCTCTTGTTGTCTAGCATAGAACTGGAAAGCTTCTAATGATTTTTTTTTCCAGAGTTAATTTGAAAATTCCCATTAGTGCAGTCTGTGCTGATGCCTGATCATAAGGGGGCCTCTGAGTGCTGAAATGTGTATTCACTAAATGAACCAAAAGTGCAGTGTTTTGTGTCTATAGCTGCAGCGTGTGTCAGAGTTACAAAAGCTCATCCCAGGAACATGTACATATTTTAGTTTTTGTAAAAGTTTACCAGCAAACCTTACATTTATAGTAAATCCAGTGTTACCTTTTCAAGAAAGACATTGGCACGAACATGACAGATCCTTTTCTGACCTTTATGACAGAAATAAGGTGTTTCCACAGATTTGATTTTCAAAACAAGTCTGTGTGGCAGTGAGGTACAGTACCAGAGAAATTCCAACAGCCCAGTGAGAGTGAACTGTTTCAGCAGGCACTCCTCATGAGCCACTAATCCCACAATAACCACACCTGTGACTGCCTTCCAAAGAGCCTCAGTGCAACTCTTAAGTAAACCAGGCTTATCTATGGGCATTCCAGAGCAAGCTGTGCTTTCTTGTAGGCCATATGCACAGAATTTCTGTTCAAGCCCGATTGATCCTGGAGCATGGGGAAAGCCTTCACCTCTGATGGAATGAGGACAGCTCAGCCCCAGAAAGCGTTCACAGCCTGGAAGGATCACGCCCTCTGGACCTGGAGGAGTTCTCAGCAGTTCAGGATTCTTTAAGAAGCAGAAATCAGCCAGCTTGTATCCATGGTATCTAACGAGGCAACTCATGTCGCTGCTAAAAATACAAATCTGCTTGCAAAAAGTATATTCTAATAAGATCTGCATTTGTACTGCATTTGCACAACAACTTCTGCCGAGACTCCAGTTGTTCCAAATGCTAACAGTGCATAGTGATGCTTAGAGGAGGAGGAGACGCAGGTGTAAAACAGCTGCAGCCCGAGGAAAATCTACGCTCCTGGTGCTCTGCCTCTGCCTTTCTCTCCCACCTGGAAGCACTTGGGGTTAAGCACTGAGCAGGACACTGTGCCTCTAACAGCACGCAGCACAAGGCTGGGCATCATCAGGTACTGCTGGGAGCTCAGCAAATCAGTGAGGAAGCTTCTCTGGGTATACCTTCAAGAGCTAAATGCAGTGGCAGCCATTCAAAGTATGTGCTCCACATAGAAATGAGTAACCGAAACCCCTCTGACATTGCTAATGCTTTCAGCTATTAGGAAAATAGTAATGCCACCTGGAAAGAAACACAGCTGCAAACGGGATAACCATTAAATAGCTGCATGCCAGATAATGGGGCTCTTTCCTGGGAAGTAAGAACAGCACAGCAGAGAAGCTGAAAGTTCCTAGAAGAAGCAACCAGCATCATAAGGTAAAGACATCAAATCAGGTACAACTCCACCGACAATCTGGAATTTGCATCAGCAAAGAGCATTGGATGCTATTTGTCTGGCCTCCACAGAGCAAAAGGAAATAAAAAAAACAGAGCTCCATGCCACTGAAGCAAATGCAGAGATGTCACTTGGTTTCACAACATGTTGTCTATCCAGCTAATATAATGAGTTTGCATCTATGCTTACCTGGCAAAATGTTGAGAGATGAGTAATTCTAGTGGAGAAGAGAGGACTCTGTTCATCTCTGTTCTGCAGTCAAAGGTCTAGGTGATACAGACAGTTGATTACTGTTTTGTGTGTTGTCTTTTCTAAATTATGTACTGAATTCCTAATGATTTTAAAGACAACTAGCCAGCTTTTTAGGAAACATACATAACTTTATCATCACAAGAACCTGGTTCTCTCTCCTGGTTAAGAAATATCCCTCTGCTTGCAGAGGGTGGGGAAAAACAGTCCGAAAAATGAGTTGGTTCAACACTACATAGCTTTGAAAAAATATTAAATTGATAGACAAACACTTCTCCATCTAGATTCACAAAACAGAAAATCTAACAGCTTTGGTAGTTCTTTCTGTGCACCATTGTAAGCCTTTTAATTCTGATAAAATGGGAAAATAAACGATATTGGATTCCATGAGCATCTCCATTACTATATATCTTTCTTAAGCTTACTAACTTCACAGTATATTAGATTTCAGGTTAAACCAACCTAGGTTAGCTTAAATGTGTAACAGTGCTTTATTTAACAGAGAAGTATGAGTAGACATTACTCCAACATTGCTGTGAACATCTGTTCTGAGTTACCAAAATTCCAGCTGAAAAACAAATATTTCCACTATAAATCAACCAAAACATTATCCAGAGTGTTGTAACAGATGCGAAATGATTCTGGCTCACTTCACTCTGTGGTTTGGCTCTTCTCTTAAAATTGCTGAGAATATATTTATTTACACACTTCAAGAAATACACATTTGAAATGGCTATTTAAGCTTACTCAGAACGTGTCTGATGTTAGTTCAAAGCTAATGGGCACTTGAGAGACTATTCTTATTAACTACAGATGCTGCAATTTAACATAAACTCTGCCTACAGCTTCCCAAATAGACCTGCTCCAGAGCAATCCCTAGAGCATTATCCTGCTCAAGCACTCCGAATGCTTCGATCCAGCAGCACTTGAACTGGTGACTTGGATTTTGTGCAAGGGGGAGCACTTGGGGTTTCAATTCTTTCTATTCTGCTGTGCTTTGGTGTGTGTTTGTTTTTTTCCCCCATTGTTATGCTGCTATTCATCTTTAGTTTCACGAACTGAATGAATCAGAAGTGATGTTGATTTAACGGGGATAAAAGAAATGAGATTTGTTTACTAAGCATTAAATTTGGAAAAAGGCTTTGAAAGAAGCTTCCTGGTTAATGGTCTCAGCTTGTGAATAAAATGATCTGTTTAAGCAGATGTTGTAATTCCATACTTTCAGGTGTTTAATTGCAATAGGCTGCATCTGAGCATCTCTAATTAAAAATGCTTCCCTTTCTAAAAAGCTTTGTAATGTTAGAGATATGTCAGCCCAGGAGAGAACAGTAAGTAGCACCAAAACCCTACAAGTGGGAAAGAAAAATGTCTTTGGTTTATTCCTCTTTCTTTTCATGCTATACGCTTTGGTGGGGAACAGAAGAAACAATACTGTGTTTTGAGGATAATGTTTTGTAGTTGCTAATGATTTTCTGTCCTAAATGCTGGAGGGAAAACTGCAGACTAAATTTAACAGCGCCTTTTATGATGGTTGGGAAATGGGAGCTGCAGGCTAGTTATCCAGCCCACAAACAATAGGAACACATGGTCCATCCAGAGACACGACGGTGGCAAATGGAGTACTGGAGGGAAGTAAAAGAGAACAGCTCACCCTGCCATTGTGACTGTGGCGCGTGTTGGACTGGAGTTTTCAGAGTCTGCGTCAACGTGAATGGAATTCATTGAGGGCTTCAGCCATAAGTGCTCCTGTTGATCCCTGTCAGAGATTTCCAACTTACTATAAGAGTGTAGGACCACATTCTCTAAAGGCAATTTGTTAATTAATGCCTAACAGTAAAGAAATTCTGCTTATATTTAAGCAGCATAAAGATGTGTATTTAGCTTAACAATTCTATTTGTAAGGAGATTGAAATGCGTATTCTGTATAAAAGACTGCAGGCTGCATCTCTTTTATGGCATTATATATTTGCTTTATATATTGTTAATTAGACCTAATTTAGGCCTTCAAAGAAAAATCTCATTAAAATTCTGATTAGTGATGCTGGCAAGCAGCCATCTAAAAAGCCTCTATTTCTTCCTTTGATAAGTTTGAAACAGCTATAGCAAACAGGAAAAATAAGATCACAGCCTTCTTTCTCATGTCAATCAAAACGATGTGTTCTCCAGGTCAAAGCCATTTAAGGGAAAATACAGGAGGACATCTTTATTTCCTTGCATGTGTGTTGTTGCATGGTCACAGAATACTGGTTATTTTTATGCCCTTAGGCAATTAAAGAAAAATAAAAATAAAACTCACCAGTGCCTACAAAAATGCTGCGCTGCAAGGTAATTAAAGATAGATTTTTTTAAAAGCTTAAAGCAAAATGTGTGGGAGTAAAACAAATGCAGATCTTTTTAATATGAAACCAGTTATTCTGATGATTTCAGAATAGGTTGCTGCCCAAGGCTTTCAATATAGCTTGTAGTCTAAATGCCTGACCAGGAAAATATAGAGGCAAGAATATCTTTAACCCAGATGTAGACAATTACGCATCCACATTTCCACATATCAAGGCTGACAACTTCAAAATAAAATACAGTATTAAAAAAAGTCAAAGGCAGAATAAAGCAATGAAAAGCAATCATTCCATGGTTTCTTGTGTCTGCATGAACATCAGAAGTTTGTACAATGCAGCTGCCAGCTACCACTGCAACTTTTGCATTTCATTTAAATGCACAAAAATAGTTTTACAAAGCTGAACATGTTTGAAATGGCAACTGCTATACATCTCTCTTAATGTATATTTTTTTCCATACATGTCTGTCCTTACAGGAGACATCAGTAATCTACTCTTGGTAGATTAATAATCCACTCATCTACTCTTTCAGAAGGCAGCAGGACCTCTGCAGGGGGCTGCTGAGCACAGCTGAGGCAGGAGGACCTGAGCACAATTCCCAGTGTGCAGCTGCTCCATCCTGAGTCACAGCAGGCAGCAGCCCCAGACACTGCTAAGGCAGAGCCAACAAATGGTTATGGGAAAATACCTCCACTTCCTTTTGGTAAATACTGAGCATACAACCGAAATCCAGATTTTGGATGTTCAGTATTAGTGAAGCTTATTCAATATTTGGAAATGCATTTTAAAAATCCAAGTTAATCTTTAGAGATCTAATCTGTCTCACTGCATCAAATAAAGGAAGGAGCTGCGTGCACAAAATGCAAGGTATGTTTGCCTCTTAAAATGGTGGTTGCTTTATGGTACTTAGAAATGTGGGTTTCAAAATACATGCAAAGTCTGGTAGACTGGTATTACACATACTCAGTGTATAAATTCTAATACTCAGATAACAACAACTAGTTTCCAACTCATTCTTTTTATTTATGAGAGATTAAAAAAAAAAAAAAAAAAAAAAGAGCATAAGAGAGACATGAGCATAGATCTTAAGGAAGGGTGCTACAGCCTAACCTTGAAATTGAGAACCTTCTCCACTACTGTATATAACTGAGTGGGAAAACATTTTGGGGTGGTAAGGAGGGGTGCAATGAGGGTGGAAAATCTCACCTGCAAGCCTTAATGGATCCAGTCCTTCAGGATAAACTGCATACAGGTTAGTAACGAGCACTCCTGCACTGCTTGCTGTTCTTTTAAAATGTGTGCTGTTATGACGATTCTTTCATAAAAAGGCATAGCATGACTTCTAATGCCTTTGTTTGGAAGGTTGATTGTTGTCTGCAGGACTTGTCCCAGTTTTCCAGCAGGTCAGGCTTCCTTGAGAACGTAAAGAGGTTTATTGTATTTCTAGGTTCTTAATAAATACCACAGATTAAAAACTGGTTTTCTGTAATTTTTTTAAGAGTAAAATCTCAGAACAAGGCGACTGTTACAGAACTGAGCCCAGAAGTACAGACAAAGGAATCCCAAGCTTTGGGCAGCTGCCTAGCAAGTCTGGAGCCCAGGGCACTGGTCAGATTTTAGTGAGTGTTCAGTATGAAGTTTTACAAATCCAGATCTGATAAGCCTGAACATGCAGAACACTTGAGGCTGAATTCTGCCTGACCTTCCCCAGCACCATGCCTCTGGCAAGCTTGCTGAAAACAGCCATTTGAAGTCAGAGAAATCTGGGTCATTGACTTCGCTAGAAACTCTGAATAAGGAAGAGATGCTCACCTTTCCCTCCTTTCTCCCGTTACAGCTCTGCCTGGGGATGGGATGTTTCATTCTCTGCTTGTGGGTGCTCTTCTATCTCCAGTAAAACCAGCGCCAAGTTCCAAAATCAAACAGTCTAAGCATGTAAGAACAGCTATTTCTAACTGCCTTCCTGCTGCACACAAGCCAAAAGTGAGAAAGGAATAGGAGCCGAGCACAGAGAAAGGATCAAATTGTTTCTCCCACTGGCACCAGCTGGAAGTTACTCTTGTTCAAATTAATGTCCAACTGCAGAACAGACCAGCGACTTCTTTGTGGCTTGTCTCAGTCCAGCTGTGTCATCTCATTTCACCAGCTAGTCACACCTGCGGGGTCTGAGCAATTCCCCAAGGCACCAAGGGCACCAGGTGTTTGAAACAGTCCTAAGAGGCTGCTTGGTGCTTGGTGAGGTTATGGTTGCTTTAAAAAATATAGCAAAGTATTTATTAAATAAACGTAGTCATCGTTGAGATTTAACACTCATTGAGTTCAAACCAGGTCAGCTGTCCAGAAAAGTACATGTATTTGATCTACTGTCATGGTCAGGACTGACTGTAAATGTTGGCAGCAAAAATGATCAATCTTTCAGCTCCCAGCACATAAGCCGTGACTGGTTATTTTTCTGAGAACTGGAATGGCTCTTGGCACTGCCCCCAGATTACTTCAGAGAACTTCCTCTCCCATCACCCCAACGCTGTTCCAAACCTGTCTCTCCCACATTCATTAAAAACCTTTGAAAAGAAATGAAATAATAAAAACGGAGGGGGCAGATGGTTCCTTCAGCAGAGGTCCTTGCTCACAGGAGCCGCGCGGGCAGCAGTCAGCAGGGCGTGCTGCTGGGGCTTCGTGTTGCCCTTCAGGAGCTGCCGGCTCTGAGCTCTGCCTGGGATGTGGGGGTCTAAACGTAAGCGTTTGTCTTTCTATACACCTCTGAGTAACGGCTCCTGTCGGGCAGATGGAGGAGGACTGACGCCCGAGGCCAAGCTGGGGGTGCTCTGCTGTTTTACACCTAAAACAAAGGCTGGAGCCGTTGTCCCTTCCGCATCTCCGTGCAGCCTGCGGGAGGGCGGTGCCAAACCGAAGTATTTCAGCCAGGGGGAACTGCTTCTCTGCACGCTCCCCAAACCGCGCTCTCCTGCTTTTGCATCCTTCCCGCTATTTTTGCAATTTTCTCCCTCCGCCCCCCCCAAAAAATGTATTTAGAAGACAAAACGGCCGAGGTGCCGTGAGGTGAGGCGAGGCGCCACGCAGGGGGCGGGGCGGGGCGCGTGGAGCGACCGTTGCGGCGGCTCCACGCTGTGGCGCTGCTGCGGGAGGCGCGCGGGGCTTCGCGTGCTGCGATTGGCCCAAAGTAGGTCAGCCCGCGCGCTCACGTGACGAGCCCCGCGCTCCCTCCTTTCACCCCTCCCTGCTGCGGGGCTCGCGCCCCCGGCTGTGCTCCCGCCGGGCGCTGCAGGGAGAAGGGGCCTTAAACGTCACCGTGCCTGCATCCTAAGTTGTGTTTCCAATTGCTAGGAAATAATTGCACAGAAAATAATAATAATAATAATCTTGGAAGATTTGTTCTTAACTTTCATGTGCGTAGGTTGCTCCAAAAGTAATGCCTCCCGTTTATTTCCATGGAAACTAACAGATAAGAAGAGCGCAACAACACTGATAGAGCATGTTTTCAACTTCAAGAAACACTGCGTTTCATCACGGTTGCCAACATTAGTTGTGAATTTTGCCAGTGATGAACAAGAGCTGCATGCTGCGCTCATAAGGACCTGCACAAGGAGGTGACCCTCTGCCCCAGTGCTGGGACGCAGCACCGCCCCTCCCTGTGCTCACATCCACTGCTTGGCCTTCATCAACATTCAGCAGCCATGATGAACGTCAGTGGGTGCGATTTTTTGAGCATGGAGGAATTCAGTTCCACTTCTTTGCTCCATTTGTACTCCCATGTCAGACACCATTCTGTCAGATCTTCCATCTGCTGCCATCAGAACGAAACGGAGCGAGATGTTGGTGGGAAGGTTCAACCTCTGCTGCCATGCCAGCATCTGCCTCTGACATCATGGGCCAACATGACAAAACAGGAGGCATTACTTTTGGAGCAGCCTTCATACCTCGGTCACAAATAGGCTCTGCAGCACCCATCTGATGACAGGGCTGGTGCATTCAGGTCCCCTGGTACCTAAAAAACAACTTGGTGGGTTTTTTTTTTTTAGTATATTTTTGTAGAAAATGCCAATTAAGTCAACAGCCACAGAAGCAGTTCCGCTCTGTCCTTATAGCCTGCTGGTCACCGCCGCGCCATTCCCACAGCGCTGGCACAGCGATCCTTTGTCACTCCACCGATGCCTCACTGTTTATTCTATCTTTACACCGTGCAGAAGAAGCACTCCGTGCCATAACAGCACGAGCACCGCTCCTCTACGTCGGTCCCTCCGTACTTTTGCAATTCAGTCTTTCCAATGACAGCAGTTTGGCCCTCAGCGGTCCGTACCCGGCAGCTCCCTGGCCCGCTCACACGCTGCCCCGCCGCTCTGCCAGCGGCACGCCTGGCCCGGCCGGAGGGACCCGCATCATCTCGGGCACGGCCAAGGGCTCCCGCGGGGCCACGCGATCACGCGCAGCGCGCTGCCTCCCAGTTACCATGGAAACGGCGCCGGGCCCGGGGCAGCGCGAAGAGCGCGACGCATGGGCAGCACCCGCCACCCCGCCCTGCCCCGCCGTACCGCGGGCAACGGCCACGGCGCGTGCCGCTGAGGGGGCGCGGCTGTGGCGACACCGCCCCGGGGCGGGACCGAGGGTCGGGGCCGCCCGCCTCAACCCTCCTCGCCAATGGCGGGGCCGCGCCGTTCGTGACGTCAGCAGCGGCAGCGCCTGCACATGGGCGCGCGGCCGGAGCGCGCGGCGCACAGCGGGAGCGGCGGTGCCGGAGGAGCTGCGCGGCCGAGGCGCTTCTCCCGCTCCTTCTGCCCGGCGGCCTGCAGCTGTCCCTCGGCCCGGCCCCGCAACTCCCGTTTCGCCGCGGCACCGCCGGAGGAAGGCTGAAGGAGCCGCTGCCGCGCAGCTCGCCCCGAGGGAAAGCCCACCATGTCGCGGCCGCTCCCGCTGAACCCCACCTTCCTACCTCCCACCTACGGGGTGCTGAAATCCCTGCTGGAAAACCCGCTCAAGCTGCCGCTCGCTCACGAAGACGGTGAGGCCCCCCGGGCTGCCGCGGTCCCGCGCTCCCCCCGCCGCCCCTCTGCGCCCCTCGCAGCGCGCCCCGAAATGGCGGCTCGGCGCCGCTGCCGTCCCCGCGCGGTTCGGTACCGGGACGGCTTCGGTGCGGCGCCGGGCGCTGCCGCCCCGACCCAGCGCTCGTCCGCCGCCGCGGAGAGCTGCGAGCCTCGGTTCGGCTGCGAGCCTCTCAGCACCGCGGGAGCAGAGAGCCGTGAGGAGCCGGAGGTCCCGCAGAGCCGCGGGCCGTGCGGTGCGGGCGCGGCGCTGCTGGCCGCGTCCCTTCGGGGTCTCCCAAATGTCTGAGGGAAATGGGGTGTTTCCCTACAGCTCTTCGTTGTAGGGACGGGTAGGAAACATCGCTTGAAGTTTTCTTTTTTTTTTTTTTTTTTTTTTTTTCGCTTTGGTTCTACCCTTGAACGTCAATGTAAGGCCAGTTAGACTTTGCTGCTCTGAGTTAGAAACTTTAAAGCATTAGTAGTGTTATTTCTTCAAATGATATATTTTGTAATTTGCTGCTGAGTATGAGGCCACCTTAAAGCAAGCAAAACAGTTATTAAATTCAAGGACTGCAAGAGTGGGACCTGTGCGACCTACTGTAGGGGACCTGCTTTGGCAGGGGGGTTGGACTCGATGATCTCTGGAGGTCCCTTCCAACCCCTACAATTCTGTGATTTTTTAAATGTGACCTTATAACAACCCCTTCGGGTTTAGGTCAAGACCCTTCCTTTCCAGCAGGATACAGCAGTATCTCCCAGCTTGCTGTTACTCACATGCTGGCTTCAAATCCAAGCATGCATTTGGGATCCTTAACTAAAAGGAGCAGAAAAAAAACAAGCGTGGCTACATCCAGTAAAGATGCTCGGTTGTCACGAACCTTCCATGCTGCACTTAACAGAGTGAATCAAGGGAACTGATTTTATAAAGCTAATACTCCTTTCCCCTGCAACTTCGGCTGTAAGAAATAAGGAGTGGTAATATTTTCATTACTCAGCTCTTACATCATTGTTATCTGTTTTGTTTAAGCATTCGGTAAAGAAAAAGACAAAGAGAAGAAGTTAGAGGATGACAGCACCAGTACCACAGTCCCTCAGTCTGCTTTCTTGGGCCCGACATTATGGGACAAGACGCTGCCATACGATGGAGATACTTTCCAGTTGGAATACATGGACCTGGAAGAGTTCCTCTCAGAAAATGGCATTCCACCCAGCCCAAACCAGCACGAGCATAGCCCACACCAGCCAGGTCTGCAGCAAGCTACCTCAGCATCCCCTTCTGTCATGGACCTCAGCAGCAGGGCTTCTACTTCAGTCCACCCAGGCATGGTGTCGCAGAACTGCATGCAGAGCCCGGTCAGACCAGGTAAATCAGCCCTCAGAGCTCCCTCTGGATTGTGGCGTGAGCCTCCCTCCCCACTGTACATCACTGCTTCGCACTGTATGCTTGACAGGCAGTTTAGAGAGGGCTGATGTGATTCGTGGCATTTGTATTCAGAAAAGGAAAGTAGCTCTAGGTATTGTTGAGCTGCTCCGTAGGGATTTTTGCTTAACTTATGTCAGGAAGCTGCAAGAATTCCAAGAGAACTTTCCTGTTGTCTTTTCTTCTTTGGTAGCCTGCTAATAGCAGATGAAAAACGCATGAACAAAATAGTAACATGTGTATGCCATGATGTGAAATGAACAGGGAGAAGGACCATTATTTTTCTTACCCGTATTTGAGTTGTAGCCTTGGTAATTATTTTTTAAGATAATCCTTGGACCATGCTTCCTGTTCTAAGCTTTGGCTGCGATATTATTCCTTATTGAGCATAGCAAAATTTGCCATAGCTGGTGCAACAAACTAAATCTTGTAATTGCATTGTAACCTTTCTTAAAGTAGCATAGGCTGAGTGCAGCTCTGTCCAGAGTTAATGTGTTACACCTATGGTTACTTTTAGTTGGAGGCAAAAAAGAAATTGACAGGGAGCCGATTTCTGATCCTAACAGGTTTCAAGCCTGCTTGGTGTCAGTGAAACTCTTCTATCTGTTTATTAATGCTTCAAACAGTCCCTTTAGAGGAAACCAGTGCACATCTAGAGTAACTGCTCTGGCTTGATACCAGCAAGGCTGAGATCATGGCCTGCAGAATAGTGTCAACTTTAAAGTTCGGAAAACATGGAGCTTTGCTTTTTTTTTTTTTTTTTTTTTTTTTTTCTTTCCCTGAAAAAGAAGTCCAAGGCTGGCTTATTGTGCCCTTCTGCTCTCACAAGGCTTGCTGGAGCAAAGCGTGCTCTTGGGAGCAGGAAACCGCTCCTCTCCACTCTGCTTGATCGCTTGCCACGCTCAGCGTGCGAAGTCATTGTCAGAGTCATCTGATAAGGAGGCAAAATAAATAAATAGAAGGACAACAGTTGTAAAACAGGATGAAGTAGAAAAGTCTTAAAAGTCTACAATGTACCTTTTTCATTAAAAAGAAGTAGAGCACCCCCAGAGTTCCCCAAACCTGTCAGCAGAGCCTTTGGCCCTAAGTCGTGTGTGTGTTGGGTCATGGATTTTGTTTGCTCACTGTATGTGGATCTTACTTCATTTCTGTCTTTCAGTTTCAAGGCATTTCTTAGTTAACCAGTAACTTGTGAGCGCTTCCAATGTTAAAATATATCTGGAGTTGGCAGGAGTGGAATATAAAACAAAATCTTGCTTCTCCCAAGCGAGTCTTTAAAAATAGTGCGGGTATGCTACCCCATTTTCTGTCACTTGTGCATTAAAAGCAGACAGTCTGTCCTTGTTCTTCTCAGGGGAGCCTAGTTATGGGCCAGGCTTTTAATGATCACCTGTCAGAATTTATTTGTGATCAGCTGCCTGCACGGCTTATTTTCATCTCATTGATTTTCGGATTTTTCCCTGAGCTGTTTGCAGCTTGGGGTTACTAACTTCTCTCACTAGAAACTGTGTGCTTGTTTATTGGTGTAAAAGAAGTCAGGTCTCTTGAGGCAGGAGAAAGCTTCTGAACTTGAAGGTATTTTTTTCCCCATGCCATGTTGTCTTAAGAGTAATACAGGTTTTTTTTATTAAAGTTGTTTTTTTGTTTTAAGGGTAAGCTCATTCATTTTCTTAGCAATAACATTTTTTCCCCAATTGCGGATAGGTACTGTGACAACCGTAGTGTTGTTAGTTGTCCAGTTGTTGGGATATTTTTGTGTTGTCATGGAGAAAGTCCAATCAATAATCTGTTTTAAGGTAAGATAGTATTTATTTAAAAAAAAAGTAATCAGTAAAATAGAAGTGTCCATTTAAGGTCATGTCCATTTAAGGTTGTCATGAAAGTGCCGGGGTAAATTTGCTGCTTTGACATATGAAAGTTTGTCTGAATGTAAATGTCAAAATCATTGCACTGGAACTTCTTCGTTAAAGAAAGTCCTATAGGACTTTTAAAAACTATTTTTATAAACTTACATGAATCGAGGTTTCTTTTTCAGTTGATGTCAACTACTGTTTCCCTGTGCATAGCTGTTTTATTTTGTACTACTGGAAAGAAAGCACCAACAGAGTCTAAAATAGTTTCAATAAAATTAATTTCTCATGGTATTACTTGCTATCACCTAAAAAATTCAGTTTTCTTCATTTCTTTAGCAATTTTGTACTTTGGGTTTTGTTTTAATTAATATTATAATGTAAACTTGTGTGAGCTGGGTCTGAAGGAGGATCAAATTCTGTGCTTCTCACATCCCTGCTTTACACGACACCAGGGCAGTTAGCATCAGCATATCGCATGCTGTGCACACAGTGTGTATGTGGAGGCTGTGTTTGGGAGTCTGGAACACCAGATGTGGTTTATGTGTCTGTATGGTGTATCTCAGACATAGAGATCTGCAGAAAACTGGCTAAAGGTTTAATTTTGTGTGTGTGTTGAAATACACAGCTTATCTGAGTGGCATCATTGGCTTCTGCTGATATGCATTGTATAGTTCCTCTGGAAGAGATCTGGGAATTTGCCCTGGCTTTCAGTGAGAAGTGTGCTTGGGCCCATCAGAGCTGGACTGACTGTGTGTGTAAACGTGACATTACAGAATCCTCAGGGAGAGAGGAAAACAAGCAAACAAACTAAAATGGAACAACAAATTCCTTATAGAATAGAACAGACGTTTTTATTTCCAACTTCTTGGGTTGTCTGATTGTTAGAGAAATGTACTGTCTCACCATTTTTTTATGAATTATAGTAAAGGTTAAAGTAAACACCTACGTTGCCATCAAATCCTGTTTTGGGAATCTCCGTGTAGGAAAAACTGGTTTGCTTTTGAATAGGAGGGATGCAGGATAGTGGTTTTTGTAGGATTGGAATAAAATGCATCTCTTGTTCGTAGTATCTTTTATTAATAAGCAGTATTGTGGTTTATTTTAGTATTACAAACCATCATCCTTTAAAACATACGTTTTTTCTGTACTGAGAGCTGATTAGTTGGTAGAAAACTAAGCTCCTTCAGAAAAAGAGTGCTTGATAAAGATAGCTTTATTAAGTGTCCCTCCACTTAACTGTGCAGTCCCTTAAGGAAACTGGGAGTGCTCAGCTGTTTGTACATAAAAGGAGGATCAGATTTTGCAGTTAATTGGTCAGTGGTTGCTTTTATCTGCCTGTTCTCTCCGTGTTGCCTTTACTTGGCTGAACTGGGGAGCAATGTAAAGGGTTTGGCTTTGGAAACATTGGGTAAGTTGGAGGGCTGCTCTACTTAAAAAATACTTTGAGATTTAGATGTCAAGTTTGCTTGCCACCAAAGCTTTGGATATGGGGCTGTGTCACAGAAGGTACAAGCACACTGACATCCCATGCATTATTACAGCCCAGCTCCCTGTGGCAGACAGGGCCTTGGAAAGCGCACGAAGCCCTCCCTGTCATTGCATTTCCATGAGGGTGGTTTTTGCTCTGTGATGCTTGGATTGCTGGATGCCCTGGTCCTACTTGAGCAGGATACCCTGAAGATAAAGGGGAAAAAAAAAATAGAAAGACAAGCTTTGTAATCTGTTGCAGATATATAATGTCATCTGTGAATTGTTGCTTTCAGTAACAAAATAAGTGGAGAGTCAGGAGAGCACTGATCAGAAAGCTGAAAACCATTTCTATTTGAATTGTGCTGTCCCAACTCCCCTCCTGTAAGATTTTAATTCAATGCCATATTGTATGTGCTCCGTGGGGAGATGTCATCTAGAGCACGTTATCCATTACTTTTCGCTCGTTGCATAGATACAGAGTTGTAATGATTGACAGTGGGCAGGACTGGGTGGGTTTTGGTGTTCTCTTCACTCCCCTTTGAGCTGGGCGTACCCTCTGGCTGGGGATGGCTGCCTCTGCTGCATCCCGCCTCCAGCTGCATGCTGGGAATGCCCTGGTGAGGGGGCAGCCCACAGAAGGGTGTGTGTGCAGCACTCCCTGCACTGTAGTCCTCCTTCCCATGTGTTTCTTAACGTGACCTCCCCTTCTAGCCGGCCTCTGCAGCGCGGAGGGCAGTGCTTCCAGCAGACGGCTTGGATGAGGAATCCTCTCCGAACCTTTAATCTTTGTTTACAAGCAGGTGTTACATGAGCCAAAACCTGAGCCCCCCTTTTTCAGAAGCAAAGGATTCCACCTCCGGCACCAAGAAGTGCTGGGAATTTCCTGACCCTTGCCATCCCACGTGATAACATGGGAATGACCGGCCAGGCAGGCTGGTACCAGAGCTGCTCTTCACATTGCCTCTCACGTGAGGCTCTGAATGGCTGCTGCCTGCGTGACCATGTGCTCAGGCACGTGGCAGTCCCCTGTGCAGCCTGTTCAGCACAGCTTTTGTTGGAGCAGCAGGCATGCGTGCGTGGCTGTGTGCTCCTGCTGCTACCGAAACCGCAGCCGGGCAGAAAAGAGCTCTGAGGGCTCTGAGGACTGCAGCAGCAAGGAGGGTGCAGCGTGCAGGCGAGCCTCACAAACTGCTTTCTGGATCAAAGGAAGATGCAAAATATATTCTGGCAAATATTAAAAATAGCCTGTCATATGATAACAGGGGAAAAAGTGCTGAACGAACAAGCCTTGTTAATGCTAGAAGCAAGAACACTGAGTCTCTGTCAGAAGATCTAATTTTAATATTTGCTGCCAAAATTTGATTATTGGTTAAATAATTGCTCAGCTACATGAAAGAACTTGAAGTTTCTTAGGAGTTCAAACAGTAAACAGCAAGAAAGACCTTGGGTTTTTTACTGCTTTTTTAGAAAATACCTGGCCTGCCTCTAAGTTTCTTGTGTGGATCAGCACTTTCTGCACCAACAGAGCCACTCATGTGAGCCAGGGCTAACTCAGATTAGGAACAGGATACACTGAGGGGCCAGTGGGTGCTTTTTCCCCTGAGGAAGGAATTCGAAGGATGCCTGGGAGTCAAACTTATTGCAGTACTGTTGTCTTTCTTGTAGGCCTGCTTCCCATCCCAGAAAGGTTGCCTAGTGCAGAGAGTTGGTTTTGAAGAAGAGAGCACACCCTGTAGTCCTTCACAGAACAGTATCTTGTAGTTAAAAGAGACAAGACGTCATCAGGAGATGTATATGAAGAAGACATTGATATTATCTGATTAGATGAAACGACTGGGGTACTTATTAAGTTGCTGCAATCTCTCCGTGCTTATGTGAGAGATTGGCAATGGTGGGAGCTAACTGTGACCAGATTCTGCCAATTAATCTCAGTGATGAGTGCTTTACTCCTCATACAATTAGTGATTTGTTGACTGCCGTCCCTCATCAGCTCCTAGGTGGAGCAGCAGAATGTCACCATCCATTCTCCTGTCGTTTATCTTTGTGCATTTTTTTCCTCTGGGAGGAGGGGGGTAGCTGGTTTCAGTGTACCCGTGGAGTTTTCTCAGACTGAAAGGACATATTTGTCATCAGTAAAGAGTACTTTAGAGTGTTAGGAAATCAGAAGCTTGGCATCTTGCTTTACATGCTAACGTAGTTGTTAGCTTGCTTTCTTGAAGGCTCACTTTCATAAAATATTGCAATACTTTGTCTGAATTCCACAAAAGATGTTGAGAGTCAGGAAAGTGTATTTCAACTAAGTTTTATATGAAGGAAGAGGCTGTGGTTTGATCTATTCCATGTGAAGTAAATGGGGGGGAAATAAACATTTACTTAAACCTCAAATACAATAGTAATTAGTGGAGCAAGTTATACATGAAGATTAAGTATGGAAAACAAACGTTGAGATGCACATCAGTGTCAAAATAAATACATGATGAACAGATTCTGCAGCTTTTATGGCTTTTTTTTTTTTTTTTCCCCCATGAGCTAACAGTGTTGAAGAAACTAGCAAATAGCATTAAGGAAGCTTTCTGTCAGAAAGTTGAACTTGGTCCTGGGAGCTTCAGACATAATGTGGGTGCTGCAATGTTTCATTGTGGTTTTTTTCTGCTTGGGCTGGAGCTGGGCAGCTTTGTGCAGCTGAGGTGCCATCCATCATGTTGGATAGGAATACTAGTTACTGTTCAACTTCTCACATTTTCTGACACGCATGAAGGTGTTGTATGGCTACAGTTCTACGTTCTGTTCTCTGGTTGAATTGAATCTTGCCAGGGCTGAAGTTGGCCTAGGCTTTCACTTGCTTAGCTTCTGTGATGTGGCATCCTTTGGTTTAAAGGTTCTCTGTTTGATTTTGAGAGAAGCAGCTTTTGCTCTTTATCTTATTGCTAGCATTCTCTTGTTCATATTATTTGCTATTTAATTAAAATGGACATTGAGAATTCTGACGCTCTGCTCATATGCTTACGTTCTGGTGCGTGGACCCAGGCAGGAGGAAGGAAGAAAATCCAGATTGCATGAGGACCCTAGAAACTCAGGTAGTTGTTAACTGAAGCACAAATCTGGGTTATCACTGCACAGGTACCTATAGATCAGTGCATTAGCAGGCAGGTACTACAAGCAGATGCCAGAGAGACCTACAGCTGTAGCTCATCTGCAGTGAAGTGTTAGCTATTCAGGTGTATAAGCAGAGAGGCAAAAGGGCACTTTTTGGCAGAGATTGGTGAAGGATGAAGAATGGTTTAGAAAAGTTCTTCCAATTAGCCTTAGGGAACTCAGCTTGCTATAAATTCTTTGTTCTGGAACGTGGCAGTGGACAATAGGTCAAAGATTAAGTAATTCATTACAGAGCTGGTTGGTACTCCTGAATGTAATAAACGAATGAACAGGGCTTTCCATCCGTAGCAAGATCCATTACTTTGGGTGGCAATGATTGGACCTTAGTTTTGTTTTTGAAATGCTTGAGAGGTTCCCTACTCTCTTAGTCCTTGTATGCAGACGTGTTTGAGGTGACCTGCTAAGTGCAGTAATTGTGGTAAAGGAGAACAAATTAAAAGTGGTCTAACTGTAACTGCTTATAACTTGAGATTCTAAGGAGACAAGGAAAGAAACTGTAGGTTGCATTTTGGAAAACTGAAAGAATAATAATGTGAAACTTCTAAATGCAGAATACTTCTGCAGAGTTCTGTTTCCTGGGGCATCCAGTGCTTAAACACAAGTTAATGAAACAGTAGTACTAAACCTTCTTGTGGAAGCCTGCTTTACACAAGGCTGCAGAATATGGAGCAGACTCTGCGTGAGAGGGACTGCACTGAAATGAAGGAGGTGATTTCAAACAGTTCAGGCACTTCCACAAAGTCACCGTTGCAAGATTTGGAAGCAAGTCTTACTTCAGCAAGGAGTCTGTTTCAAAAACAGCTGGGTGCTTAGCTTCTAAAGCTTAGTAAGTGGAAGCCAGGCACTTGAGAGTAAATCCTGTTCCTCATTAAAACGGAGAGGGTTAAACTGACTTAATTTGAAGGACCCTGCAGCAATCAGACATACCACTGTTCCCTTTTGTGCTGCATAGTGGAGATACAGATGTTACTGACGTCTGCAATCCCTGCAGCTGTGGCCTCATTACAGTGTGGGACAGTCGGTCATTTTATGTATGTAAATCTTGCAGCTCTGTTGCTTACAGCCATAGATGGATGGGGTTTCTTATTTTTGCCTATTCTGCTGTGAAAGTGAACCTTATCCATTCATCCTAGGTGTGCATGGCCGCTTGCATGTTCCTGGTCATAGTTCTTGAGTAATTGTCTGTTTTTAACCAAATGTGGCAAGAGAGTGGGAATTTGCAAAGAATAATTACATTGCTAAAATTTCTTGAAAGTAGATGGCTGGATAGGATAGGAATATGTTAGTGAGCAGGGGAGCTGTGGGGATGTAAATGTGCATTTTCTGTATCAGAGAATTTACATAAGACCTTTAAAGAGCTTGATGTGCTTGAAATTATTCTGTGAGAGCTGACACCTTTATGGATACCATGAGGTGTTGATTCGCTTTGAGAAACCAATCTGCAAGAAGCTGGGTTTTATTTACTGGGAAGGGGTGCAGTTGTCCCAAATGTCTTTCCACCATTATTCTTCCTTTAAAATCCTCATCTCCTTGAGTCTTGCCGTTACATGACTCTAAGGTTTCATTTAACAAAAGAAATTAGAAAACCAGCCATTGGGTTTGTGGACAGAACCCTGAGAGCACTAAAGCAGGTAATGGAATGATCTTGATCCTCTCTAAAGTTGAACAACTTTACCTAAAACCTGAACCTTTGTGCAACCTTGCTATATCCTATGCACCCCAGCTCCACTGCCCCGCTTGAAGCTCCCTTGCGGTCAGCCAAGTTTAAATTTGAGGCCTGTTATCTCGTTGCAGTTATTGCAGTATCACACATGGGCAGATGTCCAAGTGACCCTGTCTGTGTGTCTTGCCATTCATTCTTTGCAGCGTGTTTCTGCACAAAGTTCCCTTCTATGGCTTGTGCTTATCAGTGTAACTTTCCAGCAGGGTCGGAGGCAGAGGTGGGTTAGGAGTGAGTGAGAAACATGGGATGGTGAGAGTGGGCTAAAGATGTTCAGGGATCAAAGAGAAAAGTAGGTCGTGGCAGGGTATGTGTGCTCAAGGAGGAAAGGGGGAGCGGGAGCGAGGGGAAGACTTGTTTTCCTATTGGCTTTTCAAAGTTGTGCAATGTAAGAATTGGATTAACCTGATATGACTTTGTTTTTCTGCCAGATTAGATATGTTGAGTTTCTTGGCATTGTGAATTGTACAGTACATTGTGTGCTGTAAATATGGGTGTGTCGGGATAAAGCTGTAATGACACAACATGCTTGCAGTATAATACAGCACTGCTGGGTGGACTCTCCTGCTCCCTTAGCACCCCGTTCCCTCTACCCTGAGTGCAAATGCTTGCTGGGGCATTCAGACATCTGTTAGAACAGAGTTCAGCTCTCTGCTTCCAGCCCAGCATCGGGGTGGTTCAGTCCCTTTTTGGCATGGTAGTGCTTATCTAAGTCCTGAAACTCCATTTTGTCTGGCACTGGCATCACAAAGTGGTACATGCTGTATGAAGTGACTTTTAAAATAATTCTTTTTTAAAGCTGCATGAAAAAGACACTAAATCGTTTCATCTTGCTTTCTCCAGATTAAGTTAAAGCTCAAAATAAAAAGAAATGGTAACATATCTCAGCAGTGTAAGTCAAAGACGTTGCCTTGAGCTTAGCTTTGGATGAGTAAAAATTCAGATACAGATCTGAAATAACTGCAAGCACTGAGCTTCCTGCTCAGTTGTTTTCATTGTTTTGGATGCATTAAGTAAAATTTTCACAGCTGTGTGTATTTGCTCCATTATTTTCTTGTCTTCCTTACTTTGTGAGATAATTTAATTTGCTGTATCCATTTTCTGTGCTGAGCTATCCCCACGGAGGAGCCCAGTTCCCTTTGTTTACCACAGGTTGAGGGGTGGGGTGATGGATGGCTTCCAGCTCAGGCAGTGAGCAGATAGCTAAGGATGGGTGATCAGAGTTGGAGCCTAGTCAGCTGGTGAGCATCGCTTTGGAGACTGGGAAGGACTGGACTTTGGGGGGTGAAGCTGAGGATACCTTAGGATACCTTCGTTTCATTCCTACTCCCCCATTTCCAGCCTTCCTCAGGGCTGCAGGTCACAGAGGCTGGTGGGTGGCTCCCACTGCATAAGGGCCTGCCCTTTGTGTCAGCAGGAGTGCAGTGAAAAAGGAGAGATTAATTCCCCCCTGTAGTCCAGTCTGTTTTCTTTGGAGAGAAGAGCATAAATATAAAACATGGATTTAAGTCAGAGCCCGAAGTTTTTGCCATGTCACTTAACTGCACTGTTAGAATGCCTTACTCTAATTCACATAGGGGAAAAAATGGCGTGTGCTGATGTAGGTTTTCCTGAGGTGGTATTAGGCTGTTCCTTATGGTGGTTGAGTCATTTGTTAATAGTAGTACAAATTGAGTAAACGGGAACTGAAGATAGACCTGAACACCTGCATGACTTAGCTGTATCCCTAACTGGGGGAATTAGCAGTGAGTGTAACATGTTTCAAGTTACCCCACGTACCCACCTTTTAAGAAGGTTGAACCACAGGCCTGCAGTTAGTTACAGGTGTTGGACAGCTGTGGTTTGGGTGTCTGTGAAACACCTTAGCTTAGCTGGTGCTTCAACAGTGAGAAAATCAGAGGCCAGCGTTCGGAGACATGACATCCATCCATCCAAAATCACATGGCTGCTGCAGGGCAGCTGATCTCCGTGCGACTGGACTTAGTGCCAGATTTAGGCAACGCTTTTCTTATCTGCTTCAACATGGTTGAAGTCACTGTTGAACGTCCTGGTAGTCTTTAGAAGCAAAGCTGTTTTGAACATGTGAAAAGAAATCATTAGCCAAGTAGAGGGAAGGAGCTGGAGGTATAATTGTCAACTTGTGTGCATCTCTGATTTCAGCAGCTGCTGCACGTGTTTAGGTTATCAATTTATTTCTGTTAGAAAGTAAACAAATCTCACTTTTCTTATGTACCCTCACGAGTGCTTCATCTAAGCTGCTGTTATCTGCAGCAGGGATGAACTTCTGAGGTCTTGTGCATGGAGGCTTTTCTTTCTGCTTCCACATGCTACGTGCTCTCAGGAGTCACGTGCACCCCTAATGCTGGCCAGGGATGCTGTTGATCTCTTCCAGAGTCAGTTATTTGAAAACATTATTATCACTACTATCAAAATACACTAGCTTATCACTGGGAGAACTCTTAGCCCATTATACCCTGTATGGTTTGGGGTTTGATTCCCTTGGCCAAATTTTATCTCTATTTCATGAATGTTCCTTTATGGTCAGTGCTATTCCCTGGTAGCTGTTTAAGTACTGTCAGCAAAATCTGAGCCTTTGGGTTATGTCCTACCATCACACGCACAGCTTTCCTTTACTGAGAGGCCTAAGTACCTCTGACTCTCCTGAATATGGGATTTGAAGTTGTTCAAGACTTCACTCTTGTGAGCTCTCACGAGAAGCTCTCATAATCCTTTACCGTGAAAAATTTACTGTTTTCTTCACAGTCAGCTCCTTTCAGGGGCTACATGCCCAAGAAGCTGGTGATATTTATCTCCCATGCAGCCCGTGTGCATGCACAGTGCTCAGCATCTCTGCAGGATGTGCTGTGCCCCGGGAGCCCAGTTAACGCCTGCATCAAGTACAGCTCTGCAGACACGTGTTGAAGCAAATCCTTGAGTGATTCTTCTGCTGCCCTTCAGTTTATAGCCCATGGCTTGTTGTTTCCCACTTTCTCACGTTTTCCCAAAGCTGCTGGTGTGTACTGTACAGTCTGAAGATCACATTTACCCAACACAAGGAAATCAGCTTGGCCTGACTGGCTTCTTCATCACGTGGCTGAGAATGTGTTCACTCTGTTCTGCCAGACTATGGCTAGCTGAGCAAAATACAGTGAAGCTCTGGGCTCCTGGCCAAGCTTTTATTTCACTTAGGAGCTTACAGCCACATATTTGCTGTTTGGCAGGACATCCACTGGGGTATATTTGGATAGTAATCTAGCATTGTTTTGCTGCCTTTTTCTTTTTTCTATTTTTTTAATGCACAAGTAGTATAATCCCAGCGCTCACTTTGGCTGCTCTGTGCACCATTTCTCAGTGTGCACCGTTATGTACGTGCACTCAAACTTGTAGTCGTGACCTTTGGTAAATACAAGTCAAAGCAATTAACTTTCTTTTATTGAAAAATTCTGGATGTCCTCCTCTTTGCCCCCCGTGTGCCGATAACAGAGCTGTGTTGTTACTCTTTCCAAGATCAAAAGCTTCACTAGGATTTGATTGAAGTCCAGCTGTGGAAGGAAGCAGCTTTGCTGGAGCTCTGAAAATAGCTAATTGTTAAAATAATAAAGTCTGTCCTTGTGTGTCTTTGTAATCTTTAAAACTATGTTTTGGGGGAAGAGGGTGGTTTTAAAGTGAAAAGATTAGCAAAGATCTTGGAAATAGGAGTGTGCTTTTAGAAGAACAAGTATCCTGCTCTGGATGTCGTACTTCAGTTCTGTTCTCCACCCCAAGCTTGCCTTTCTCTGATTCTGTTTGCATGCAGCCTGGCTCTGGAAGGAAAATAAAGCTGGATTTGATTTTTTTAACAGTATGGAAGGCTCCGGGTTTGGGGGTTATAAAGGTTTTGTGATGCAAACTCATTTATTTCTCTGAAACAAAAATGGGCTTTTCAAAATACAGCACGTTTAGGGAAGTTGGCTCTGGGTTTGAAACCCCAGTATTTCTGATGGCACCGTTGAATGAAAAAATGGTACAAAAACATAAGACTTAGGAAAGGGGTGCAAACAGCATCGCCAGCAGCAGCGTTGGAGGAGCAGTCCCAGCTTTACCAAGGGACATCTCTTGAAGGTGTGGGTTTTTAGTTGGTTTGTTTCGTGTAGGCAGAACTCGGACTGTGAGTCTGGTTTTGCAGTTACTGTGAGCAGATGCACACAAGCAAAAACTTACGTGCGTTTCCCCAGATCTGTGCGTTGTTCTATGAAACATCTATTTACAAATGTCTTCTCACAGGGCCTCCTGCATCCTGAGAGAGAAGAGCTGGCAGGAAGGACCCCGGACATGAGGCTCAGCTGCTGTTGGCCTGCAGCACTCCAGGCAGGGGAGATTGCTTCGTGCGGTCAGAACCCAGCTCGTGTAAATAGCCATTTGTCAGTGTTCAGTTAATTGAAACATCAGGATGAATAAACAGGAGTCAAGATGACAGTATGGAGGGTGCTAAGTGAATCTTTTCCAGTATTTTGCGCTGATTGCTATAGATGCTGCTTGGGTGATAGCATATTCAAGACTTAATGGAGTTCTGAACTTAAAGCAAGATATTACTAGGGTTTCTCTATTTCTTTTTTAATGCTATGTGCATAGCTACACATCTTATATAGGACAGTTTAAATCCCTGTGTGAAAATCAACCCTCTTGTACTTTCTCTTTAGACAGCTGGACTCAAAAACACTAATTACTTGAGTAGAATCTTTGCATTATACATAAATGTGTTGAGTATTAAGCTCAGAGGATTGTACAGATCCAGTGAAGCTCTTTAGTTTGTCATATGAACCTTTAAGACTGGAATTTTCTTAGCTTCTGGAACTGTTATTTGTTAGAATCTTGGTTTTTTGCTCTCTCCATTTCATTTAGTCTTTATTCATTTTCCTGAACATTTTTGAAATCATCTGTTAATTCTGTCCGTAAGATAGTTTTATGTCCATAGAATATCTTGCTTAACATAGTTCAGTTCTGTGCTCTTACTGGGCTTGATTGGGTTCTCAGGGTGCAAACTGCTTCATTGCCTTCTGAAAATCTTAGCTGTGAAAAAGCAGCCTTAGCCAGGGGTGCCTTGTCGGTCAGCTTAAAGCTGTTTATACAGCAGCAGCTTTAGCCCGCTCAGAAGCAGCCTTGCCTGATCTCTAGGAGCTGCTGAAACTCATCAAGCAGGTTCCTGCTCACCAATTAGCAGTTAAGCAGAAAGAGGAAAGGTATTTCTCCTGCGTGTTGGTTTTTTTTTTCCTCTTTGCAGAGTTTAACCCATTCTTCTCCAGACTTCAGATGTTGTGGACATTCGTAACACTGAAATAACAGCAAGAAGAGCCAGAAGAGGGTTAGGAAAGGGGTCTCTGATCCTGCAAGGACTGAGCTGTGTCAGCGTATGTCCCTCAAGTGTGCAGAGACATGCAGTTTCCTGTACAAATCCAGAGTGCTGCTATTCTTAGCTGGAGTCCTACCTAGCACTCATCAGCTGGCTTTTTGTCTTGTATTTTAATGAAATCTTCACTTTTACTCCCAGTCCCAAACTCAATAATGAGTGTTCATCGCTGCCAGGACAAATCTGGTGGTTCCCAAACTCTCCTACTGTGTCTTGATTGGAAGACTTAAATTGCTTGCTTACATAATAAATGGTAGAGATAACACAACATACAAAGGAGCTCTTTCTAGAGAGATTTTAAATACGTGCTCAGGTGATATCAGACAGCGTGGTTGTCCACATCTGACCTTCTCTTAAACTGCTTGTTAAGATGGAATGTGCACCTGACAGTTTTAATGGCTGTCAGTGCTGTGTGTGTCTGTGATGAGTTCAGAGGGATTGTCAAGTAACAGAGCAGTTGTCAAACAAATAATTTTACTTGTGATTGCTGGAAATAGTAAATGGGTGGGTGGAATATGGTGAAGAAATATACTTAACTGTAGTACGGAATGGGAGGATTAAGTGACTTTCATGACTGCTATAACAAAGAATAATTTGGTGAAGATTCCTCCTCCTTCCTTCCTATTGCCCGTCTGATGAATTGGCTTCACAAGCAGCAACATCTCTGGGGGTTCTCTGGCTGATTGAGCCCTTCTTCCAGGAAATCAAATTTCTCTGGTTCACATTGTTTTCAAAAAGCTTGTTAGTAATACATGTTTGAGAATAATACATCTCTGCCAAATCTGTTTGAAGTTGCCCAGCAGTTGAAAAGGCTGGGAGGAAGCTCCACAGGCATGCACAGCCCAATCACACGGAACTCATCTCTGTTAGGAAATTGAGCTGAAGAATAGTTGTCAAGTACCAGGGTGCTGAAATGCAGCTTGTGAAGTGACTGACAGACCTGCAGACTGTCTGATGTCTTAACAGTGTGCGTAGCCTTACCCAGGGTCACAGGGCACTGCTCCTGCCCACTGCATTGAGTACCCAGAGACCTCATCCAGGCAGTGAAATGGAGGCAGGTGAGGCTGGACAAAGTTCTGGTGTTACTGAGCTGAGTGCCACCTCATGCCCAGTGTGTTCTGAATTGGGTGAAAATCAGGCCTCTGCTTCCATAGGCGCTTCTGCCAGGCCACAGGTTAAGCAGTTGATGTATGCAGGGTGAACCACATACTGTGTGCAGTGGCTGGGAAGTGCTGGGTGTGAGTGGTGTGGAATGTACATACGTAAATGGACCTGGGCATGAGGAGGCAAGGTGTTTCCACCTGTGAGCGGATTAGTTACTTCTGGTGTAGTGCACAAGGATGCAGTTTGCTTCTGCAGGAAGAATGTGTTAAAGGAGGCACGAAGCACCTTAATTGTGAGACCTGCTCTTGAATTATTTACAAACCTCTGGAGCACCATAGATCTCATCAGTGCTGGTTTCTTTTTCCCTTCTGGGTACGTAAAGAGAGAACAAATAAAAACCTTACAGGCTTTCTGCATTTTAGAAGTATTATTTATATGGTGCAACTCTGTTTTCTGTTGTTTTTTATATCCGAAATAGAGAAGGCTTTAGAATAGAAGAAGAACTGCATATCTGAATTTAAGATAAAATAAGATGATCTCCCTGACAGAGTCAGTAGAAATGATGTGATATGACAGTTGCTGTAGCAACACCACCTACTTCATGAAAATCAGAGTTAACAGGAGTGTAAAAGGTAAAGCCCACATAATTTTCCAAGCCTATGAATCGCTGCTGCCCTCAGCTTGCGGTGCCTTCCAACTCTCCAGTGTTTCTCTTTTCACTTGGGCACAGATGTACTTTCTGCATGGCCGACCCCAGATTCAGCAGTGCTGTGTGGTGGAGCCCACAGCAGCTTTGCATGTGCATGACCCACTGTGAACAGAGGAGCAGAGCATGTGGGATCGAGACCCCTCCAAAAATCCTCTGGGAAGGTTTAGACAACAAAGTACTATAAGGCCTATGCTGTACTGCAGCTATTCCAGGTGCAGAATACAACCGCCATGTTAAAAGGGTGCCGGATCATCCAGCTGTGGGAGTCAGCTAACAGGAAAGCAGTGTTACACTTACTGCAAACTGTAAGAATTGTCAAGACTGAAGGTGCCACAGATGAGTGTGTTGTCCCTTCCCTCCCTCTCATATAATCCTGAAATAACAGTGTTGCACAGCAGTGACACCATGCTTGTGGGAGCAGAACGCATCTTTTGATCAGTGTGGCACAGAGCTGCTCATTTGGCTGTTGCCAAGTGCCCAGCACAGCACACAGAGGGCTTTGTTTGCTAGCAGGCAGAGAATTGTACAAAATTTACTATATTTGAAGGGGGTAGAAGTATCTCTGTTAAAGAAATGCTTCGGTACCAAGACATTGTTTGAAAGTTGGTCGGTACGTCTGGATTGGCAACTAATTCTGTAATTTGCAGCTATGGCTGCTGCAAGGAAAATACTGTATTAAAAATAAGTTTACTGAAATTAAGGTTACCATTGGCTTACAATTCTCTTAATGAAAATTTTCAGAAAACAGAATCCAGTTTGCTTACGTGTATTTTAAAAATGCTGACACGTTTGTAAAGCTCCCATGAAATGTGGACTGTTAAGTGATTTGCCAATTCTTGTTGTCTTCAAGTTTACATTCAAACAATTTGATATTTTTATGAATGCTTGGCTGTGTGTGATTGCAAAAAGTAAAACCCTAATTGCTTGTGAGTTGGATCAAAATTGAATTGGGTATTTGATGTGCTACAGAAATGTGCAGCAGCTACGAAGAAATACAGCCTCACCAGTAACGTCTGTATGCAACATGTTCTGGAATTTTCCCTAAGCCTCGGTTGCATTCTCTTCCTCCTCTGACCCATTTTCAGACTATGTGATGACTGATGCATTCGTATACTTTATAATGGAAGTTAGATCTCTGTCATCCTGTTCTGGTACCCAAGAAGAGGACATTCACACCACCTTTGCTTTCTTTGTCTGTGCCTAGTGAGAATGACATTAGTATGTAAAAGCAAACGAGGCTCCTGTGCAAACCAAATGCAGGCTTTTGCTGTTTTGAAATTTTGCTGTTCTTTTTTTCCAGCTTCGTTACTGGGTCCTAAAATTAAGTTGGAGAGAAAAGAAAATGCATTAAGTCTTACTTAATAGGTTAGAGAAAAACAACTTGTCCTCATTCTGGCATCTCTGCTTCTTAAATTGTGATTATAAAGATAACTCTCTGTAAAGCTTTAATTTTGTTTTGCCACCTAAAGAGCGTGCTTTGTTTTAGTGAACGAGAAATGTAAATAAAACCAAAAGCCAATGAACAGCTAGAGCAAATTTGTATTGTGTACAGAACAGGTCAAAAGAGAAGGTGAGATTTGCAAGCCGCTGTAACTCTGCCCGGTGACCCCTTTTTTGGAAGGGATACATTCAGCCAGGGGCTGATAGCATCTGTTGTCTGTCTCTCAGGTCTGGCATTGCCTGCCGATGGGAGGAAATGTACCTGGTTCACGTGGCTTCTCCATGCCACTGCAAATCTCACTCAGCTGTGTTTTGATAACACGCCCAAGCAAGATCAGCTTGGGTACTAGAACTGGGTAACAGATACATGACTCATGAGTGGCATATGCTGCCGGGATTACATGGTGGCTTTGCAAGACCTGTTTACTGACTGGGAGCGTGCTGTCCTGGATGTTCATTAGCCAAATAGATAGAGCAATATGAGAAGAACTTGCTCTGGATATTTGCAGAAGACGTTGGCAGTGACATGAACGCACAGCTTGTCGTTCTGAAAGTGGTATTCTACTTAAGGGGAATTTATGGATGCCATATGAGGCTGATGCCTAAAGCAGGGACTCAGTTAAAGTCTACTGTTGGTGGACTGATTGATTAAAGCTGGGTCTAAGGAAGGAAAAATGGACCGCTGTCTCCTTCAGAACAGGTTGACAGTTCTGATGCTTTTCTGGAAGGTTCTCTATCAGAAACAAATTGTACTTTCTCAGGAACCTTGCTGTATGTGAATAATGTGCCAAAGGATGTCGTGAAGCTCCAGCATACCAGAGGACAGCAGCATCTTGAAGTGAAATGTGCTTCTAAGCCAAAATGAAATACCTGTATGAGCGTGCTTTCATGCACCTTCTCTTCCAGCTCTGCCCTCTCTAAATGTCATCTTATAGTACATGTCATCTTGTAGGACATTCCTGTCTGTGTAGGAAAAGCAGAGCCCTACAAAAAATCAGAAAGTAATTTTAGAGGCTTTTCAAGGATTTGAAAAGGGGAATCCCTGTGCATTGTCCCAGGATCAAGGTAAATCCCTTATTCTCTGTGTGTAACAGCTGTGCAAGGGAGTTGTTGAGAATGGAAACAATGGGTTTTGGCATCCTGCAGTCTGGCTGTAGGGGCAGGTTTAGGAAGGAATAAAAATCTGATTTCCTGGGAGCTGTCAGCAATGGGGCCTCACGGAACAAAGTGCTGTCTTCACACAGGTTAAAGAGTATCAGTCTTAGAGAGTAGCAGAGTTGTAAGTCCAGTGGGCATCGTGGAAGATTTCACGTGGTGATGCCTCAGTTACTTATTTATCCCTTTTGAAGGTCACTGGAGGCATATAGTGTATTGTGTGCACACTGTGCTAACCGTGTGCAGGACTTGCAAATTCAAGCCCTCAAAAGCCTGCAGGCACTGAAACAAAGGCCACATGTGCAGCTCCAGATAGTGCAGCCCCATCCTTTCTCTGCTCTGAGATACAGGCTTTAATTACATTATATCCTCTTCTTTTTATCCTTTCCCTTTTGAATGCAGAGGTCAGACCAGCTCTGTGTTGAATCAGAGCTGTATCAGGAAGGAAGCGGTTGTCTGTAGGATCTTGGATCTTGACCTCATTTGCTGCAGATGTGAGAGGACACGAGGAACTAAGAAGGAGAAGTCTGGCAGCAAAGAGAACGATTATGTACGGAGAAACTGGGTTTTGTTACTTTCCTTGCCATACGGTTCAGTAGAACTCTGAACAAGTTCAATGGCATGAACAGAGAGCACACTGAAAAGACAACCTGGATTTTCTCATGTGCCCCCCATCTGGCATGCAGGCTGGCATTGAGCAGCCCTGCAGTTTGCAGCACCCCTGCACTGGCACTGAGCACGAGGCAGAGCTGCACGGAGCTGGGGCTGTGGGCTGTGAGCACAGAGCTCTCCTGCTCCCTTCCTCTCTTCCAGGACAGAGCACAAGCACTGGGCAAGGAAAAGTTGGCCAGAAATTTGTAGCAGGTTCAAAACAAAGTATTTTTGCTGAAACTTCTTCAGGAAGCTGTGGAACCATTCTGGCAGAAACAGAAATTGGCACATTCAAATCCAAACAGAATGGCTGAAATCTGGCAAAGGCCTGAGAAACTGAAGACAGCATCCTCTATTGGGAAGTGTCAGGCAGTCTTAGTAAGACTACCAGTCCTGCCTGTAATAATACTGCAGAGGCCCGGAGCGGGAGGCACGCAGTGCTGAGAGGGGAAATGACAATTCCTTCATAATTAAATGCTCAAGATTCATAAACAGTGCTGGTATCTTTGAAAAGTACTTGTTTTTAAAACGTCTTAACTCTTAGTGTGGGTTAGGAGCAGTGCATGTGTTGTTGCATTGGATTATGATGATTTTTTTTTCTGGAGGAAAGGTTTGCAGTTGTTCCACGTTCTGCAGAATTTAGGCTGTGGAGGAGAAGAAATAGAAGAATATCTGTGCTGGGTTGGAGCAGTGGTCAAAATACACTTGTCTGTTGCTTTGGAAGAAAATAAAGCTCCTATGAGAATTGCTTACATAAATGCTCCCAAGGGTGACCTGCATCCTTCACCCCAGGCAGAGTGGCTGGGGTTGAGGCAGCATGGCTGGTTCTTCTCTACCTGTTAGTGCAGATGGTGGTCTTAGTAGCCATGCAGATGTTTCAGGGGCAGAAAGTCACTGAAATCAGATAGGAAAATAAAATGTAGCTTGTGATGTTTTAACTGAGGAACTCTGTGACCTGTGGATAAATGTTAGCCTCCAGAATACTATTCTTACTTTGCTATCTGGTTGGTTCTTTTGTCTGTCTTGCTTCCTGAGCTCTGCCTTGTGCTGTGCATTGAGTGACTTTGCCTAGAGGCAGAAAGAGTTAATGCAGAAATAGACAGCAGATCAGTCTGGGACAGTCTGTGATTTGGAGTGAGAGAAGTATCCCAAAAAGCTGGCCTGCCTCCAGCAGGATAAAAGGGTTGGAAATGGTACCAGCAGAGCAGTGGGGTTCTCTGGAGCAGCTCTGGGTGAGGATTAGGTGTCAATGCACTTCCACACTACATCATAACACTGACATACCCAAGGTGCCTTTAGTTTATATAAAGAAAAGTGACTTGCAAACACCTGTTTTTCTCTTTGGGCTGTTCATAAATTGAATGAGAAACTCCTCTTTTTTCTCCTTCCACCATTGCATGTGTAAAAAATAAGGGAAAATATTTTTCTTAGAACATCTTCCCTTTCTTTCCTCTTCTCAGCTGCTGTTTTCCAGCCAGCTGCAGAGCTGATGAGAAGTGTGGAAGGGCTGTGAGAAGGGAGATTTTTCTGAAAATCAGGCACATTTCTATGGGGCTTGAATGATTCAAAATTGAGTTCTACATAATTCATCCGGGATCTCCTGCAATACGAGTAATAAGTCTGTCAAGTAGTGGTACAGTTGAAGAGGTTATTTCCATCTTAGCTCTCCTAGACACAGCTGGAGGCAGGATGTTTAAAGAGGGGAAAATTACGAGTCAGGATTAAATGACCAAAGTCCCCACAACACCTCCATGTTTTGGTTTTATAGGTGTACAAAAGCACTGTTGTATATGAAGGTATATAAAAAAGCTACTGTACTTTTGAATTGTGTATTTTAATTATTGCAAGCAATTAAAAGCTGCTCTTTTCTTACCGGCTGCTCAGTGACCTAAATGACATGAGTGAATGGCTTCGGTCCATTTCTCTTTGAACAAGGAGCTGCACTGAAAATATTACCATTACGTTCAGCTTCCTCGCTGGCAGTCTCTGCTGGGAGGAGAAGGACTGAAAGGGTTAGAACAGCCAACTTTCTTTCAAGTCCTTCCTTCTGGAAAATTTTCTGCTATTGCTAATAGGAGCCAGAGCAACACCAAGAGCATTAGCGAAGGCAAACTGCTGGGGCAGCCGTAGCTGCTGGGGTTGCCAAAACCTGCTGACTTCTCTGCCGGGATCCACCTGGAGCTGCGTCTGTCCTGGCAGACAGTGCTGCTGGAGTGCGGCTCTGCGAGCGGGAAAGCTTCCAGACAAAAGGCCAGTGTTGACATAGTTGTGGTCTCTCCAGGCCACGGTTGAGACACATCACTGGGGTGGTATGAGGGGAAGTTTCCATTAACCATTGTTCCCAGCTTGCTTCCACCACCGCTGTGGAGTTCTGCAGCTGGATTTCCAAAAGAGCTCAGTGCTCAAGAGCTCTCGTTTCAGCAGCTTAAATGGAGGGGCTAAGATCTTTCCAAAACACTTGGCAATCATCAGCCCCCATTGATAACAAAGCTAAGCACACTGAATAGCCCAGCCACTTCACTGTTGTGAAAATGTGGCCGCTGTTGTGAGTACGGAGTGTTTAAACAGTACAGAGGCTGGCAGTGAAGGCATCTGGCTGCTGATGCTGAGCAGCAGAGGCTTTACCTTCACCTGGCCTTGCGGCTGGCACTGAAGGCTTCCTCCTTGGCTGATTCCTTGCGCATCACGGCCTCTGACCGGCCCTCTCTCGGGATGTTGTGACAGCTGTGAAGCTTGCTGATGTGAGGATTAGTCGGCTGCTAGGCACATGACGTTCAGATTGCTGTTCTTATTTGACCTACCTCTGATTGCGAGGAATTTAGTGCATAAAAATAACACCCTGAACAAATTTGGCAGAAGGATGCACAGCTAAAGTGCCATGAATACAGGGAGAGAGGAGGTTGAAAAGCAGTGTAACATGAGGCCACATACTGTACTTCTGCACTAACAGCAGTGCCAAGTCCAGCACAGCCCACACTGTCGTCTTAGGTTACGACGAGTTCCAGCACCACGTAGATGCAGTGGCCATTAGCCAGTAAACTAACGAAGACAGGTTCCTGGCTTGCATTATTGGCAAAACTTGATAGAACAAATACAAAGATACAGAGTGCCAGGAGTTGCCTAACATAAAACATTGGACAAGGAAATACTGGTTTTTCTGCCTGGGGTTTCATCCACCCTCGTTAACTCTGTTGTGCTCAGTGGAGTTCCTGATCATCTGCAGAGCACACCAGAGCAGAGAGCAAACACAGACTGACAGAGGTGTGCAGGTGGTTGGGAGCCTGTGAATCTCTTCCAGCATAATAGTCTTCAGACTCCTAGGTAATAATGCTTAGCTGTGCACATCATTTTTTCAGGCTCTGCATTAGTGAAAGCAGTCACCTTTACTGAGCCTTGCCTTGAAGGTCCTTGAGGACCTTTAGTACGGGGAGCTTGGACTGGGCAAAGCAAAGTTCGAGCAGGTGGGTAAGAACGCAGGATTGTGGTTACTGCACATTCCTCTCCCGGATTACTTAGAAGTGCAATGCTCTTTGTTTTAGTGGTTTGTTGTTTTTTTCACCGGGCAAGACGCAATACCTCAATATCCCATGTTGAAAAAGAGCTTTTACGCCCTTTCCTTCTTTAGAGAGATCTTGTAAAATTTCACTTACAAACCTCATGTTATTGTGTCACATGGCATATTGTAGATAAATGATGTCAGCTGATAGTCTGTACCTAGAACTTTAGCAATACTGCAATACCCGTGCTTCTGTTGAGGGCAATTAGAAAGCTGGGGCAAATTTCACAATCTGCGTGACTTTTAGAAATACCCTGCATGCTCACTGAAAATGTTATGAGGTATTCAGAAATAGTGGCTTGCTTCATTTTTATCTGCATTACTGAAGTTGCAAGCTTTGTACCTGCGTGTTTCTCTATATTGGTCTGCATTAAAGAATATCTGGTTGCTCTGATACAAGTATGCTAACATCAAAGGAAGCTTTCCTGCATTTAATCCTTTAAATAAGCCTGTTTCTGCCAGCCCATGTATCTGGAATGAGATTAGCTATCCATTTAAAGCAAGGTACAAAAATGTCTTGGTTTACTGAGCCTTCTGGGCTGGCTTTGAAACAGTTAATAGTTTGGATTTCCCCACCACCCCCTTTGAAAACAGTTTAGCTTAAACACCTATTAACCAATGTTGTCCCCAGGTCTGACCAAAAAGCCTTTCTGCCAAAGCTGCCCACAGGCAGAGTCCCACTGCCTGTGTCCTGCTGCCTGTGACCCTGGGGTTGGTCTGCACCTGCACAGCAGGCAGAGGTGGGCTGATCACCATCCCATGGCTGCCCGGCCCTGAGCACACGGTGCTGCTGGGCTCCGTGAGGAAGGCTGCCAGGAAGCCCGGCGCTCAGCACCGAGGCCTTGGCAGCAGCAGCCATGTTGTGCAGCACGGGAGGAAACGCGGCGTTGGCGCAGCGCGGGCAGATGAATTCTTTCCTCTTGCTCTCTCATACAGATATATATATATTAATCAAATAACTTTGATCCTCCTTTTTTCTTCTCCCAGGCCCTTACTAACCTTTCCTGGAAGCTGATTTTATCAGTGCTATTTTAAAATAGGAGTTACAAAAGACAGGCTCCCTGTCAGTAAGCCCTGGTTTGCACAATGCAATCCCCCGGTGCATTTTCTGCGCAGTTCCAATATTGTTGCTGCAATCTGTTAGATTAAAATAAAACTGTATTGTTAACAGTGACCTTGATTTGGAATTAGAAATGACACTTCATGTTTACCATTTTACGCTGTCAATATTACAGATGCAGGCACGAATAGGGAAATATTATGCAGTCACAGGATGTTTGTGTGGATATTATGAAAGCCACCATCTCTCTAAAGTCAAAGTGAATCAACTAATAGCCAAAATTATAAAGGAATATCTACTTCAATCACAAGTTCTTCTGAAGTCAATGAGGCTGGTACTTCTGAGGCATGTGAAAACTCCTGAAAATTCTGCCCATGGGGAAAGGCAGCTGACCTTAGGATCCTATTTTTGGAACCTTTGGTTGAGATTTTAAATTGGAGTTGTAGTGGGAATGCTGCCTGTACTGGGCTTGTCACACTGGAGTCTTGAAGGCTATACTGAAGGTTAAAAAAAGAGAAGTAGATGTGATAATAGTTCTTTTCTTGCAGTAGACTCCTTTTAAATAGTTCTTATAAAGGAGCAATAAACAGTGTACATAAGAGTTCTTCCGTTTTTGCAGAGCATCAGTGTAGCCTGCTATGTTGCTGGTTTCCTTCACTGTCTTTAAAACGTTTCCAGTAAGATTTCTGAGAGAATAGTTAGCACCTCCTTAGCAGAGAGCTGTGGCACAGCTTGACAGTACACTTTGATGAGATTTTTTTCCTACTGCAACTAATACACCTTCAGATTCTAGAAATCTTTGTGTGAGAATAAGAGGAAAGATTGCAGTGCAGTGGATAAATCAGACCTAAATGACAGCACTTATGATTTGTTCCCGAGGCTGTGATCGTAAGGCACAGGTTGGAGCAGTAAGCCCTCTGCCTGCACTTGAGAGCAGCTCTGCTGGGTTCGTTGATCCTAAATGGGCACGTAAGATTAGCAACCAGAATTAGGAACCAGTTTTGAAAAGAACGGCATGAGCATGTCGGGACCTGAATGTGCACCCTGCAGATGGGCAATCTAATATTTGAGCAGAGTTGCTACCAAACTTACAGTGAAAGCTTAAAGAATTATTGGTATTTACAGAGCCTTTAAAATCCATGCTCAGTGATATTATTTACATAGTTTCTTCTAACATAGCTGAATTCTTCCTTTATTTTTGTAGGTCAGATCTTGCCAACGAACCGAAACACACCAAGTCCTATTGATCCAGAGACCATCCAAGTTCCCGTTGGCTACGAACCTGACCCCGCAGATCTTGCTCTTTCCAGTATTCCTGGCCAGGAGATGTTTGACCCTCGTAAGCGCAAATTCTCTGAAGAAGAGCTGAAACCACAGCCAATGATTAAGAAAGCTCGCAAAGTCTTCATTCCAGATGATCTGAAGGTAAATTGGAACTGGTGACCAGTTTGTTCCTACACAGACCCTAAGACAGTAGTTCTCTCAGATATGCATTAGGAGCATGAATCTGTTTGCTCATGTAGTGTAAATCTGCCAAACTAAAAACGACATTTTTTGTAGAATCAAACTGTCAGTGGTTCTGAGGAAGATTGAGGGGAGGATGTCCCTTATGTGTTAATCAACAGTTGAAATTCGTATCAATATTAATTTCCTTTGTATGCCAGAAACTTCCTGCGTGACCTTGGACAGGCTTAATTTGTCCCATATTTCCCACTTACAAAACAGTCTGATCATGTTTCCTTTTCCTCCACCCTGTCTGGCTCATTGGCATAGTCTGCAAAGTCTTCAAGGAAGAATCCCTCACTCACAGAGCGTCTGTGGAGACAGAATAAAATATGTTTTGTCTTGTTTGGAAGTTTCTTTAGCTCTGTGTTTTAACAACAAATGGGAACACCACACTAAATGCTATTAATTTAAGTGAAAGAATCTAAAACTGTTTAAGGAAAGTCAAAGAAAATAATTCTGCCAGTAAGTGCATTTTAGTACAATATTTAAAACATAATACAATAACAGCACAGTATTTAAAAAGAGGAAGCACACTTGTTTATGTCTCTCACCATTTCTGAGATGTGAAGAGCAAAAACTCCTCAGAAGAGAGCTGAACAAATTGACCAGCTGATTCAGTTTATCAAATAACTGTGAAAATTGTCATTATTTTCAAAGTTCCTTTCCCAGCATGTGATTGCCAAGAGGACCTTTTTATCAGAAGTAGTCAATGCAGAGTTTCATCCTGCTGTTGCTCCCTGAGATACTGATTGAAAGCCTGTTGGAAGAGGGAATCTTTGGCGGTGTGTGCAAAGAGGCTGTGGTGCCACGTGTGTAAACCACAGTGATAGATTTAGGGAAAGAAGCTGATGCTGTTTGCTATTTTTATCCCTAAGGATAATGTTGTGCAAGCTAAAAGCAAAGAAAGCACAGTCCTGGTGGTGTTCAGGTGGTAATGTTGCTGTCACTTTGTAATGTCCTCTGTTTTCATTCAGAAAGGTTTCTCTGTACCATGCCATTATTTTTTCAGGCAAATTTTACTATTTTTGATGCTCTGTTGGCATTGCAGTGTACTGTGAGGTCTACCTAAGTAGAGAAGTTCAGTACAGAAATGGCTACACGGATGTAAGGAGAGGGAAATTTGTGTCGTACATCATTTTGTGGTATCTCCCAGGTATCCTTGCTAGCCAAAGTTAGCTTTTGCCAAAAATGCCTCATAACAAAGGTAGAAAATGTCACTGCCTTGCACACAGCAGTGGAGCACATAAGTTTTCAGTCTAAGGCTAGAAATACAGGGTCTCATTTCCCTGAGATAACCACACCAGATGCCCTTGACTCATTTCAGAATGCTTGACCCAAGTGCTGCTTCTGCCTGGCATGTGGAATGGCTGTTGAGTTCTCGGGGAGGGTAAGCAGATTAGACCAGTCAATCGTCTCTGGTTGCATGTGATTTTGAAATGCCAGCCTTACCTCTTTTGGGCCTGGATTAAGGGATTTGCCGTAGCAATTTGTTAAAATAAAGATGGATGAAGCCTAGGTGGCACACTAATAAATTGCTTAAAGCTGATTTTTTTTTTGAGTGGAATGAGATGGGAAATTATAAACAAGATTTGGGTCATAGCTTTTTGCTGCATGCTTGTTTTTAAGAGGATTTTGGGGGGGGTCCTGTCTCAATGCAGGTAAAAAGCAATTTAGAGATACACTGGCTCCAAATCATCATTACTGGACACCTGGCTCAGCTAAAATAGTGCAAAGCAGTTGCAGAGTGCTTCTAGCTGTCGTTTTGCTCTTGCTTTGCCTTGTGCAAGCAGCGGCATAAGATGCAGAGCAGCTGCATTAGTCTTGGCAGGTTTCCTGCAGAGAGACAGAGGAGTGGGTGGTGTTTCCCTGCTTGGTAGGGACAGATGGCTCTTAGATCTCGCCCAGGAGATGGGGCTGTGCTTCCATGCTCGGTAGAACAGGAGAGCTGCACTCAGATCGTAAGAGAATGTAAGCGTATAAAAATGGAAGGATGGTGCTGGGAAGGGAAGTTGGAGCTGTATGGCTCCACCAGGCAGTCTGAAGGCTGAATCGCTGTGTCACTTCTTCTTCAGTTTCACTTTTCTTAAGAGATTCTGCCCACTTTGTGTTTAGTGAATTGTTCTTGAGCTTAATTAACTTTCATACCAACAATGCTGCTACTTAGAAGAGTGGTGAAATCAGATGAAATTAAGTATAAAGTTAGAGCTGAAGGAAATCTCCTAGAGCCGAGTCTTTTGGGGCAATGCTTTGGGAACGTGCTGACTTGTGAGACTTTGGAGGTGAGCGAACCTATTTCTGGCAAATGCTTTATTCTTCACTGTTAGAGTCCATTGCATGAATCTCTTTGTGGATGGTACCAAAGCAGCCGTCCTTGTTTTGCCATTCCTGAGTTGGCTGTGAAGCTGTGCCAAGAAAACTTCTTCTAGTGACTTCCTGTTCTGGTGTGCAAACACAAACCCTTTGGGGTGCTGTAGTGAAAGCTCTGAACAGAGCGAAGAGCCAAGCAGCAGAGGATGTGATGGCTCCAAAAGAGAGCCCCAGGTGTTGGGTGACAAAGAGGAGCAGGGCCATGCAGGAATTAATTGGTACTGCTTGAGCAACCGCTTGGGAGTCATGGCACACGTAGGTGGATGTGCTAAGTAGGTCAGCATAGCTGTGAGATGGGTCGGACCAGAGTGTCGCGTTGGTTTTCCTTGGAGGAATTCATTCTCAGGAGGATGAGAGGCTTTGTGCAAACATCTTGGCAGAAATACCGGCAGAGCTCTGTGCTCACAGGGCTGTGCCTGCAGGTCTGTAACTTCTGTCCCTGCCTTGTCAGAGCTCAGTGGGACAGTGAATCAGAGTATCACAGAATCACGGAATCACAGAATGGCCCAGGTTGGAAGGGACTTGAAGGATCGTGAATCTCCAACCCCCTGCCACATGCAGGACCATCAACCTCCCCATTTAATACCAGCCCAGGCTGCCCAGGGCCCCATTCAACCTGGCCTTGAGCTCCTCTAGGGATGCACACGGCATCCACAGCCTCTCTGGGCAGCTGTTCCAGCACCTCACCACTCTCATAGTGAAGAACTTCCCCCTGACATCCAACCTCAATCTTCCCTCCCTCAACTTCAAACCGTTTTCCCTCATCCTGCTGTTGTCTCCCCTTTCCAAGAGTTGACTCCCCTCCTGTTTGCAGGCTCCCTTTAGGTACCGCAGGGTGCAATGAGGTCACCCTGCAGCCTTCTTTTCTCCAGGTTGAACAAGCCCAGCTCCCTCAGCCTGTCTTTGTAGGGAGGTGCTCCAGCCCCCTGATCATCTTTGTGGCTCCTCTGGACCCTCTCCAACAGCTCCATCTGTCTTGTACTGGGGGCTCCAGACCTGGATGCAGCACTGCAGACGGGTCTCACAAGAGCAGAGCAGAGGGGGACGATCACCTCCCTGTCCCTGCTGGCCACCCCTCTGCTGATGGAGCCCAGGATCCCATTTGCTTTCCGAGCTTCAAGAGCAGAGTAGGCAAACTCACAGCAAAGCCGGTGGTGCTGCACAGGGAGCACATCGCACCGACCGCTCCCTGCGGGACGTCTAACGGCTCGTTTGTGTCTCCCTGTGTTCACTGAGCAGGACGACAAGTACTGGGCGAGGCGCAGAAAGAACAACATGGCTGCCAAGCGGTCGCGGGACGCGCGCCGGCTGAAGGAGAACCAGATCGCCATCCGGGCCTCCTTCCTGGAGAAGGAGAACTCGGCGCTCCGGCAGGAGGTGGCCGACCTGAGGAAAGAGCTGGGCAAGTGCAAGAACGTGCTGGCCAAGTACGAGGCGCGGCACGGCCCCCTGTAAGGGCGCGGGGAGGGGAGGGGAGCGGGGTATTTTTTCTTTTTTCTTTTTTTTTGTGTGTTTTGTTTTTGTTTCGGTTGCGGGTTGGCATTTGAATAGATGGACAATGTGTTTCCTGTTTGATAGCACCACGCCCAAACCAACCTTTCTGTCTTCAGCACTTTACCAGAAGCAGAAACAAAACTGACTTCACGTTATTTTCTTTTCGTTTGCGTGTGCGGCGCATCTGTGTGCACGTGTGTTCACACCTCCGGGTGTGTGCATGTGTGCATGTGTGCATGTGTGTGTGTGTGTGTGTGTGTGTGTGCACGCATCTCAGCACTTCCCATTTTTACAAAGCCCTCTTCGAAGGGTGCCACATTTTTACCTGGACTGTTGAGAACCGCCATAGTAAGCTTTTTATTACGTTGGTTTTTTTTTTTCTCAGTGCTGCTTTGGATTAGGGTTTGTATGTTCTTGTAACCGGTTCCATCCTCCTGACTCACTTGGAAAGATCCCAGTATAAATTATATTTAAAAAAAAAAAAAAAAAGGAAAAAAAAAAGAAAAAAGAAAAAAAAAGTAGGGCTCAGTTTTTTGAGAGTAACAAGCTGTCGTTTAAGTACGTCTAATCAGAAAAGTTAACATGCTAATAAAGTGCACAAATAATAATTTAGTACTACACTGCAGAAATATTAATTTATAGATTGCTTTTGTTGTATTTTAAGTTCTGGTGATAATTGTCTTCAGATTTAAAGTGCTGTTAGACTGAGTTAGCTCTACTCATTATAGACCCCATAATGGCTTCTCTGTAGCTATTAAGGTTCCTTTTATTTCCACGGACCCCAGGTAGGTAGGAGTACTATTGATAGACCACAGAGTGTGTACTTTGCACTGTCTGTACCTGAAGCAATAATCCTATTGTACGCTAGCGCATGCTGCCTGGATGTTCCTAGTGGACGTAGGATGGTTTCCCTTCCCAACAGGAGTTTTAATGTCTTTAACAAAAAAGAAAAAAGACACGTTCATGTGAGCATGCTAATTGTATCCCTGCTATAGGGAGCGCATGTATAAGAAGCAGGATAATTACCTGAAATGACAAAGTTAATAGCATCAACTCAGATCTGGCATTGGAATCAGAGGGGCTTTTCTGTTTTCAGTTAGTTACGCATTTCTTCGAGCTCCATTTTGTGATTAAAAATTAAATAACCTGAATTCAGTTGTTTTTTTCCCATGTTGTGTAATATATTTTCTGTGGATTATATCTTGCTGTTATAAAAATCACTTTGATTCAGTTAGAAAAAGTCACTGGTTTGCAAAGCCCATTTCTCCTAGTGGTTGTTGTTTTGAGTGTGACATGAACTGATGGTTCTGAATTCTGTTGTTTTAAACTCTCTCTTTGCTTTTGAACACTTATGTTCGAATCTAAAGTGGACTTCTGAGAAATGAATGTAAGAGACACTGGTGTATCTCAGAGGGGGATGGTGTTGTCATATACTGTGGTTAATCCAATCAATCTAAGTGTTTACTATAGACCAAAAGAACAGATATTATAAAATGTATAAAGTTTATACAGAATAATTATAGTATGTTTGTTTTGTACAGTATTTTTCAAGTACAAATACTGACAGTGTATTTTGAAAGACATATATTATATATAACAAAGAGAAAAAGCTATTCCATGTTTAAAATATATAGCAAAGGTATATATTCTCCATTATTGTACAGAAAGGAAATGCTTAGGAGGTTGTTGGTTGGTTTCAGTTTTTGTTTTGTGAACCTCTCGTGTTTTAAGCCTACCACTGGCACACTGGCATGTTCTATGCTTTAAATTAAGTTGTTATGGAAGTAGTGTGGCTTTCCAGGCTGTTCGGTATTACTGAAGAAGAGAGACTTGCTTATTTTCCATTGGAAACACGTGACAGATCTGTTTCATAGGGACAAAGCACAATATGGATTTTAGGCAACTATTGATTGGACATTGCAATTTCTAAAGGCAAAAAACAGCATGCAAACCCCAAACTCACTCACTTCTAATCTGCTGCTGCTGCTTGAATCTGTTTCCAGGTGACCTTTTTTCTGATGAATAGCTCAGTTCATGTGTACGGTTGTACGTAGTGCACATGGTCATTCACATGTGAGTAAAATACGGTGCTACATGTCCTGCTCACTGTTTCCTGAGTGTTTTTGGCATTGTTTTCAAATAAAAAGGTCGTTCATTCCATTAAACAATGATTCAGGAGATGGCTACAAAGGACCCGACATTTTGTCCAGCATTACAGACATCCGTGCACACTGACGTTTTCCCAGTACTTGATCTCAGACCCAGCATGTCCCTCACCGCGCAGTCCTCGCCCGTGGACCTTGAACTCAGTGAGCTCAACTTTCTTCCATGTGCTGCAGCAAAGCTTGGAGTGCAGTCAGTTCTTTTCTAGAGCTCAGTGTAAGGCACTGAATGCACAAATGGAAAAGCAGGAGGCAGCGGCCAGCACAGCTGAGCCTTCATCATCTGCTCTGTGCTCTGGGAAGCAGAAGTTTGCTTTCCCTTTGGCGCTGCGTGGCGGTGGCGGAGCTCCCCAAGCAGCCACTGCCACGGATGCATCTTTAGCAGCTGCGCAGCAATTGGCAGCAGTTTGTCATCAGCATCACTGTGAGCATTCTTGGAGTGGTGCCTGAAAAGCAGAAATGGTGGAAATGAAATCAGCTGATGTGGAAATGGTGAGAGCCATTGGTACGCTGCATTGTGACCACAGAGTGCTCCTTAAAGGAGCCCGAGGGCTTTGGGTGCTCCCTGTACGACACCCTCTCAGAGCTCAGGACTCGTGGCCAAAAACCTGGCAGTGACAACAGGTTTTCCAACCAGGCTGTTTCCCCAGCGTGGCATAAACCAAGAGGAAATTCAGCTCATGTTCGGCTCCGCGGCTCAGTTCAGCTGGAGTCATCACAGCTCTGATGGCTGTGAAGGAGCTTGCAGGCATAAGAAACTCTCATTTTATAAAAATAGAAATATATGTATTTGCAGAATAAATACCAGCATGTCTAAATAATTCACTGACCTCTACTAAAAACGTAAGCATCAGTAAAATGCTTAATTTCTATTTCTTTACCTCCGGATCTTAGAAGCGAATTCTTTCTTTTTGAGAAGGAATATCCTCAACACAAATGGAATCTGAGACGTATTTGTGAACATGAGCACCTTGGGGAGCTGCTTTGGAAGGTGCGTGGCAGAGGGCAGGGGAGTCCTTTTCTTTCTTTCCAATGGTGCTTTGGGGTCACTGGATCTGACACCATGGCAGCACTGTCTGACTTGAACTCACAGAAGCAAAGTGCCCCGGGCAGCACTGGGGCTCCGTGTGTGCTGTGCTGCCTGCAGCACCAAAGGCTCCTGGCCAAGGATCATCTTGCCTCTGTGGGTTTGTAATAACCCCAATTATTGCTTAAAAGCTATTTTTGCATGTGACTTACAATAGGGATGTGCAGTTTTATTTTTATTGAGGTTTTTTTTTTTTTCTATGTCAAGAAGGAAATATATGTATGTATTAAAACAAGTGATCAACCATTGTATTTCTGGCAACACCACAAGACAGCATCTGTTTAAACACAAGTTTAATAAGATCAAATTAACTGTACAACAAGAAATGGATTGCATCCTGTATGCTGTTCAGCCCAAATCTTATTTTATTTTTGTCTGTTATTCTCAATGTTTAATAAACTTTTAAATTTGTCTTCTCTCAGCCACGTGCTTCTCTCTGTCGGTGCTGGGAGGGCTCTGCTCCCGCTGTTCCCGCACACGCTGCTCTCCAGCAGAGGATTACTGATGTATTTTAGACACAAAGCACAGGTGATGGGGCCAAATAGAATGTATCCATGTTTTATGCATCTGTATTTTCCAGCCCATCTAAATACACACACATATAAGCGTATGTATACCCGAAGCATGCACGCTGTGCACACACGTACACACATGTACACACACACACGTACACACATGTACACACACGTACACACATGTACACACACACACACACGTACACACATGTACACACATGTACACACACACACAGACGTACACACACACGTACACACACGTACACACATGTACACACATGTACACACA